>NC_056624.2:216726231-217091231 GCF_002870075.4 Lactuca sativa
TACGAAACTAGATTTAAAGGCAAGATATCGATTTCTAGAGTGTATTTGTTGGTACGTGTTTAAAGGTGGTGGTGGTGATATTCCATTTTTTTTTTTGAAAATCAGAACTATGAAGATAGGTTTTGATTTTTGAAGTGGGTGTTCTTGGATTTCTGATTTCTGAAGTGGTGTTCATGGATTCTTCTGTTACTTAATTTTCCATTTTTATTTCTTCCTATGACATCGTGATTATGTAAGAAAAAGAAACGATGTGGTAGTGATGATTATATATATATATATATATAGGCCTATGTTATTGTAACGTCCGCAGATCCGGGCTAGTCAATTTAGAGGCAATAGGGGTCGAAAACGACTTTTCGACGAAAGATTATTTAGAATAAATAATCTTAACCAAGTTGTATAATATGTCACAAGGTTTCCGTACATATAAAGAACGCCGAAATCCGAGTTATAACAAAGAAGTGATGACCCGTCGAAGTTTCGCGACGGAACCGGCACGGCACCAGGAAGCGTAAATAGTAAATTTATGATAGAGCGAGATTTAGCCTTAGCGCTCTAAACGAAAGTCGTAGAATATGTTAAACTAAGAACATCGATAAAAAGAACGCCCAAATCGGACTTCGTATGAAGAAGTTATGATTTTTCGAAGTTTCGGACTAGCAGTGTACAACCCGGAATTCGAATATTAGATCGAGCGGTTTTTAGCCGACACGACCTGAACAAGAATCGAAGATCTCGTTAAGAGTAGCGTAACGAGAAAAATATGGGCGAAAACGGATGTCGGATGAAGAAGTTATGAGGATTTAACGGACCAACCCTGTCCCGGCCTGTTAATAATATAAAATTTAAAATTGAGTCAAAATTAGCCGACGGAGTCTAAACGAAAGTTGTAGAGTACGTTCCCGCCTTCGCGTGGATATAAAGAACGTCAAAAACGGAGCTCGTATGCGAAAGTTACGATTTTTAGAAGTCGAGAGTGAAATTTACGAAGTCTGTTGCTAAATCGATGACGTGGCATAATCTGGACCGTTGCTTGTTGATCACGCCTCGCATCCGATGATCGCCACAAAGTCTCGCTACGCCCCGCGTCCGAAGCTGGTTACGCCCAGCGTACTTGATCTGGTCCGGGTCCGAGAATGGGTGCGAGCCAGCTGGTGCGAAGCTGACATCCTTATCCGAGGAGTACGCGCCGCGTAGCCAAGGATTACGCCCAGCGTAGTCCGAGGCCTCGTAGCTATAAAAGGGGGGCGAGGGTCTCCGGATTTTTCACACTTTTTCACACCATTTCCTTTCTCTCTCTAAAATACTTTCTCTCTCTAGCTCCCCAACCACCCCTAAGCCCTAGATAAAATCCCTAGCTCCCGAGGGAAGCCCCGAGGCTCCCGGGGTCCCGAGAAAAAGAGCCTTTCGGTTTCGAAACGCTGCTCCAATTAAGTTCCGGTTTTCGATAAAATTCGTTCTAAGTGTGCTACACTTACGCAATTTTTAATATAGCTTTCAAATAATTATAGGAATGTTATTAGGTCCTTAAAATAATTATTTGGGCTATTATTATGAGTTATATTGAGTGTTATTAACACTTATATAATAATAATAATAGTCAAACTAATTAATTTGTCGCGGTTATCGATAGACTAAACCCTAGTGGTATTGGTACTAGGTTTTATCGAAGGAAAATTGTTTTAAGAGTATCGAAGCGTTGTCCGAGTACTGAGTCACCACCTACTCAGGTGAGTGCATAGTCTCTTTCATCTTACACATAGATATGAAGTATTTTATATAAACTACGTGCTATGTGTGCATATTATCTGAATACGTGTTGTCTATACTGGATGAACGTTTTATACATGTTTTAAAGGATTTAAACTGTATACGCATTTTATATATACGAATATGTTGGGTATGAGATGGGTAGATGAATGATGAGAGATAGAAGATGATGTGAGTATACATTGGCAACTGTAGACTTAGTGCCTATGGGACGAACACCGGTAGCTATGGACTTAGTACCTGTTAGACGTTGGTAGCTATGGATTTAGTACCTGTTAGGAATCGGTAGCTATGGACTTAGTACCTATTAGTTAGACGCTGGTAGCTATGGACTTAGTACCTATTAGGAATTGGTAGCTATGGACTTAGTACCTATTAAACAGTGGTAGCTATGGAATTAGTACCCGATGAGTAGAATATAGCAGCTATGGAATTAGTGCTTTACGAACGAACATTGGCAGCTATGGATTTAGTGCCAGTCCTATAACCCTGGAAGTAAGGGACTTCGGAATAAACGAATGCAGGATAGATGACTCTTAGGTTAAATCCTTAAGAGTAAAGAAGATAATGGGGATGGGTAATTGGGTTGATTGTTTAATTGTTTAAACATAATAATTATATTATTGTGGGTTGAAAACCCTATGTACTCACCAGGTTTCCCAACCTGACCCACTCAGTTTATTTATATCACAGGTGTTGATATGAAGTCACATTACACGGAGAGATTTAAAGAGATGTAGATCACTAGTGTAAACAAATGTAAGTTCTGTTTATGCTTATGTTTCTGTATTAACGATGACATCCCAAACGTTTTAAGATGAATAAAATACGTTTCTTCAAAAAATGTTTTAATAACATATTTATCGTGTTTTTTTCTGGGAACAAATTCCGCAACATTTTTATTTAAAAGAACTCTGATTTTTATAAAGCATAAACAGAACCGGTCTTTTCTGGCCGTGAAAATGGGGATGTCACAGTTATTCTATTCAAACTAATTATTGTGATATTGTATGCATAAATGTGGGCCAATCAATTTTACTTGTTTTTAAAAAAGTGATTAATACATATTATTGAATTAAAAATAATTGAAAAATATCATCTAATTTAATTACAAGGGTATTTTAGTCAATTAATATACATTTAATAAAGGAAAATTGCATATTTTAAGGGATCATAGATTCTATTAATTTTAAAACCCGATTTTACGAATTTTAATTCTTTTAATTCGGAGATTCTGACAGAATATGTTTATAAGTATATTTAAAAATAAAAATATTCTTGAACTATAAATATAAAAATATTCTTGAACCTATTTCTTGTTCACGACTTTAAAAACTTCTTGTAGAACAACAAATTTTTGAACAATCAATTGAAGAATAAAAACAAAAAATACATTATTTCTTATAGAATACATGTAACAATTGTTAAGAATTACAATAGAATTAGAATTCATGATTCCGTTCCAGCAGAACTGGAATTCATATCCATACTCCATTCCAACAGAATTAGAATTCATGATTCCATTCCAACAAAATTGGAATTCGTGATTCCATTCCAAAAGAATTGGAATCGCACCAATATCATCCATTTAATCGTCTACAGAAACAAATTGATTTTTATCATATAAGAAGAAGTAATGGCATTTAGAACAGCTGAAGAGAGTCTTTGCAAGGCCAATAGATTTGCAATAATCGTAAAAGTTGTCAAGCTCGTCGAACTGCTTTCTTACTCGTCTCAAAAACTCGTAAACCTTGACGGAATCTGAAATCTCTATCTCTCTAAATTGACCTATCAAAATACTCAGGGCATCGGTCATGTCGTAATACGTATAGATGCTCTGTTTCACAATCGGGTACAAAGCCACCATCACAATCCTGTGATTCCTCGTCGGACATGAACGATTCAACATTCGCAGAATAAGTTTTCTGTCATGGTGAATGGTGATTCATATGGAGGAGGAGAATAAATAATATAATTATTATGCCACCTGTAGGGCGACAAGCGATAAATCGATCCAGGAGTTGCATCAGAGGTTGAAGTCGAGAAAATAGGTTATCCTTCGTTTTTCCATCTACCAGAGATTTTAGAGTCATCGGCTCTGGCTCCTCTATTCGAATCAGAAATAGAGGAGGAAAAGGGAGACCATTACGTCTGATCAATCAACAAGATTAAGGAGCTGTTAATTTCATCGATCGATTGGAGAATAGAGAAGGGAGCTGCAATCATTTGGCTTTTGTCGACCGGAGGGAGGAGACGCAAAGAAGAGGAGATGCAATTTTGGGAGGTGTCGATCAGATTTGAGAAGTGAAGAAGGAAAAAACGATATTGGCTTCAATTTAGGGTTTTGAATCTAGGAATACAGCTAATATCTAATTATATATCTATTTTACCATAATTAACTAATAATAAGATTACTATAATACCCTTATCTTATTTATTAAATGATTTGATTTATCTAAAATCTGATTGGTGCATACAATAACACAATACTTAGTTTAAACATTTGAACCTAGCTCTCTCTCTCTCTATATATATATATATATATATATATATATATATATATATAGACACACACACAGAGAGAGAGAGAGAGAGATGGATGAGTGGGTTGTATTTTTAATTTTATTTAAAAAGTAGTTGAATAAATAAAATGAAAAAAAAAACAAATAACAAAGGCAAAAAAAAGTCATTTTAATGTCTTTTAATTTTGAAACGGACCAAACTCGCAACAAAATGAAAAGTTTGGATCTTATGTGCTAATCCAAACCTTTTATGACCAAAATGACAATTCTCAACTAACCATAGAAACCATTCTTACAGTTTTTGAAGTGTCTATGTAAAGTTACTTTACATAAAAGGGCATATGGATATAAACTAAAATTGAAATATAATGATGATTAATTAAATTTTGTAAACTATATTTATCAAAAGTTAAAATTCATCCAAATTTTAATATCAAATGCACTCGTTAAGCTTCTCAATTAGTAAGAACTTTTTTATGCATATTAAGTTATGTTTGACGTATTAACTGAAAAGCTAGTTGTTAGATGAAAAATTAGCTTATAACTGAAAAGTCAACTGATAAAAAATAATTTTTGGTAAAAACTAATTAATAGACTAGCTAAAAATATAAAATGACATAAGGGCATTCGGAAAAAAAATATGATTTCTACAAGTGTTTTAGTGTTGTAAAAATATAATATTATTGTATGATATTAATTTTGGTTTATAAATTCATATTATTGTATGATATTAATTTTTACAAGTGTTTCGGCGTTCTAAAAAATTAATATTATTGTATGATATTAATTTTGGTTTATAAATTCATATAATAGATATTTATTATTTTTTAAATAAAAATTAATAAATTATAAAATGTATTGATCAATGTTTGTTTCCAATAAAGGCATCTGAATTATTAAAATATATTTATATTTAATCATATAAGTAAATTATTAAAAAGAATAGATATGAATTATTTTTTTTAAATGTATTTTAGTCTATTAGTCTATTATTTTGAGTCTATTAGTTAAAATCTAAAAGATTTTTTGTTAAATTCTAATTGAAGTAGTTTTTAGATTTTAGAGTTTTTTGTTTAACCTAAAAACTACATGTTTCTATGTCCAATTAAGTTTTTTTTATTATTAAAGCTAAAAAAAGAAACTCTCAAAAGTTATGTGGCGAACACACCTTTGATTTTTTGTCTTTATCTTATGTTATATAAAAAATTTATCAAAAGTGTTTTTTTGAACTAAGTGCAAAAAGTATTTATTTTAGTCAAAATATTGAAAAATCAAATGTATTATTTTGCTCTTTCAAAAAATGTATTTATTTTGTATTGATACTTATCCTCTTATATTTTATTCCTATTTATTCTCATATCATATGAAAGAGAAAATTAAATATTCTCATACACAATCAAATGTTGACATATGTCTCATTTAATTGCATATTTAATGAAATTAATATCATTTAATCCATTTGTCACCTTTTGATATGATAAGAAGATAAATAAAAATAAAATATAGAAATATATTTAATTTCTCTTCCAAAAAACTGCAGTTTTAATAAAATTAATTTATAAAATCTTCTAACAACCAACCATTATTTGAACTATAAAATCCTCTTTTCTTTTATTTGTATTAGGGTCCTTTACATACTTCATATGTAAAATTTTGTCTTTTATCTTATGTTATACGTGAGCTTTATCATTTTTAATGCGAGATTCAACTTTCTCTCATGACTTATTAGAACACATACTGATAGCAACCGGACATAAGCCCCAATAAAGTATATTTACCAACTCATTGATCACACTTTACAAGACATTTATGATTTTAAGTTTTTAACTTTAGTACATAAGTTTTTTAATTAAAGGCATTTAACAATTTGTTTATTTTTCGTCGTATAGTATCAGGGTCGGTCCTGAAAAATGAAATATTCTTAAAGGTTCGGGATGAACAAGAAAAAAATTGCTCTTATCTTTATTATAATTTTGTATTTTTAAACAAAAATATATAATAAAAAAAATCGGGTCTGTACAGCTGCCCACTTTATCCCCTCTAAGCCCCATGTATAGTATGATCATCAATTTCGTAATCTATCTGTTGCATAGAACATAATTATATATCTAAAATGTTGATATATATATATATATATATATATATATATATATATATATATATATATATATATATATATATATATATATATATATATAGCAATAAATAAATATTTTTGTAATTAATTATAAAATAGTAATTCTTACATTAAGTTTATACAAAATATTATGATCATAGTAAATATATAATAAGATAAACACATATTAAAACCATCACATCTCAATGACATCTATTTTGGTGTTGCTCATAAAAATGAAAAAATAAAACATGATTCATAATGAATCCCCAAGCTGTTAATTGAACTTAAGGTGTTGGATGTGAAAAGATAACTTGAATGTATTTACAAATGAGTGTGAAAAAGGTAGGATGTCTTATGGGACAAAATGAACACAAAGTACGTGTGTACATATATATTAGGAGTGTACCTGCGCAAAGCGACGGTGACAATTCATTCTTTTTGGTTATTAATTTACTTGCGGCAATTAGTTTAATTTTGGAGATATGTTATATTCCAAAAAAACGCATTACATCAATATGTATCGTTCACAATGGAGATATATCAGTTGTGTATTTGGCAAAAAAAAGTGAAAGTAAAATGTTATAAATCATATATAAATAAAAGTGCAACATTATTTCAAACATATAGTTCTAAAATTGAATTAAAATATATTGTTATTTCTTACATCTTATATGTTTTTATTGATATATTTAATATATTAAGCTTAGTGAACTTGCTTTATCATTTTAAGTTGTCACAAATAAAGTTACATTATATATTTTTTTTTAAAAAAAATCAAATATTCTTCTACTCTTTGTTTCTACTTATCTCCGTACTCACCTGAAATCCATTTATTTATTTATTTATTTAATTTTTACACTTCTCTTAATCTAGTGTGTAGAAAGATTAGCACGAAAAAAGTAAAATTATGATAAATGTTTTTGTTTAAAAATATAAACACATTGTTTACTTTCAAGAATATAATATATTTTACAAGATAAAACAAAAAAACTTTGATAAACCCGAAGCAATATTATTACATCAAAGATATTTGCAATTAAATAATATTGAATACTAACGACTTTTATTTTTTATTCTCAATAAAGTTTTTTTGTTTAAAAATACAAATCTATTTAGAAAATAAGAAAACAAAACGCAAAAAAGCTTAAGGTTAAAAATGATTTTAAATTTATATGCATAAGGTTAATGACGTACGTCATAATTATGATTATTATACTTGTTACCTATGAAATTCATGATTATTATACATGATTTCTTTATTACAGTATCATATAGATCTGATTACACCATTGTATTTTGAAAAAACTATTTAGTTATAGCAATATCATCCAAAAACAATGCGAGTTTGATTGATATAGTTGGGTAGATTTGTCAAATATTTATGTTTGATTTGTTTTTTTTGTTTAATTTTTGAGTTATGTTTAAGCATAATAATTCAGAGGCTCCAACCAAACTGTATGTTAAAAATTCAGATCTTAAAAATTCAGAAGACCCTCTTAGAAATTCAGACCTCTTAAAAATTCAAAACTTAAAAATTTAGATCCTACCAAACAATCATTTAGTGTTGATGGCCTATTTTCAAAAGCTGGAAAATAAATATATTAATAATAAAATTTTTCTCAATCCTATATTCCTTTTCCTGCCTTTATGCATAATTGCATATTCCTTCGAGATATCCCCATCAAACCACCAACTATAGACACATTTTTCCAACAAAAATTTATAAGAAGTGTGTAATGCCCTTTAATCTCATTTTTACACTAGATCTTTAATCTGTTGAACCAAACCTCGTTCTTTAAAAATGACAACACAACAATGTCTTCAGTTCAAGCAAAACTCTGTCAAATTCCAACTCCATCTCAAAAAGAATAATTAATAAAGTAAAAAAAAATACAATCATATTTATAATTATCCAAAAAAGACCATAATGCCCTTTACTTGTAACATTGGTAAAATTACATGGCAACAAGAAAAATTAGCCTACACCCTTTAGAAACATTTTTACCAAAATTTACCCTTCTAAACTGACCAAACAAACCCTTTATATCCAAAATGCCCCTGCAAAGTCCATCTATCTTTATTTTTGAACTCACAGATCATAAATAAATTACAAGAATGACATATACGAATTATTAGTACCAACATATATTAGTTGTTATGAAATCCTTATGTAAACTTTCACATTCTCCATCAAAGTAAGCACAAGGTTTTTGCAATTATAACTTCCAATGGTAGGAGCCAATGCCTCATCATCAAGCTTTATTGGAAGCCAAATTCTCATACCTGAGAAAATAACCATTAGAGACTATCTTGAACGAACATAAATGATCCCTTTTGCTATGTCATGTCGTTAAATGGAGATATGTCATGTCATCAAATTAGTTAGAAGTGAAAGAGATCACCAGTGTGAAAGAGAACAGCACCGGGAACACCAGGACTAAAACCAAAGGCCGAACTCAAAGATGAGAAACCTAGATTCAACTCAAACATTAGCATTTCAAATAACAAATGGAAATCAAACTATAGATCAACTGAACCTCATAAAATGCAGCTCAAGATCATAAGACCCAAATGCTTGGTCAATATGAGAATTTCACACATGGAAATCCATAAGAGCAAAATCATGAAGCTTTTCCAGAAACTTGAACCCGTTAGGTATGAACTATTTTTTTAATTCAAATTCTTTTTTTTGGTGGCACACTTTAGTAAAGGTTTATCTAATTTTGTCCATGCACTTCAAAATTGTTTCTAAAACCACTCAACTTTCAAAAAATTTACTAAAAACACCCAACTTTAAAAAACTATTATAAACATCGTCCAACCTTCAAAACCATTATAGAAGCCATTCAAAATTTTGAGGTGTCTTGTTTGAGATGAGATAAAAACATAGAGTAATTCTAGGGTTAACTGACCAGATTAAATATGATACCAAAGGGCTTCTAGCCCAGCGGTATCAGGTGGTGCCCTCCCTCTTTGAGGTCGAGGGTTCAAGTCCCGTCATGGACATAAGTGAAATTAGGTGTTAGTTTAGGAGTAGATTAATATATTTGTATTTGCCGGTTCAAAAAAAAATTATTGCAGTTTTCCTGCAAAAAACTAAGAAATACAAGGTCCACATTATGTTACCACTTTGTTGCTTTCTTAGTAGCACAACTAATTTAACTAACTGCAATGCATCGGAAATTGGTTGGTTCTTTCTCCATCAACTACACAACATATATCCTATCAAACTTCTTTCTTGCAAGAATTTTTGATCAGTTTGAAGAGTACATAACAAACTTGATGCTTGGTAGACCAGAACCTGTATGATCATGGCACAGAGCAAAATAAAGCACAAATGGCTTTTTTTTCCATATGTAAATTAGATCCATACACCATTCCTTGAACTGTTTTCTTAGTTGTATGAATAATTTCATCATAAGTTCTAACATTACAAATACCAGTAATAGCTTGAAATACCGGTCATTAATTCAAATACACTCACTTATATTCAGAACTTATTGCAGAGGTATTAAATAAAGAAATCAGTGGCGGAGCCAGAATCAAAGTAAAGGGGTATCCCAATTTTATTTTTAGGGTAACCTAAAAATTTTTCCAGTGTACTTGGGCTTCCCTGGTTCAATTTCAGTTTTAAACCAAAACTTTAATCGAATCCTTAGCTAACCTTAAGTCTTGTTATATAAACATGAAGTTGAATTATATTTTTATACTTGAATCGATGTGGGATTCAAAGTAGATATCAAATGAAGTATGAGGATAACAGACTTATATAATAGAGAGAAATGGTTGATTTTACATATGTTTGGCGATGTGGGATAGAATAGCTGGGAAAATAAAACAAAAATAAACAAAGAATATGCAAGGAGCAAGAATTGAACCTCAAAGCTTTACTTTAATAAAGCAACGCCTTAACCATTAGCTCTACTATTTGTTTGTGTTTATAATTGAAGGGATACATATATATACATTATACCGAAAAAAATTGAAGAATTCGTAAACAAAAATTACACTACCGAAAAAGATTTGAGGGGTATCCTGGGCTACCCCGGGATCCCCTTGGATCCGCCTATGAAAGAAATACCATGAATAGTTTATCATATCCTTCTAAAGCTATTCCTTTTTTTTTTGCTTGACCTTTAGCCAAAATAACATCTATTTCCCCTGAATTATCAAAAATAGAAAGGTTAAAATAACTTAATGGACTTTCATCAAATATAAATTGGTTCTTTTTAGAGCCATCACAAAGTCAAACCTTAATAAATCGACAACCACCTGAGACCAATAAATTTTGCCATATAAAAAATGCTACGAAATAAACGAAGATGACCCACAAAATTATGAAACATAATAGACACCTTGACATTGAAGGGAGAGTCATCTTTTCATTCACGTCATAACCTAGAAAATGTAATGTTCTGAAAACCATAATCATAAACAACTGCACCACATTAAGAGCCAAAGAAGCAATATGTAAACCCCAATTAAACTATATATCAGCATCAAAAGCCCATAATAGCAACAATGGACCAATAAACAACCTAACATTACAATTTCAGAGAAAATTAAAAAAATATTTTCATCAAAGAACTAAATATGTTCAAGCGTTAGATAGATACACATAAATATTTGTATAAATATTTGTACAACAATCGATAGAGAATAAATGAGTTCGATAAAAAAAACCTAAAGAAACCACAAAATCATCTCTAAACCAAGATTTGTTTCAAGATATAGTGTTGTATGTGCATAGAGCGAGAGAGTGTAAGGTGTGGAGGTACGTATGTGTAGCTGTGATGTGTGTCTTTTATCACACCATCGAGTAAATAATGGTGAAGGCCGTCGGCGGCTGGTGATGTTGTGTAGACGTGGAGACATCGGTGATTTCACATAAGCCGAGCTAGTGTCGAGCAATGGTGTAGGTCATTGTCGACTTGTGGTGACTACGTTTGATGGTGTAAGTGAAATTCATATGATGGTGGTAAATAAAGGTAGATGGTTGCGTTTTGGGTTTTTATTAGAGGAAGCAGCGAGATTGAGGAAGGCAAAGAGAGAGAGAGAGAGAGAGAGAGAGAGAGAATGATTCGATATAAGGGAAGTAGCCATAATCCGTAGATATTTTCCGAAATCTCAGTATTCAACCTAGACTCAATCAAAACGTAGACGCGAGAGCTTAATGGCGCAGATCAATTCTTTTATGCATCAAATATATGTACATTTAGTTATAAAAATTGGACTATTTCAAATATAATATTATTTTATTGGTAGTTATTTGTACCTTTAGCTTAATGTTTTGAACGTCTTAAAAATAATATTATGTTATTCAATCTATTTATAGATAAAGTAAGATTTCTTTTATAAGATAGTAAATATATATATATATATATATATATGTGTGTGTGTGTGTGTGTGTGTATGTGTGTGTGTTTGTAGGTAGTAATCAAGAATACGTGTGTGCTTTAGATATTTGGGGACAAAATGGAAGAAATGGCCAAATAGAGAAAATATGAGATAACATGTAAATGTTCCTATAAATTATATGATTAAGACATGTCGAGTATGGATCATTTTCAATAGAAGATTTGGTTATAATGGTACTAAAAAATCAGGAAGAATTAGTGAAAAACCTAAGGTACATGCCTTGTATGTCACAAAGTGGAATAAAATAGGATTCAAAGATTTGATAATGTAAATGCATTGATTTGTGTCTTATATGTCAAATTATTGTTGGAAGCATGTTTATACATGTATAATAGCTTAGAATGGAAATGGTAGGAATAAGTATTTGTTTTATGTTGAAAATGGACAAAACAACAAAGTATGTTGCATAATTGAACAAAGAAGCAAAGTGGGTTGCTATAATTGAACAAAGAAGCGAAGTAGATTGGTATATTGTAAAACTATAGTACAAACATGAAATAGAATGAAAGACACTCTAGGGATGGGATTTAACACTTGGAAACTATAATGAAATATTTCCTAAGTGTGATGTAAAAAGTGGATTCTCGTGGTTGTCTTTAGTTTTCAAAAGTGTAGTACTTGAGTTTTATTGTAAAGGTAGACCCTATTTGTTATGGTGCATCTTTTTTCTAATAATATTGTTGTGAAAATTTTGACTTCCTACCCTATTTGTTCTATTTATTATGGTGCATCTTTTTTCTTACACATTTTCATATTAGAATTTTATCGATGATGCATGGATTTAGAGAGTTACAAAATAGTATTGTAAAACTTACAAGTGTATTACTTTCTTATTTAAACAATTGTAAGGATATCTTGTGTCATACTCATGCTTTAGGTCAGAATTTTGTGTTGATATAGGTACCAAGTAGAATGAATACAACATCTCGTATTAACTGGCAATACACTTGATTAATGCCCTACGGCCGATTTAAATGAGGGTGAAGACCAAGTCTTTTTTTTCCTTAAATTCCAATACAAATACGGGTTTAAAAATGTTCAAATCAATATCCAATACCTACTAAAGTCTCAAAGAAAATCAACGCCCATAAACATAAGCCATTGAAGAAAGCCCCAAGGTGACACTCAAAAGCCCAAAAGAAGCAACAGCTTTAAAGAAGCAAGCAAGCAATGCTAAATTGTTTAAGCATCCAAAACAAACCCGAGGAAAAACAACCCACATTACCTAATGAATAAAATCCAAGGAGACCACTCAACATTCAACAACACCACAAACAAAGTGTCCTTCCAAAGGGACAACCTTGAAACAGCCAGAAACCCACGTGATCTGTCTTTCACAACCCTGAAAACAAGTCGGAAAATAAAACAAATAACCGACAAAAGCCCTCAAAAAGGTCATACATCAACTAGCCTATATATACCTACTAAAAAAAGAAGGGTATATAGTCTCTTTCCTTTCACTGAGATAAAAAAAAACAAAAAAAAAATTGTCCTTCACACATCATAAAATGGTAAAATAAGTATTATAAAGCTTGTTTAGTTTTCATATAACTATGAACCACAATACGAAATCTTACCTTCTTTAGACGTAGAAGAAACAAATCCAATATATAAGTAATAAAAATCCGTACACATCTTAAAGTTACAATCGATATAAAATCAATACAAGCTCTACTGACATACATGACTATCCACCACAACAACAACAAACAACAATATAATTGCATTTAAATATCTTGGTGCTACATAGAAATACCTCATTTTGAATGTTTTTTCTTCGATGGAATCTACTACTTTATGCAGACATCATGAAGGGACATTGAAATGAAATAGCCACGAGATGACAAAGGCGAAAACCATACAAGCAAGCAAGAAGTTGAGGAACCGATGGCCTTGCCAGAAGGTTCGACTCTCTGATGAGGTGGCGGTGGTCCCACCAGGCGCAGTAGCTGCTGACGTGGCATCGTTAGCTTCGTTCCATTGTTCCATTAATTCAGCCTCGTTCGCACCAGCAACATTATGAGCAATTGATCCACAAATCTCACATGTTCTAGGGTTTAGATTGTACCAAATCAAGTTAGCATACCATAAAAGACATGACGTAACATAACAGGTTATAGTGTGTTTGGGACAGATGTCAGAAGGGACAAAAATTACAATTTTTTATCCCACCAAATTACTTGTATTTAACTTGATATGCACTTCGAGCTAATTTACTTCCATTCAATAAGACGAGAACATAAAGCAAGAAAAGGAATAAGAATAAGAAGGAAAGAACGCCCCTAAAAGCATCAAAGCTTGAAGCACTTACGTATTAAGAAACTAAGAAATAGTGTAATTGATATTATTGTTATTATTAAGTGTTGTATAGCACCTGATGCGATGAAAACTTCCAAAATTGCCAAACAAATTGAACCAACTACTGAAAAGATCGTCGAAGGTGACTTTGTCCATGAAACCGGGATTCCAACATTAGGAAAGATGCCATTTTTAAGGATAAATACAAGAATCATATGTCATATCATATGAGCAAGTGTAATACGAAAGAGTCTTTACGCTTTTAAAAGCGATTATGTTGATTTGAGTCAAAAGCCCACTTGCAGATAACAAAAGAGAAAGCTAAAAAGAAAAGAAAGAAAGCAAATTCCAACACGATTAAAGCCGAACAAACCAATTCAAAGTTTTTTTCATGCATAAAACACACACAGGAACACAGGGTGTCGACTCCTTTTTTAGCTATTAGATTCGGTTCATTTCATAATAACCTGCTTTTTTTACACTTCATTTTCTGAATTATTCTATTTTTAAAGTGTTGACTCCTCGTTCTTCACCATTTAAACGTTTTTTTTCACCAAAATCTGTAGTTGTTGCTTCTTATTACATTGCATCTGGACTTCTCTTAATTACCTCAATAATTGAAAAGAGAAACAGAGTAGTTCAAGGGTCAACCAAATCCAACTATCAAGAACCTTAGAATGACAAAAACGCGTAAAAAACACATAGACAACGTTATTTCTAATACAGAAGAAAGACCCAGATCAATCAAAAAGGAACTTGAGCACTTGACATTATATATACAAGAAAGAAGCAAATGAATCTTGATTTTAGTCGCTAAAAATTAAATCTTGAGAGGATTTATCATGGTTTTGAGTATGAAAGATGGAAAGATCCAAATGGGTATGTGTATAAAGTTATATAAATGGAATCTTGGAAGCTGAGTTTGGTGAGTACTTACTTGTTGCCCTTGATCTTAAACCAAGCTTCAGCGCAATGTTTATGAGCAGCAGCTAAATCATCTTTACAAGAACAACCTAACTCAATGGGAATCCCATTTTCAGATTCTGGATTGGTTAAATCAAGACTCAAATGACAAATTCTACAATCCCTTTCAATTTTTGACAAATGTACCTTACTGCCCCCATCACCATGGACCCCACCACCACCACCGTTTTCCAGATCCACCACCGAGAAATCTGACACAGAGGATTGCCTCCCTTTCTCCTCCTCCTCCGAAGATGATGACGACACAACACCTACAATCTCAGTGGTGACTGTAGTACTTTCTTCACTAGCATCCGATGACCGTGAGCTACGGTCTCCGACACTGGTGGTGATTGATTGACGATGGGTATGGTTTCCGCCGCCTCCACCGGCCTCCAAATCGAGATGGGTTTCTTGCAAAGTTGCCATTTTTGGAGATCAAGAAAAGAGAAGTTGTTTTTCATGTAATGGATTCGTGAAACTGAGACCATGAATGCTTGAGGGCACCCTTGATCTCTTTCTCTCTCACTCTCGCGTTCTGTTCAAAGAGCTCTTTCCCCTTTGGTTATTAATAAATCAGGTGATAGCCATGGTTGGGAAGAGAGAAAGCTTCAAAAATACCGATGAATCTATGTAAGAATTAAATAGTAGCACACACAACAGGCAACAGCACAGTAAACAGAGAGGGGGGAAAGAAAGATTTAATTACTCGTGATTTTGCCTCCTCCAAGTTTTTTGCTTAATTTATCATCCACTAGAATAAGATTGATTCCCTCAATTTCCTATCGTTTATTACAAAAAAAACAAAAAACTTAAAAACTCTTATATATAACCGAAACCTAAAAACCAATATAAACCGAATGATATACTATTAATTATTTGGTGTAGATTATTCGGTTAACCCGAATCAATCTTATTTGGTTTTTTTAGGTTAATTTTCAATAATTTAGTTAATCTTATATTTAAAATTTTATAACTATGGAATTTAGTTTGCATTTGTCAAAGGTTACTGATGTAACGAAATGCGCGAAGGAGTTTAGAATGATCAGGCTTCAAGTTGCTAAAGAGGGATCTTTTGGTTGATGAGCGTAGGTCAAAATGTAAGTTATAACCGTTTATCTATCAGCAATCAATTTTTTTTTTAATATTTTGTTTATATTAGAAAAACTCTTACAATTTCAGTTATCTTTCACATTAACCTAAATATCCATGTTTTTTAAAAAATTACCGATTGTTTTGTGACTATTTTGTGGCATGATATTTATCTTTTTCGTTTTTAGGTTAGCATATAACAAAAATAAATGGAGTTGCATATTGTTTAAGGTAAAACATAAGAAATATATAATTTACTCAACGACTATTTGCTTAAGCAAAAATAAGTGACATCGTTTATTTTTTTCTATGTCAATCTAAAAAACGGACAAGGTAAATGTCATGTCACAAAACAACCCGATAACTTGTTAAAAAATGAATATTTTGGTAAATTTGAAACAAAACAACCTGATAACTTGTTAAAAAATGGATATTTTGGTAAATTTGAAAAGTAATTGAAAATATAAGGGTTTTTGCTGCATATAAATAAAATATATTGGTTTTTACGAATGCTGGTAGATAAATAGTTGTGCTTTTTTGTATTTTGTCCTGTAATTTTCATGTATATTTGATCGCAACAAAAATTTAAGGAGAGTCATAAACTGGCAACCCATGATAGGCTCACGATTACGGTCATATGCCCAAGTTAGATGGTATAAACTCAAGAGTGTACAGTGGTTGTTATGACTTTACTTAACTCTCCCATAAAGGTGATATTGATAGTGTTGGTATAAGATGACAATATATGTGGTGTAAAAAACAATGACAAGATGTGTTTCTGACAAATATGTGTGTGCTCCTTGTAGGAGGTAGATGGAGCACGGTCGTATGGTGGTTGTAGAGGCTCATGTCGCTAATGGATGTCTACGGTTAATGGTTGGTATTTTAGCGAATCGCGATTAAGAGTTAGACACTTGGGTGAGAGTGTTTGTTGTCTTAACCTTCCAAGCTAGAGTGTTATTGATTAGTGTGGTCGACAACTCTCATGAGAGAACAATCACTCACATCTTAGTAAATGAAACCACACATAACCCATGACATGAATAATAAGACTTCGGAAATCACCATTATGGGCCCTAGAAGAAACTCGAGGATAGTCAGGCTTCCATATTCACTCTCAAAGTAATGCAATATCCACTTAACAGTGGAGGAACCCAAATGTCGAATCATAGCGCGATTTGCAAGCTTTCTAATGTAGATATAGATATGAAATTTACTTTGCGAATTTTCTAATGTTAACATTCAGCAAGTTGTTAAAATAGGTATTGGTTTCTTTTACAAGTTCAAATTCTTGCTTTTAATAGTAAACAAGTGTTAAAGTTGATCACACTGCATTTTATTAAACATCCCCATTATCCAATAAAAAAATTGGAAATTAATATTTATTTGGTTTGCCTAGTTAATTAAACCGAAACTAAACAACAAACCGATTCAACTAAGTCTTACTTGGTTCATTTACGATTAGTTTAATGATGTTAAAACTCGATTAAACCAAAATACAATTAAACTATGTCAAACACCCCCCCCCCCCCAAATACACACACATTACATGAAATACATATAAAAATATATAAACATGATAATGGTCATTTAATATAAAGTAATTACATGAATCATCCTTGTGGTATGTTCTAATATGCATGTTTTATCTCTAAGTTTTGTATTTTTCACTCAGCCCGTCCTTAATTAGTTTTAGACTTACACGTTTTATCTCTGAACATCATATAAAGATGTTTTTTAGGAGTATAAATATGTATTTTGAAATAAAAATACATATTTATATATTAATACTTCTAAAAACTTAAAAATACATATGTATATTTTTTATACTTCTTAAAGCATAAAAATGCATATTTATACTTCTAAAGAAGTATATATATATATATATATATATATATATATATATATATATATATATATATATACTTCTAAAAAACATAAAACTATGTATTTGTGTGTTTAAGTATGTATTTTCACGTATTTATGCTTCTTAGAAGTATAAATATGTATTTTTATGTTTTTAGAAATATAAATGCATACTTATATGTTTTTAGAAGTATAGATTCTTTTTTAGAAACATTCAAATGTATTTTTATGTTTTTTAGAAGTATAATTACATTTTTATGAATATAAATACATATCTATACTTATATAGAAGTATACATATGTATCATTTATATTTTTAGAAGTATAGAAGTATAAATATGTATTTTTTTTTTCGTTTTTATAAGGATAACTTTATAATGCATAAAAACATGCATATATACTTCTACAAAATATATTAATATTAAAAAAACACGCGTTTGATTGATACACTTCTAGTTACGTAAATATAGTTATGTGTGTGTGTGTGTATATATATATATATATATATATATATACTTCTAAAAAATATATTAATATTTTGAAAAAAAAACATAAAATACGTATTTATACTCCTCATAACAAATATTTACAATGTTTATCATATATATTAATATTTTGAGAAAAAGAAAACTTAACGGTTTTTTTTCTGTAAATTTGATTTCATGGTAACTTGTAAATCTATAATTGCTATTACATGTAACAAGTGTAAAAAAAAAACTTTACGTTTTAAGGAACAAAAAATCATCATAGAAATAAAACCAGTAATATTTGACAAACTTACTTTAATGTCGAAAAGCCTAAAAAAAGATTTTTATGTGTTTTGGGTGCATTTTGGAAGAAAGAGAAGTACAATCTTGTTGATTGTTGAAGCTCGAGCTTGTGGATCCATAACCTACATTGCTTCTCTCAACTCTAGAAGGTATAAAGCTGGAACCTTGATGATTCACTTGTTAGATCTAGCTAGTTTTGTGAATTGAATAATCACCTAATTTTTAAATGAAGATTTTTGGTTGAATTTTGGGGCATTACATGTTGGTATTAGAGCCCTGGTTTGAGAGAATTGAATGAACATTCATGTGAATCCAGACTCAAACTAAGGATTTGTAAAAGTTTTCAAAATTGATTTCAAAATTATTTTTAAAAGTAACCAAGGAAACATGAGATGTGTACGATCAGCCGGAGTAGGAAAGTATACCTCAAATTACCCATGTTGTTGATGATTATGATATAACATCATGCTAGTAGTAGGTTATGGATCTTCAGGAGTTGCATGATAGAATGGTCTGATGTATGATGCTTGATAGCCTTGGAGAACTTCGTGTATGTTAGATGGAATTGACACAATTATTGTAGTTGCTTAGTGTGTACATCATAGTTGTACATAACTAAGATTTTATAGCCTGAGAATGTTTGATTTAGCTTTATTTCATGTTTCTTGTTTAGTTGAGGGCTTAGGGTACACTCAAGTATTCGACCGTCTATGGAATCCAATGTTATGTATGATTAGCATGCTCGAGTGGTTGCAGGGTTGGTGGAAGTTCTATGAGTGTGTGATGGTAGCAAGCCAACTTGAGGGATGATTATACACTCTCGAGAAGGTGAGTATAGGATGTATGTGTATCCTATTCGTGTGTTTTTGTATTCGGGTGGTCTGTGACAAACCATTGAGAAAAATACAGGTAGGTGTGGAAAGTAGTGTGTGTCCGTACTACTGGAATCATAAGACCCATACGCGTAACAAGGAAGTTACAAACCCAGAGGGTTTAGTTTTCTATAATGGTTGTAATATCATGAATTGTGGCATTTCTGATATATTTTGGTTCATTTTCAGTATGGTGTTCACGAGAGGATCTTGTTCAGGAGTTGGCGGCCCGGAGAGGCCAGATTTGACAGTTGATGACATCCGCAAGTTGATACCAACTAAGGCAGCTGTTGTTGCTGCTACATATGTTGTTGTTGTGGGGGTTCAAGGGAGAGGATCATTCCAGTATCAGGACTTCAGCAACACGAAACCTTTGGAGTTTGACAGGGTCAAGGACCCGATTGTGGCTATGAGGTGGTTGTTCGATGTGGAGGGTTGTTTCTTTACTTGTTCCTGTCTGGAGGACTGGAAGGTCAGGTGCACCCCGAACCTTCTTCGTCTGGGTGCGAAGGACTGGTGGAACCTGGTGAGTGGTTCTTATACTCCAGAGCAGAGGGTTGATGTTACTTGGGGGCAGTTTTGGGAGATGTTTTGCACGAAGTATGTTCCTTTGGTAGAGAGAGAGAGAGAGAGAGAGAGAGAGAGAGATGTTTGCCCAAGAGTATCTGGCGTTAAGGAAGACGTCAAAGTCGGTGACTGAGATTACCAAGATGTTTATTGAGAGAGCCCTTTTCTGTCCTGAGTATTCTGCATCGGAGCAGGCCCAGAGGGCGCGGTACTTGAGCATGTCCAAGATGGAGATTCGATAGTTTGTGTTTACCCTAAATAACATGGCATATTACGTTTCTCTTAATGACATATCCGTGTCGGGAGCCCAAAGCGGACACAATATTGTGATACGTGCCAAATGGAGATGTTACCACTTACACTCAGGAAAATACTAAATGAAACCTCCAATAGTTAAATAAACACATATCATTATTGCATAATACCAAAATTAGATAATTGTGTATAATTTTTATCGAACATTCTAAAAATAATAAGTTAGACTAATCAATCATAAGGTTTTCCTAAAATTTAGGGGAAATATAAGGTTTTTTAGAAATAACCATGAATTTCACATATAATGAGTGAAAAAAACGCTAAATGGGTTGAAAAATTGCTATGTGGGTTACAAAATCAGGTAAATTAGTTTCAAAATGTTCGAGTGACCCCTTGGCAAGATTTTGTTGTTATTTTTTTACAAAATTTTTGGGTGAAAACCCTTGCAAAGATTGTACTTTTACACCATTTAAAAAAATTGTACTACGAAAAATGGTTTTTAAAGTTTTCTACACAAAAATACATAATAAAATAAAAAGTACAACCTATCATTTTCGTATTTTGCATAAAATTTTGCAAGTGAGATCTACCAAAACTTTCTAAGTATTTTTTTCACATGTCAAACTTTTGAGATCAAGAATTTTGCAAGTTGTAAAATTCTTCGAATTGTTAATATTGTCAAATCTCAAAACTATAATATGAAGTTCTTTTTGCTGTAAAAACAGTTTTGAAGTGTAAAAAAAATCTATTTTTTTTTTCTTTTTTTGCATATAGAGAAATTTATAATTTCACATGTTAGAATTCTCTGATTATTTATGAATGTCAAGATTACAATATAGAACTCTTTTTGCTATGAGAATCTGAGAATGGTCTTTGAAAAAATTACCACAAAAAGCTTTTAAATTTTTTCCTTTTTCGCAAGTAAACCTTACGGAAAAAATTTATTGATTTTTTTTCCAGTAGTGATTTGGTGATTTCACACGTGAAACGTGCCGAATCCATGATTATTTTAGAAAACTCTAATTTTTTGTCTAAATTTTTGGAAAAGATTAGTCTAATTTATGACCTTTTTATAAAAAAAAACATTGCCATAAAACAATTGTATATTAAAAAAATTTGATGTATTTCTAATATACATTTAATGAGATAGTTTCAAAAATGTAAAATAATGATACTTGTTAGGTAAGAATATCTATACGTATAAAATGTATAGAACAACATAACAACCCATCGAAGTCTACTAAACTTGACGTATTCTTGGAAAGGGGATTTTCATTAAAGGATTAAGGATTAAGGATGTGGCATTGATTTTGGCCGCTAATTCTTGTCACGATCTCAACAATAACGTGGACTGTTGAACAGATAGGACGCATAGGAGGCTTTGTGTTTTTTAATACTCCTATTTCGTTTACATTAGACTATATGGAAAACAATTTATTTTATTGTACTTTATTTTTAATAATTATTAAAGAAAAACAATACAAAAATCTCTTCATGCGGTTTTTAAGCGAAATTTTAAAAATATAAATTACTTGCAAAACTAATCTTTTTGGTGTTGTTTGGTCGTGAAGTTGATCACTAGGTTCGACGGCCATTGAACGTTGTCAATCAGAGAGTTTGTCAGAATAGAAGAAAAAAATAAGGTTTTCCAAGGCTTTGGTCCATAGTGACAGAGTTTGAAGATGTGGATCGGCCTTAAAACGCCATAAAATCGTTAGTGTTCTAAGATCCGGTGTAATTTACAAAACTTGTTATCACCTCAAGAAAGATCATGTGACCTTCTTAAGCACAAGATTCATTCTCCCATACATGCCCTAAAACACGAGAAGATTTGCTTATAGATTTCTCCTTCCTCAGTGAAAAAAAACTCCTTGCTTGTTTTTTTATATGCCTTTTGTATTCTTTTGTAAAAAATTCATAGGAAAATTACGATTTTAACTCGATGAACTGTGTTCTCATTTGTTGGATGTAATTTTAAAATGATTATGTTCTCCTTATCTTAGTTACATGTTATCCATCAATTTCGTTTTGTGATTTTGGTTTAATTTTTTGTTTGATTAACATCATTGATGTTGTTTGTTTTGTGATTTCAATTTAGTTTGTACCGTGATTTTGGTTTGATGGGGTGTTCACTGTAGAGTGTGGTGCATTTGATTATATGCATATTAGGCGAATACCCGCGCGTTGCGCAGAAACACCTATATAGTTGAAGTCTTTACAAATATATGATTTTTTAAATATAACAATAACGTGTTGTTAAATTTGATATAATAATTTGTATATACTAAATTGATATAATATATTGATTATTTTGAATTATATGATAATATATACATTTATTATAACTTCATAATCTCAATCGTTCGAATGACTTCTACCCGCGAGTTACACATGAATAAAATTAAATATAATATATGATTTGATGTTATTTATAGTTGTTTTTATTGTTAATTAATTTTTTAAAATTTATTTGCTTAATGTTTTAATTTCTATCATTATAATTATTTAAAACATCAAACATTGTTTTTTATTTTAAAGCTAACAATATAATCATTTATATAGAGTTGTTTTTAATATTGTTATTGTAAGTTATTTTAAGCTATTTACTTGTAAACTTTTAACGATTATAAAAATATATTTAAGAAATATTTTATTTAAATTGAAATTACAATTTAGTTTTTGCTTTTACCACTACAATTTATCACTTTTAATTATTTACAAAATATTCTTTAGTTTTTTTAAATGTAACTGAAATTTATATTTGAGTTGACATTGTAATGCGCAGAAACACCTATATAGTTGAAGTCTTTACGAATATATATTTTTTAAAATATAACACTAACGTTGTTGTTAAATTTGATATAATAATTCGTATATTAATTGATATAATATATTGATTATTTTGAATTATATGATAATATATAAATCTATTATAACGTCGTGATCTCAATCGTTTGAATGATTTCTACTCGCGAGTTACACATCAATAAAATTAAATATTATATATGGTTTAATATTATTTATAGTTGTTATTTTTAACTAATTTTATAAAATTTATTTGCTTAATGTTTTAATTTCTATCATTATAATTATTTAAAACATCAAACATTATTTTTTGATTTTAAAGGTAACAATATAATCATTTATATAGAGTTATTTTTAACTATTTTTATTATAAGTTATTTTAAGCTACTTATTTGAAAATTTTTAACGATTATATAAATATATTTAGGAAATATTTTAGTTAAACTGATATTACAATTTAGTTTTTGCATTTATCACTATAATTTATCACTTTTAACTATTTACAAAATATTATTTGGTTTTTTTAGTGGAACTGAAATTCATATTTAAGTTGACATTATAATGTTATATTTAAATTAACAATTTAAGTATTTTTTCTAAACTGTTAAAAAATTGTAGCTTTAAACTGATAATGGTTTACATGCAACAACATTTTAAATCTAATAAATTATTATAATATGTTAAAATTTAAAAACATAACTTTATTAATAGAAGTAAATATATTATTTTAAAATTGAAATTTAGTCTATTTATGATTACACTTTAGGTTTGATATTTATTTAACCTTATTAACCAACTTAAAATCATTATTAGAAAGACACTACAATTTATCATTTTTAACTATTTGTAAAATAATTTTTGGGTTGTTTAAGTTAAATAAAATTTATATTTAAGTTGAGCCTATAATGTTATATCTTAATTAATAATTTAAGTATTTTATACAAATTGTTCAAAAATTATACCTTTAAAATGATAATGGTTTACATACAACAATATATTAAAACTAATAAATTAAGTATATTATGTTAAGAATTAATAAACATAATTTTATAAGTAGAATTAAAGATATAATTTTAATATTGAAATTTAGTTTATATATGAATACACTTTAGATTTGATATTTATTTAACCTAATTACCAAATTATAATTATTATTATAAAGAAATTGAAAAGTCATGGGAGTTTCAAATGAATGTGGTGAAAGGAAAAAAGAATGGGGGTTTCAAATGCATGAGATTCAAGAAAAAATGCTAGCTTTATAAGTATGTATGATTGTTGATGTAAGAAATTTTGTTCATTATCATTTAAATATTTTCAAAAAAATGAATTTTTATTGTTTTATAAAACTAGATTATGACTCGCGTTAAACGTGGGGAATATAAATTAAAATATCACATTAGATTCAGTTTTAAAATTTTAAACCAAACTTATTAAATAAAAATATTTAATATATATATATATATATATATATATATATATATATTAGAGCAATTTGGTTTTTTAATACAATAATTTTTAACATAAATAATCAACATGATCTTTGTTTTATTACAACATGATGTGACTCATTGACTAAAATATGTTGTGTAGTAACTTTATTCGATCTACCAACACAATGGATACTCATATGGTTCTTTTCATATTTGTCATGTAAAACCAAAAGCAACAATAAGTTGTTATATGTATCAGCAACGTTAAATTCTGCAAACAAATTCGATAAACATTACAATTAAAACATCAAATTCAGACGTTGCAATTTGGTCAATTTCTAAAGTATTTTTCCTTATAAGAATTAAAATATGATTTTTCAAGCTACACCTAATCACATATACATATCTTCCGATCAAAAAAATTATTACAAAAAAAACATGTTATGAACAAAAATATAATATTAGTTTCATAATTTTCCAAATGTTAACACTAATAAATAATAATGAACTTTCACAAATCTTGCATTTTGGTCACTACATAATGAAATTCAGTTTGGAGGATTGATTCAAGAAGTGCATCCATGACTTCTTGTAGCTGAATTTTGGGAAATGTTAAGACCTATTGAGATATGAGGTTACGATTGGTTTCTGGAGAACAATACAAATTCAAAATCATTAACACATCTTTTCTACCTGCTTAAATTATAAATTTAGATCAAACTTGTCATAATCAAATTTAAAAAAAAAAATAGATACGTAACCTAGCAATCAAAAAACATATTTTTCATAGAAATAAATATCACAAATCTACAATTTACACTTTATATAGTATTCTTAAATTATATCTTACCTTTTCATCTTTTATGGTCACCAACACATCTTTCTGCCTTATTGTTGTGACACGCATCTATATCAAAAATAAGAGAAAAAACCATAGAGAACGAATGTTGACAGAGTGATCCTTCATTGAAAACGCAACAAAATTATTTATAGAGCCGCTAGGATTCTTCTATAGACCGCTAGAAGGTCTCTATAGTGACAATCGTTGTGGCATTTATGAGAACGCACCATTTAAAGTAACAATTTTGATTAATGTAAGTGAAAAATCATTTAGAATGTTTACCAGTTGTGATTGTTTCCACTTGGATGTGAACATTAACATTCTTGTAGAGAAATGGAACTTCACATGAACCCTACATAGCCAACTCAACAAACATGATAACACAAAAAGAAGACTAAATTGACATATAACCAAATTTACAACAAATTTTAAAATTTTAAGGTTTCACTGAACAATTTTTTCAATTTATCAAAATTTTATTTTATTACAACCCTATATGAGTAATCAAGAACCTAAAGCAACCTGTAGGTGTTCTGAACGATGTGTTGACCAGATGTACTTTAAAAACCCTGGCAGCTATGGACTTAGTGCCTCATACACGAACATTGGCAGCTATGTACTTAGTGCCTTACAAATAAACATTGGTATCTATGGATTTAGTACCCTATAGATGAACATTGGCAACTATTGAATTAGTGCCTAACAGATAACATCAACAACTATGGACTTAGTGTATGTTATATAAACCTTATCAGCGATGGACTTCGTGCCTATTCCTTAGGACAATCCTTAGGAATAAAGGTTGAGGAATAGATGATTCTTAGGGAAGATACTTAAGAATAAAGAAGATAATGGGGATGAGTAATTATGTTAATTGTTTGATGATAAAACATAATAACTTTATTATTGTGGGTTGAAAACCCTATGTACTCACCAGGTTTTCCAACCTGGCCCACTCAGTTTATTTGTATCACAGGTATCGATACGAAGACACATTACACTGAGAGATTAAAGGAGATGTAAATCATTAGTGTAAATGAATGTAAGGTTTTTTATGCTTATGTTTCTGTATTGAGAATGACATCCTAAAGTTTTAATATAAACAAAATACATTTCTTCGGAAATGCTTTGATAATATATTTATCATGTTTTCTAAGAACAAATTTCGCACTACAACTTTTCAAAAAGGGTACTCTGATTTTTAAATAAGCATAAATAAAAATTTTAAAATGACCGTGAATTTAGGGATGTCACACAGATTCCCTTAATAGCTAACTCACAACACTTAATAGTTCCACAAAGCACAAAGCAAGTAGCATTCGAGCAACAACATTCCAATCCATAGAATCACCAAAGAACATTCAAACTCAAATACTACAACTCATGCTAGGAACTTCCACTCTCGCTGTCGGTTGCCTTATACATGCAAATTATACATAATACATGATTAAATAGACTGTCGAATAAAAGACTCTACCCTATGACCACAACCAAACAAGGAACATGAAATAAGGACAAATCAATCATTTTAGGGCTATATGATCCTGACAGTATATAATTTTTAAAGCATACACTTAGAAAATATTGATACCAATACATATTCCCAATTTAGCATAGCATCCAATGCTTCCTAGGCTACAAGGCATCACATACCAGGCTAATCTGTCATGCAATTCTTGAAAGTATCCCTAGCCTTATCCTAGCATGCAATTATCATAACATATAATCATAACAAATATGTATGGGTATTTTGGGAATCACTTACTTGAGCTCGGCCGATTTCACGCATCATACCCCCTTTGTCTTTACAAAAACCTTTTTGAAATTTCTTCCCTTTTACAAAAATCTTTTAAGAAACTTGTTTTCTTTTTAAGAAAAAAATTACCAATTCCTCAGTTTGAGTTCAGTCACACCCAAGAGTATGCTCGAATCTCTCAAACAAAGGCTCTGATACCAACTTGTAACATCCCCAAAATTATGAAGTAAAATTTTCATTTTTAATTCAACCAAAACATTAATTTTCTTAAGTCAACATTCAATATTCTTTTTCTAAATATTCAAAAGTACTTTATAAGAAAAAAGTTATCAGAGTACAATCCCAAAATCATCATAATGCAGAAACATGGGTGGATGTGCTACGATCAAGTCGGACCCTTCACTTTCGAACCGGAAGTACCTGAAACCATAACAAAAAAAACCATAAGCATAAAGCATAGTAAATTCCCCAAAATACCACATACCAAACATACATTTGCCATGGCTACCCCCGTTGTCTTATCCCTACAATGTCATGGGCTACCCCTTGGTCTAACATCTAAGTACCATGGGCTACCCTCATGATGTCTCCTTAAAATGTCATGGGATTCCCCCATGGTCTAAAATCCTAGTGCCATGGACTACTCTCATGGTCTTTCATACAAATGCCACGGGCTACCCCCGGGGTCTTCCAGGCAAGTATCACAATGACAACTAGCATTCCACAAAACAAGTAATTGGCCGACATTAGTGCCTTGGACCCATGGATATAGTGAGAAAACTCACCTCAATCCGCTGATAATCAAATAACTGCTCAGACCGTTGAACTAGATAACCTCGTGCCAGCTAACAAGAAATACAATCTTAATCAATAATTAATCTAATAACCTAAAATTTGAGTCCCACCCCATAAACCAACTTCCTAAAGGGTAAAAGACCATTTTACCATTTTCTTACTTGTTCCATAACCAAGCCCCAGCCCAAAATACACAAAAAGCCTAAACCCAAAATGGCAATCTAAGGCCCAATATGGCCCAACTTCCTAATTGGGCCCAAAAACTATCACGAAACCAATACCAAGAAAGCCCACAATTTAAACATGGCCCAAATCCAGAAGCCCAATGGCCCAACAAGGCACAAACCTCAAAAATCATAAAATGAAAAGTTGGGGAGTACGCTCCGCATACCAGAATGGTACACCAACTGATTCATGAAACCTTCATTACGCTGAGCGTACTTCCTATGTACGCCCAATGTATTCATCAGGGACCAAAAATCCATATTAAGCTCTTAATGGTTAAAACAATGACTTCCAAACTCAGATATGACCCTAATGAGATGTCTTAACACATAAAGTTGACAACCTTACTCCTTTGCATGGCTTAATGTGACTAAATCTTTAATAACATCCATAATAAACATCCAAACTCATGCATGGTCCAAAATAACTCATCAAGATGACATTTTTATGAACAAGGGACCTCCCAAACGCCAAGAACCAACATTCTAAGCTCTTAGAGTAGCTCATACTCACAAAGTTGACTCTAAGGACCAAAATGAACCCAAAATACTCTTTAAACTAGATCTAACACCTAGAATCATCAAGATATAAACTTTATACCTCAAAAAGGTAGATCAAGATGCAACAAGATTGGATCCAAAAGCTTCAAGCAATCCTACACTTCTCCAAGAAGTTCCTTCTTCTTCTATGAACACCAAAAAGCATGAAATACCACTAAAAGCTCAAAAACCACTCAAATGGGGGCTAAGGTTTTGTTTCTAGGGTTTAGAGAGATGGAGGTTGAAGATAATAAGGTTTGGTGGTGATTTAAGGAGCTTACATAGGTCCAAGACCCTAAATTAAGGTTTGGATTTGACTGGAGTACACCCCACATACTTCTAGTACGCCTATTGTACTCCTTAAGCACTCGTGATCATTTTGCTTAGTACGCCCAACGTACACCAATGTACACCCCGCGTACTGGCCTTAACACTAGTACGCCATGTGTACACTTGTGTACGTCCCACATACTCGGTTAAACCCTAAACCCACCAAACTTCTGAAGGCCATAACTTCTTCGTTATAAGTCCGTTTCCGACGATCCTTATATTGAAGAAAAAGGCAACAAGAATTTGTACGCTTCTATCAAATCATAATTGCCTTAAAACTCCCGCACTAAAATCCAATTTCCATAAAAGACCGAGCTGACACTTTACTGATATACACCTTCGCTCCAAAACACAAATCGAACTCCCGGATCTTGTAAATTACATTAACCACACCCAAATAGGTCTAAATCTCTTTTCCTCAAAGGCCCTAAGCTTGATGATACCCGATCTTCGGTCACCATCTCACATTAGGAAACAATTCGGAACAGGGCGTTACACAGCCAGATCGTACTGCGTCCACCTATGATTTTCCGCATCATGTGATTTTGGGATTTTGTACTCTGATAACATGTTATTATGATATACTCTCGACTATTTTTATATGATTACCATATGATTGAAATGAATTTAGAAGTGAAAATTTTATTTGAATTTTTGGGATGTTAAATTCATAAAACTCCTTGGTAACCTATTTTCTCATATATATAGAATATTAGTGAGCTTTGGATTCCATGCATGGGATTTGATCTCATTATCCCTTCATTTTGACCTATTTTGTCTTTAAGACATGCATATCTAAAAAGCAATGATTTTTACGGTATTTTGAGATGGAGAAGGCTTTCTGGAAGTTTGGTTACTTGGATGGAAGGATTAAGAGCTTTAAACATTAAGTTGTGCAGAGCGAACCTCACGACATGAAAAGTTGGATGCCACGTCGTGATGATGGTCTGATTCATGATTATTTTGGCCTCACACTGCCACGACGTGACCAAAGGTTGGTCACGACATGGCGATCGGTTGAGTGACCTTTGGCCATTAACTTGTTGACCAAGTTTGACTTTAGGTCAAAATGAGGGTTGTGGGTTGTAGTTGAATTTTGGTCCCTGTCTGTTGTATAGGTGACCTATAGGACCGATTATTGGATATGTGATCAGTGTTGTTATCTTCTAGGTTACGAGGTGAGTTTTCTCACTATACTTTGTATTGCAGTATGTGTCCTTATATGTAGGATGTTGTTATATTGTAGTGTTCAGTCAGACTGGTAGATCTACTATGATTACTTGTCTTGCTTGTTATCATTTTGTGCATATTTCGACATGGAGTGGTTGGGTTGAGGCGATACTACTTTGTGATGTAAGCCAACAAACCCAAAAACAATCTAGTCATAAGCTAAGGGTCGGGAAGGACAATCCAATCATAAGTTGAGAGCTAGCAGGGGCAATCCAGTCAAATGTAGTGGACTCGAGGGAAATCTAGTCTTATGTTGTAGACCCGGTGGGCATGCATTGTATATGTATTGTTGTGTGGAGTATTTTGGGGGAACTCACTAAGCTTTGGCTTACAGTTGTGGATTTCCATGTTTTTAGGTATTTCAGATAATCGGGGCAAGGCAAAAGCGTGATCATGCACATCATCCTATAGATTTATGTTTTGAGAGATTATTTGATACTCTGATTTTATATGGATTTGATTTAGAAACAATGGTTGATTATCTTATGGTTCTATGGAAATGTTTTTATTAAAATGATTTTTTTGTCATGGTTTTGGGGCGTAACATTATATGTGAAAGTTGAAATTGAAGTTATGAGAAAAGAAAAAAAATGGAAAAAGTTGTGAAAAAAAAAGTGAAAAAGAGAAAATGTTCCAAAAAAATAGTGTGTTGCAATAAATTTAGTTATATTTTTAGGACATTTATTATATATAGTATTTTCTTTTTAAAGTCGAGTTACTTGAAATATGACAATGACTTTTGAAACGAAATGGGGTAAATAAAAGGGCATAGGTGGTAGGAATGCAAAAATGAATGTTGTTCAAAATAAGTGGGGAGCGTTTATAAGGATTGTGAATATTTAGGATTTGGTAAGTAAGACACAAATATATGCATTAAGGTGAAACATAATTGGTGAATTCAAACTGGTTTATTCTATGTGATGTTGGTAAGCAAAGTTTTGATGTGGTAGTATAAAAATGAAATCATAATGAATCTAGTTTTGGTTGGAGACAAGCAAAAGAATAGTGTGGGGTATTTTGATATGTCCTTATTTAACTATGTATTTTAGGCCATTATCCTAATATATGTGAGTAAAAATATTATATTTTAAGATATTTTATACTTAATATCTTTGAAATACTCAATTACAGTTAAAAGGGAAGGTTGGAATGAAAAATGAAAAGAGAGGAGCTAAAAAGATGCAAAAAAGATGTTGTTGGACAGCTTGACCCCTCGTTAGTATTTTGAACATATCTCATGACTCGTAACTCCGATTTATGAGATTTAAGACGTTATGAGAACTAGAGAACATTTTGGACAAGTTTCGTGTTTGTGAAAAATTCGGATTCCTAGTTCCCACGTCGTGGAAAATTTAAAAAAAAAAAAAAAAACCTTGAACGTTCTAAATCTAGTTCCTACAACGTGGCAAGTCTTTTTCCATGCCATGACGATGCCATTACCCCTAAAAGCCTACATTAGCAGTTCAGGTTAAATTAAACAAAAAATAAGTCTAGGGAGACCTTCAAAGAAGGAGTAAAAACTGACTTATAGGGGTTGCCAATCATAGCTATAGGAAGAAGGTAAGAAACTATCGCAATTTAATAATAGGGATAAACTGTGCTTGATTAGTACCATCTTTCATTAAACTGAACAAGCATGTCAGTCTAGTGTTATACATATAAAGATCGTCGAAAACGGAGTTGAAACGAAAAAGTTATGACTGTTTGAAGTTCGAATGGATTTGGGTGAAGAACCATCTCCATGTGGTGGAGAGCAGGTCTCCATGACATGGTAATCGCCATGGAGTGGATAATTGTTTTCCATGACATAGTAATCACCACGGAGCAGAGAACTGTTTTCCACGGAGCAGACATTGGGTAGGCCCGAGCACGTGATATTTTAGGGTTCTCAACATATTTAAAGGTAATGATTCATGTTTTAAGGCATTTTCTTAGCCTCCATCACACCTAAAATTCCTTGAGAGAAAACCTAGCCTCCATCTTCATGATTTGAGCTCCTCCTCTCTCCTTGAACCTCTTTTGGGTGCTTTTGGTGGTGATTTGATTAAGCTTGAAGATTAAGATAGTTCCTTTGATTGGAATGAAGGTTGTTTCAAATTTGGATCTTGTAACACCCAAAGTTTTGAAGGTCAAGAAAGGAAGGAAAACCTTAATGTTAAGGGGCGACTCGGCGAGTCCAAGGAGGAACTCGGCGAGTCAGAGCGGGATCCGGGTCGAGGAGTAAGTGACCGACTCGGCGAGTCGGCCAAGTGGACTCGGCGAGTCTGGTCTGTGTGTGGAAAACCCTAAATTCGGGACTTGGAGCCTATATAAACGTCTTAATCTTCTTCTTAGGGCTCCTTACTGCCTCTTAAGCCCTGGATATCAAACCCTAGCCGCCATATCCTCTATTTGAACCATTTATTGCCTTCAAGAGTGCATTTAGCTTGGAGGAAGAAGAAGAATCTTGAGAGTGCAAGAAGGGGGTTGTAGATCCGGGATTGGGAAGACATTTCTGAGCTTTTGGAGGTATAAACTAGTTCCTGGACCCTTTTTGCATCTAGATTTATGTGTGGTTGTTGGGGCTCTTTAGCCATAATGATATTATGTTGAGTTAAGAGTCGGATCTGGAGTTGCTACTTCAGATCCAAGTGTGTTATGAGCTGGGAAAGCATAAAGTATCAGCCCTTGAGTCGATTTTGAAGCCCCTTGGCCTTAAACCCTAGTTTATGGTGCTTTTTTTGTCTAGATCTCCCTCTCTACACGTAAAGTTTGCAACTTTACGTGGGGGATAGGCTTGGGAAGGGTAAATCTACAGTTTGGAGTCCATGCATGACTCGAAAGTCCTTTGCATGTATGTAGATCTGAATGGACTCGGCGAGTAGCTTGAAGATGAGGAGGAACTCGACGAGTGGGATGAACAGCTCGTCGATTTGGATGAAGATAGGCATGAACTCGGCGAGTTGGATGAAGATTGTCGTGTGCTCGACGAGTCTGTTCTTAGACTCGGCGAGTCAGGTCGCGTAGTCCCCAAACCCTTCGAGTTAAGACTCGAGTCAGCGAGTCGAGCAAGGACTCAGTGAGTTGGACAAGACAGGAATCGGGAATCAGTAGACTCGGCGAGTCAGGGGCTGGCTCGGCGAGTCATGTCGCGAATGGAAGGACCCTGTGTATGTGAACTCGGTGAGTCAGTAAGTGGACTCGGCGAGTAGGGTTGACCTGGAAAGGTTGACTTTGACCAGGACTTTGTCTTAGACCAGAATTGTCTTGGTTGTCTGTCAGGGGTCAGTTTGACTCAGTGCAGTATTAATATTGGTAGCTCGGGGAGCTAGTGGAGCAGCAGTTCGGGGTCAGTGGTCAGGTAGCGGTCAAAGGGATTAGCAGCAGCAGTTCAGCAGTATCAGGTGAGTTTCCCTTTGTATGAATGGGTCTACGGCCACAATGTCGGCCCATGTAGTTATGAATAGAAGACCCGGGGGTTAGCCGTAGGCACAGTATGCTAGTATGATATTCGGTACAAGGTCCAATGATAAAGGGCGGGTGCCCAAGGAATGGTTTATGTGGTAGTTTATACTTGTTGTCTGTGTGATACTTGTATGTGCCTGGTAGGGAGGTGAGTGTGGGCGAGGTCCCGTATCTCACCAATAGCAGAGTGTGGATGAGGTTCCACATCTCAGTAGCAGCAGAGCAGGGGCGAGGCCCAAGTTAGGGAAGGAGTGAGGGTGGGTTGGGCCCGTACCTCACTATCATCAGGAGTATGGACAGGGTTCCATGACTCATCAGTATCAGGACCAGGGCGGGGCCCAGAGATAGGCGAGGCCTTAGAACAAGAGCCGTTAGTATATGTTTAGCTTATGTGATGTTATGTGATATGTGTATGTGCTATTATATGTTAGTGGACGGGGCCCTGTGACAGGCGAGGCCTAAGTAAAACAGATCTGTATCCGAGCGGGGCTCGAAGCCAGGCAGGGCCTGGAGCGGCGGGGCCCGACGTAAGGGGCGAGGCCCAGGATAGTGGGCGTGGCCCAGTATGTGCAGTATGTGGTTATGCATGGTATGTGGTAGGGTGGGGAACTCACTAAGCTTTGTGCTTACGGTTTTCAGTTTTGTTTTCAGGTACTTCCGGTAGCGGAGGGAAGAGCTCGGGGTGATCGCATGGCACACACCATAGTTTAGACAGCCTGGGAATGTTTACTCTGATAACGAATAAGTATTTTGGAAACTAATACTTTGTTTATGTTTTGAAATGATGAATTTGCTTAACGTAATGCTTTAATTAAAAGAAATTTTTAGTCTTGAATTTTGGGACGTTACAAGTTGGTATCAAAGCCTTGGTTTGAGGGATTCGGGCATACTCTCGGGTGTGCTTGAACTCAAACTGAGGGTTCGGATAAAAAGTTTTCAAAAATGAAAAGACAGTTTTGTAAAAAGAATTTCGAGAACGAAAAAAAGTTTTAGAAAAGCAAAAAGAATTCAGAAAGAGAAGAATTTTGAAAAGAGAAAAAGGGGTGTGGTGCATGCAATCAGCCGAGCTCAAGTAAGTATGCCAAAATACCCATACAAGTTTATGTTATGATTATCAGTTGATAGAACAGTATGCTAGATTAGGACTAAGGATCTAGGAATGATGCCTTATGTACCTATTATATGTGTTTGAGCTGCATGATAGTGCTGATTAGACAGTAGTAGGATAGCCTGTTTAGGTTATGCCTGAGTTTATGAGTTTGTGTTGAATGCTAGTTCAGATTCTTGCTATGTGGATATGATTGCTTGAGTATGTTATGGTTAGATTTTCCCTTGTCAGAATGCTGCTTGCTTTGTGCATTGTGGGATTTTGAGTGATGGGAGTCAGCCATTAAGTGGATAAGCCACGTCACATGTGATCAGGGTTGAATAATCTCAGAGTGCTGGATTTGGCCCTATTGCGCAGCTCTCGTTTGAGTCCAACCGTTGTAGGGACGAGTCCTTTACTTGAAGTATTATCTGAGCCTCGTCACATGTGATGATATCCAGGTGATGGCTAATTGGCATCACAAGGAGACCTTCAGCAGCTGAGGACTGGTTGAGTTGCGTCAGAGGTTTCCCTAGGGTAAGCCTAGGATGAGATAGTGCTGGGAGCAGTAGTAGTGGATAAGGGACCTGGTGGAGTCAAAGCAATTCCTGAGGAAAGTACGGATAGATGTGGAAGGTAGTATGGGCCCGTACTACTGAAAGCAGAGGATCCGTACTTGATTCGGGAAGGGCCAAGATAAGACCGGGGACCTAGTAGGGGGTGTGTTTGGTCTCGCAGCAGTGATGAGTTTTCTGATAGAGGTTGTGTTATATGTTTCAGCATGGTGACGTTGCGAGAGAGACCAGCGGGCGGATCAGGCGCCGGAGAGGGATCAGGCTCGGGTTCAGGGGCCGAGCAGCTCGAGGAGTGGATGAGAGAGTTGATATCAGCTGAGGTTACGCGCAGTATCCTAGCTCAGACTCCTGTGATCTTTGGCACGGTCAAGGAGGGTATACTGGAGATCTTGGATGAGAGGCTGGGAGCCTTCCGTCCTGAGATGATGGCGTTGTTGGGAGCGCGTACCTTGACATTTCGAGAGTTCAGGGCTTGCGGGGCACCAGATTATCATGGGGCTAGGGACCCCATTGCTAGCAGCAGATGGTTGGCTGATGTTGCCAATGCTTTTCGTACAAGAAAGTGTCCCGAGGGAGACAAGGTTAGACTCGCCTCCTGTCTTCTGAAGGACAGAGCGAGGGATTGGTGGGAGGAGATTGGTCATGCTTTGAGGGATGATGCCGCGTTGGACGCGATGACTTGGAGCGATTTCTCGGCCAGGTTCAGGGCGGAGTTTTCGCTGATTATTGAGGTGCAGCAACTGGCACGAGAGTTTCAGGATTTGACGCAGACTACTGAGACTGTGGCGGAGATCACCGCCAAGTTCAGGGAGAGGGCTCTTCTTGTACCGCAGTATGTCGCGGATGAGGAGATGAAGAAGGCTCGGTACCATGAGATGTTGAGGGATGACATCAGGGAGTTCGTGAGCAGATCCAGCTGTAAGACGCTGGAAGATATGATTTCTCGGGCTAGAGAAAGGGAAATTGATTTTGAGCAAATCCGGAAGAGGAAGCCGGATGAGGTTCAGGTAGTTGCGGGTTCGGGCAAAAGGTCCAAGGGATCGGATTCGAGATCAAGGGATCATCAGGACCACAGTCGGTACGGAAAGTGTGGCAGGGCGCATGGGGGCGCGTGCAGGAGTGGTAGCGGTGGTGAGTCTGGCTATTTCAAGTGCGGTCGGACTGGTCATTTCAGCAGGGATTGTACTGTTACCGCCGCGCAGAGATCAGACTTGATATGTTTTCACTGCAACCAGCGGGGCCACAAGAAGGCCCAGTGTCCCAGTTTGCTTTCAGCAGGACGGGTGGTGGCACCCGCCCCTGCAACTTTGAGGATCACGGATGGCCGTCAGGGCCGGGTAGAGGCACCTGCGGCAGGGAGCAAGGCTTTTCAGATGACGACCTTGGAGACGCGAGCAACGCCGGACGTTGCAGGTATGCAATTTTCCCATTTTCAGTTCTTTTATTTGTGCATGATTTTATTGTTATGGTTCTGCATCATTATCGGTAAAAGTATTTTATTTTGAGTGGTTGATTGTGATCGAGTTATATGCCATCTGCATACCTTGGATATTTGTATGGTAGTTAGGGGAGGTGCTCTATTGAAGAAGGTTTCGAAGGATGCAGTAACTGTAGCATGCTTGGGAGGGATTTGGTACGTCTCGCTAGTTCGGAGTGGTATAGTGATTGAGATGGATTGGTTAAATCCCTAGCTATGGCGGGCTTGGGTTCCTCAGTAGATGGGTTATGGAATGGTATCAAAGATCGGGGTCTCTTTTGAGTATTGAGCAGCAGGGGGTAAGCAGGATCGAAATGGGGGAGAATCCTCCGGGTGTGCCCAGAGAGGAGCGCGTAGACCCAGAATGAGTACGTGACCTCCGAGAAGTAAAAGAAGTAGTTCAGCGTTTGATGGTTTGAGGATTCAGGGTTGGGAGTTTGAGAAACTCCCCATCAGTTAGTGCGTGTGTTGGTAATGGTTAATGCGTGAGTTGGAATTCAGGTTGTGGATCGCCCGAAGGACTCGAGGGAGTCGGAGTGAGGATTTCGAGAGCTGATGGCACATGGGTGCCTTTGTATTAGCAGTCAGTGGTAGGAAGTGTTGTAAGACTACGAGGCAGCCGTAGCATTCACTAGCAGTCAGCAATGGATGGTGATGTAAGACTATGGGTAAGCCGTAGCATTCCTTAGTAGTTTCGTTAGCGGAGTTGGGGCGAGGCCCTTATCTCCTAGTGATCAGGTAGGGATCAGGAATGGGTAGTGGATGAGAATGATAGGGAGTTGCCTGTATAGCCCTAGAAAGGTGAGAACTTGGGAGAGGCCGCTCCAGGATATAGTTGGGTGAGACCCGTGGGCGGGCCCCATATGAGATTAGCAGTGTAGATGAGACTTGGGAGCAGGGTTGCTCAGTGGTATGGTTGGGTGAGACCCGTGGGCAAGGCCCGTGAGTTTAGCAGCACAAGTGGGACCTGGTAGGGACCTTAGTGTCAGGTTAGGGGATCGGGGATCCCAGGGTTGTAGTGCCTGAATAGTAGAATGGATTGAGCAGTTTTAGGTGGGCGAAGTTTCTTCAGAAGTCGCTGGGAGCGACTAGTGGTGGTGTTGGGACTAGCTACCGGTGGGAGTCGGTAACCCAGACATTGATAGGTTGGTAGGGACCAGGGTGGTCTCAGTTCATCTGGAAGGAAGTCAAGGAATAACAGAATTTTCAGTCAGGGGTATTGCGGGTAAGCAGAGTATGGTGGAATTTAGTTAGCTGAATCGAAGGGTGCTCAGCACCAAGTTTTGGGCAGAGGGGAGTGTCAGTGGTTAATGACGGAGATGACCCGTACTGGTAATAGCGGGGTTGAAGGAGTTGGAGAAGGATGGGGTCTTCACAGTGACAGAAGAATAGTTGGTTATGGAGTTTTTCCTTGGAAAGGCAAGGAGTTGTGCAAGGAAAGAAGGGGTGAACCCCTATAGGTTCAGTGCAGTACTCGGTGAGTACCAGACGGATTATCAGTTGAGTAAGTTGTGTTTCCAGAATGTTCAGGGTCAGGGTTGACCCGGGATGATTATCCGCAAGGTTTGATGCTAGTCAGAATGATCGGGCGGTAGGCCAGCGGAGGAAGGCAGCTAGTGTTAGAATAATTGGTTGAGTATTGCAGGCAGGTCGCAGGCGGTGGGCCATAGCAAACTTCGAGGATGAAATTTAGTTTAAGTGGGGGAGAGTTGTAACACCCAAAGTTTTAAAGGTCAAGAAAGGAAGGAAAACCTTAATGTTAAGGGGCGACTCGGCGAGTCAGAGCGGGATCCGGGTCGAGGAGTAAGTGACCGACTCGGCGAGTCGGCCAAGTGGACTCGGCGAGTCTGGTCTGTGCGTGGAAAACCCTAAATTCAGGACTTGGAGCCTATATAAACGTCTTAATCTTCTTCCTAGGGCTCCTTACTGCCTCTTAAGCCCTGGATATCAAACCCTAGCCGCCATATCCTCTATTTGAACCATTTATTGCCTTCAAGAGTGCATTTAGCTTGGAGGAAGAAGAAGAATCTTGAGAGTGCAAGAAGGGGGCTGTAGATCCGGGATTGGGAAGACATTTCTGAGCTTTTGGAGGTATAAACTAGTTCCTGCACCCTTTTGCATCTAGATTTATGTGTGGTTGTTGGGGCTCTTTAGCCATAATGATATTATGTTGAGTTAGGAGCCGGATCTGGAGTTGCTACTTCAGATCCAAGTGTGTTATGAGTTGGGGAAGCATAAAGTATCAGCCCTTGAGTCGATTTTGAAGCCCCTTGGCCTTAAAACCTAGTTTATGGTGCTTTTTTTTTGTCTAGATCTCCATCTCTACATGTAAAGTTTGCAACTTTACGTGGGGGATAGGCTTGGGAAGGGTAGATCTACAGTTTGGAGTCCATGCATGACTCGAAACTCCTCTGCATGTATGTAGATCTGAATGGACTCAGCGAGTAGCTTGAAGATGAGGAGGAACTCGACGAGTGGGATGAACAGCTCGTCGAGTCGGATGAAGATAGGCATGAACTCGGCGAGTTGGATGAACAACTCGGCGAGTTGGATGAAGATTGTCATGTGCTCGACGAGTCTGTTCTTAGACTCGGCGAGTCAGGTCGCGTAGTCCCCAAACCCTTAGAGTTAAGACTCGAGTCAGCGAGTTGAGCAAGGACTCAGTGAGTTGGACAAGACAGGAATCGGGAATCAGTAGACTCGGCGAGTTAGGGGCTGGCTCGGCGAGTCATGTCGCGAATGGAAGGACCCTGTGTATGTGAACTCGGCGAGTCAGTAAGTGGACTCGGCGAGTAGGGTTGACCTGGAAAGGTTGACTTTGACCAGGACTTTGTCTTAGACCAGAATTGTCTTGGTTGTCTGTCAGGGGTCAATTTGACTCAGTGCAGTATTAATATTGGTAGCTCGGGGAGCTAGTGGAGCAGCAGTTCGGGGTCAGTGGTCAGGTAGCGGTCAAAGGGATTAGCAGCAGCAGTTCAGCAGTATCAGGTGAGTTTCCCTTTATATGAATGGGTCTACGGCCATAATGTCAGCCCATGTAGTTATGAATAGAAGACCCGGGGGTTAGCCGTAGGCACAGTATGCTAGTATGATATTCGGTACAAGGTCCAATGATAAAGGGCGGGTGCCCAAGGAATGGTTTATGTGTTAGTTTATACTTGTTGTCTGTGTGATACTTGTATGTGCCTGGTAGGGAGGTGAGTGTGGGTGAGGTCCCGTATCTCACCAATAGCAGAGTGTGGATGGTGTTCCACATCTCAGTAGAAGCAGAGCAGGGGCGAGGCCCAAGTTAGGGAAGGAGTGAGGGTGGGTTGGGCCCGTACCTCACTATCATCAGGAGTATGGACGGGGTTCCATGACTCATCAGTAGCAGGACCAGGGCGGGGCCCAGAGATAGGCGAGGCCTTAGAACAAGAGTCGTTAGTATATGTTTAGCTTATGTGATGTTATGTGATATGTGTATGTGCTATTATATGTTAGTGGGCGGGGCCCTGTGACAGGCGAGGCCTAAGTAAAACAGATCTGTATCCGAGCGGGGCTCGAAGCCAGGCGGGGCCTGGAGCGGCGGGGCCGTTGTAGCGGGCGAGGCCCGAGGTAAGGGGCGAGGCCCAGGATAGTGGGCGTGGCCCAGTATGTGCAGTATGTGGTTATGCATGGTAAGTGGTAGGGTGGGGAACTCACTAAGCTTCGTGCTTAAGGTTTTCAGTTTTGTTTTCAGGTACTTCCGGTAGCGGAGGGAAGAGCTCGGGGTGATCACATGGCACACACCATACTTTAGACAGCCTGGGAATGTTTACTCTGATAACGAATAAGTATTTTGGAAACTAATACTTTGTTTATGTTTTGAAATGATGAATTTGCTTAACGTAATGCTTTAATTAAATGAAATTTTTAGTCTTGAATTTTGGGACGTTACAGATCTATCAAAGTCACTCCATTTCTAGACTATTATGAGTACAAAGCTCATATCTTTCTCTTTAGTTCTTTAGATCTTGTTATTTGTGATTTTTAGCACTTTTACTCCATTTTATGGGTGATTTTAGATTTGAGTGAACTCTAACATTTTTTTATCAGTTTGGAATGCTTCTTGGACCTCATGAACTAGGGAAATTATAATCTTTTGCCTTCCCTTTAATCCATTCAAGTTATCTTGGTTCTTTAGGTCATTTCAGTTTATTGAGGTTTCTTGAAAGTCTGTGGCATCATTATGGATAAAGTTGAATTTAGATCTGAAGGTTGAAGACTTGGACTTAATGGATTAAGTTGAGAAAGATGCATTATTGGTCCCTTTGAGACCTAAAGTTTAGATCTTGGTTGTTTGGACCGTCTTAATGGATAAAGTTGGAAACTTTATCCATTATGAAGCTATTAAGTACCATATTTGAAAAGTTGGAAGCTTGGGTTTAAAGGTTAACTGCTTAACCCATTAAGCTGTTGGGACTAGTTCCTACGACATGGCATGTTATTCGCCACAACGTGGTCTATGGATGTCCACAACATGGAGGTCAATTGGGGTTGACTTTGACCGTTGACTTTTTAACCACTTTAACTTTTGGTCAAACTTGGAGAGGTGTTGAGCTATAGTATGAGGTTTAGATTGTGATTGGTGTAGGAGGTTCTTGTAGTTGATTCTGTGGGACTTTGAGTAGTGGATTTCAACTTTTTGTTTAGGTGGGTCTTCTCACTGTCTTACATATATCATAGTGTGTGGATGCCAGACTAACTGGGTCTTATTTGCTGATTGTTGTTATATGTGTATCTGAGTTGCTGATAACCCATAGCTGATTATTATGTTGTATTATATGTATGTTTTGGGGAACTCACTAAGTTTTGTGCTTACAGTCATGGATTAAATGCTTTCAGGTACTTATCGGATTGCAAAGGGAGGACTTTACACACACATCAACAGTTTTATGATTCGAGATTACGTATTGTCTTCCTTGTAACTCTGATTTTGAATTATGGTTTATGCAATTGTTTTAACTTGAATGTAACTTTATAAAATGGATGTTTGTTCTATTTTAAAAACGAAAAATTTATTATGGAATTTGGGACGTTACGAATATCAATGTTATAAGCATATTAACAAATGTTTTGATTCAGATGCAATAGTCAATAATTGTTGAATCAGCAACAATACTATTACGAAGCTCATTGTCAAACTGGATGACTTTCACATATTTCTTGTTACGAAAAACAGTCTTGAGATTATTCCAAACCTTTTAAGCAGTTATGTTTTTCTTCATAATCATCTAAATAAGTGACCGGGATATCCTTCACAATGCTCACCCAAAGTCCCAAATGAGCTTTCTAGCTTTTGATCTCCTCGACCATCTTCATTTTAGCTAAGTGAAAGAGCTTACTTATGCGACCTATAGATTCACATCTTGATGATAGAGTCAATTTGGCTCCATTTTGTTTTGTGAAAGCAGTTGGAGCTTTGTCATTATGTTCAACAAGTTAATTAGAAACACCTAAATCGATCATTATAGCGGGTTTCAAATAGTTCACGTCATGAATCATAGTTCATGTGTTCCGGATTTAGAATAAGTGGAATATACATTTTAATGTTTGAAATTCCATTATGCATCTCTGTAGACATGATGTGGAGAGAAAGGAAAGAAATTAAGAAGAATGTAGACATGATGTGGAGAGCAAGGAAAAAAATTAAGAAGAATGTTGGTAGATGATATATTCTGACAACTATGATGTTGTCGCCATCTAGGGTTAGGCCGTAAGAGACAAGAAAGAAAGAAGGAAAGAGATAATGATAGATAATTTATAAAAAAAAAAAGTAACTAGTACTGCTATAATACCGTATAATCAATATATTTTCCCAAAAAAATCTTATTATATATAAGTTATACAAAGAACTTTGTGGGTTGGATAATCAAAATGATCTGGGATACATGTACATAAATAAAACACATTAAAACTTGGATTAATAAAACATGGTTTATGCACACACACGTTATAAGCCAACTTTATTTCAAGGGTTATGCATCTAGGGGTGTCAAAAAAACTCGAACTCGATTAACCCGACCCGACCTGAACCGAACCCGAATAAGGTAATTAGGGTCGGGTTTAATAGGGTCAGAACTCTTAATCGGGTTATTTGGGTTAACCCGACTAACCCGAATTATTATTAGGGTCGGGTTTAGGGTTGATTTTTTCAAAACAATTCGGGTTTCGGGTCAACCCGAATAACCCGATTAATAATTTATTACCAAAATTTTTTTTACTGCGTTGAATGACATGAATTCAAGATGTCATGAGATTTTAAAAGTAACACATTTGTTATTTAAACAAACCGGGTAGCAAAATTACTATGTATAGAGATGTATAAAATGGCATAACTTTCCTCTCTTGTTAATGCATTACGGTTGTGTTGTAACAGTTTTATGAATTTTATTAACTATTTACGTTAACTAATACGGTAAAAGAACTCCAAAAATTCATATCGTATACCAACTTTACATTTTAAGTCCCTATACATGTGAATTATGTATTAAAATGACCTAACATAAATTCATCTTACATTTCAACCTCAACCCGACTAACCCGATTAAACCGACCCTACTAACCCGAAACCCGATTAACCCGAACCCGACTAACCCGTATCTTATTAGGGTCGGGTTTCGGGTGAATATTTTTTCTAGAAAAACCCGACTAATCCGACCCGTTTAACCCGAAACCCGATCGGGTTAACCCGATTAACAGCCCTAATGCATCTAGTGTGGGTTCGTCCCCAACGCATTAATGATTAATCTCATGAAAAGCTTTTTACTTCTACTAGTAATACAAGGGTTGTTGGTTTTCTAATTCAGTGTAAATTGGACAATATTGCTTCCATTCATCTTAACTTAATGGCAAACCAAATTTTAAGATATTTTCTTATCTTCTGTGATGGTGACCCATCGATGGTTGCGTACCACCTAGCTAGTTAGTGAATAGCTTATAGTTGGGTTGGTGGGGTCATGGTTATACCATACGTTGGATCATAAACAACTTTCCTTTCATGATTGCCATCGACATCTAGTCATCTATCTAAACTTACGAAAAACTTACTCCCTTTATAATTATATACTGAATTTTAGGTTATTCTTGTCGAAACCATATGGAGAGTCGTGATGATATACCTATTTTGAAAGACCATTGTTTTTCATGAGACTAATAATGTGTACAGTACAAATGAGGTTTATTATGATTTGGACAACTCACCATCCAAAGCTCGTTTGAGAGAACATTTCATTCATATATGGGTTTTTTTTTTTTTTTATAACTTTAGCTTTATCTAACATAATTCATAAAAAACAAATGGATTGGATCCAAAAAAATAAAGTGAAATGTTGAGGAGTGACACAAGACAACACATGGAAGTAGTCAGAAAGGCAGGAGAAAATAAGAAGTTGAATAGTCTGTCTATAAAAGAGCATTATTGTGGCATGTGATGTGAACACTTGTTTATTGCTAGTTTTAAACCAATGTAACTTCCCTTTTTATTCCAAAATTATGTATACAGAAAGCCAAGAATACATATGAAATATATATACAAATCTTTCTTTCACTATAATTATAATAAAAAAGTGTTTTGAATCAAGATGAAAATCAATACATATATAGCTTTCTAATCCTTTTATCACTTGGACAATATAATACTTAATATTTCACTAGTACTGCAATTTGCTATGGCAATAAAACAGCCTTGATACAAAAGTTCAGTGAGCGCAAAGATAATATATATATATATATATATATATATATATATATATATATATATATATATATATATATATATATATATATATATATATATATAAAGTCGACTGCATCTATAACAAGTTTACTAAGTTGACTAAAAAATGAATAAGATATGATATTCATAAGTCTACTCTAGTCTAGTTATAAAAGATTAGTACAAATCATTAAGTCAATTGATCTCGCCAATTTTGACTATTTGTCGACCACTATTGCATACAGTTCACATTTGAGCCATAAATTCGAAAACGAAATAATATCATTATTATATTTAATTACTAAGACATTATGTTTTATAAATTTTACACAGTAATGTAATTGTATTTTTTTTTTGTATTAAATTAGTTATATTTCTGAAAATATAATATTTTAATAAACAAAATGAAAAGAACACTATCGTTTATGCAAACATATATGTTTTGTAATCTCAAGGAGGCGTGTCTATCGACTAGACGACGACCCTGGTTTAGGATTTTAACTCGTCCAATCATATTAACAAGCAACGAAGATTTTAAGATTTTATTTCTCATCGTTATTTCATTTTTACTTTTTAGCATCCATCCTTTACTGAATTTTTGATTTTTAACAAATCCATAACTCATCAAATCATGAACAATGTCTAGTGCATTTTTTTTTCTTTGTAACATTTCCGAAATTTATTTGCTTATGCTAATTAAGGTTCATAAATAAGGTGATAGATGGACTTTATTCATTAGTTTACATATATTTATCTATGGGGACTAATAACTATCTGATGAAAGTTTAGATTGATATTAGGTTAAGAGTCCAACTCCATTTTTGTCAGTAAGAAAATATTCCGCAGTAAAAACCTAAAAAAATAAAATAAAATTAGGAGGCATGTCCCTTTCCTTCTGCCACCATTCCCATGGTTTCTGACCACAATAATACATCATCCCAACAACCTTCTGTTTTTGTGTCACCACATATAAGCATATAACAAACAAATTTTACTGTCATCATATGCCATCACCCATAAGGTACAACCCCATAACATATTGGCATCATACATCTGGACAGGCTTCCAAAGGATTTTTTTTTTTTTTTTTAAAGCAAGGATATTTTCGTCTTTTGCATAGACTAAAGATCAAGAGCAAGACTTTTTCTAACTTGTCACTGTAACTATTTCTTTGTAACTGTGGGTGTTTCAAATGCAATTCAAATATTTGATATTATGTAACAAAAACGAAACCTTGTAGGTTAAGGAACGCATCCTGATCAAGTCATTTAAGTAACTAAACATTTAGCTATAAACTCTTAGCAACATAAGCCAATACGCCTGAACTCAGTTTTATAAGTAAGCCTATTATATTCATTAAAGAAAAAAAAAAGCTTTGGTACCTGAACCCCTTTGTTTCAACTCAGTCCTTCAACTTGTGCAGGTAATGCAAAAGTTGTTTGGGTAGGTTTTTCTAACCCAATTTTGATCCAAGCAATGGTGTTAAGATCTGTAGCAATTGTAGCCAATTCCTGGCTTGACAAAGGAGGAAGTTCTTCATATTCAACGAATTCCGAACCCAACAGCGATCTCTCCTGAGAATCACCACCGGAACAGCAACCATGCCCACACCTCGACGGAATCACTGATTCCGCCGTATACCCTTTAAGAAATTTACACCCAATGCTTTCTGGTTTGGACGCCTGGATTAAATTTAAAGGTCCTTGTATGGGTATAACCTTCGTTCTCGATTCCTCATTTGGGATTGGAATTCCATTTTGAGGGGTATAAACGGAAAATGCTCCGAAATGTGGGATTGGACGAGAAAGGGTGGTCTCAGGGAATTGTTGATTCTGATGTTCGTATTTCACCTGAATCTGATTGATGTTTCCGTTTGATAAAGTGTCTTCAGAGGATGCTTTTGTGGTGTCCAGAAGGTTGCAGTTGATGTCCATTTTTGTATTATTAATATTATTATATGAATTAGGGTGGATGTACCTACGCCGGAGTGTTGAATTCCAGTGATTTTTTATCGCATTATCTGTTCTACCTCGCAAGAGTTTTGCGATTGATGCCCATTTGTTTCCATGGATTGCATGGGCATCCATTATAATCCGATCCTCTGCCTCTGCATAAACAAAAGTATTTTAGCAATCAAGTAATTTTTGGTATGACAGAATCGGTGAAGGAATGGAATGTAGCATTCTTGTTTTGTCTGATGGAATGTAGCATAAACAAAAAAAAAGTATTTCACGGGTTCATTCCCGTGAAATCAAAAAAAAAAAGTTTGTTTTGTCTGATGGAATGTAGCATTCTTGAAGGAACGTAATTATTTCTACTTTGTTAATTTGCATTCCTTAGCAAGAGGATGTTTTCTAAAAATAAATAGATAATGTAAAGAGTAGAGTTTTAGCTATGCTTTGTATTTACATATAATATACAAACTCATATGAAAATTCATTCCCTTCCTACAGGCTAACCAGACATGATCATGGAATGGAATGACTTATTCCATTACCTTGCTTATTTCATTATCCGTAAACTCCATTCCTTTGTTGTTCCGGTCAACATGTGTGTGTGTGTGTTTCTACTTCCATACAATAAATGTTGAAGACCTGGTAATGCTTTTAACCAACATGACATAATACTATGAAGATTGTCATCTACTCGTTACACCAAAAGTAAATTATGGGAATTCCTTTTAAAACGAGTGTGAGTGTGATATATTTTCCTTTATAGCAATAATATATTCAATTTAAAGACTCGGTTAATTTCTCAGATTAGCAAATTGGGCAAACGCATTATTTTATCTGTTCCATTGTTACTCAACAAAGTATTTATCCCAAAAGATTACTGGTAGTTCTATCATTCAGTTATTTCAATCCACGCAAACTGTTTACTAAGATCCTAGATATAACAAGCAACTTATCACCCTCAACAAAAAAAACAAACACTGACACGAGTTATCTGTTATTGGGTGATGACGTTTTCTACACACAGGGGGTTTAAAATACAAAACTATCTAAAACTATGGAACAAAATTTGTGTTGGTCAAACTCTATCATAACAAGACCAAAAGTTCCCACTTGCTTAAATAGTGCCTTAACTAGGGTATATATGTTGATCAATTTGGTTAAAACACAAGACAATGAGCCAAACTTAATGTTGAAAAGACAATTCCATCTTCACTAACTGCCTTTGATTCACCATTATGAATGATCAATGATGAAGATTTTCTATTAACATCAAGGTCTCATCTTTTTGGTGTAATATGATTTCTATTATATGTCAGCCTTAAACACACTGCACCTGTGAAACTTGTAAATCTCAGCAAGCAGATACAGATAATCAATATACATATAGTCATATACAAATGATACACAATCAGAGTGGATTATGTAGTGTGACAGATTGTCATGTGAGCAACAACAATTGGGACAAAAGCCAATATCGGAAATTGAAAACCGTCATATTGTGTAATCCCCAAACAGCACTAAATTACAGGATTCTCTCATTGTGACATTGAAGGACTAGAGAAACTTAGAAGTCATCTAACCTCAATCAAACAACTTGTAAAGTCATGAACAAATGGCGTTACCTAAGTTATGGATATCATACACAACACAAAAGGACAAGGACACTGGATAATCACTTCGGCGTGAAACGGAGAGCCAAAAACCCTACTATGAAACGGGATTTGTCATCGATGGTTAAAACATTTGATCAATTGACTAGCATAGATAACCAGTGAATCCTAAAACAAATGCATAAAAATATTAAGACAGAGACTAGATAATGACGCCGTCGAATGCTCTTTTCTTACCAGTAAAGGGCTTGCGCTCAACAGCAGGGTCCAACTGATTACACCACCGTAGACGGCACGACTTCCCAGAACGGCCAGGGATACCTCGTGCGATCAGGCTCCAGTTCCTCGCCCCAAACTTGCTCACAAGTTCACTTAAAATCACGTCTTCCTCCGGCGACCAAGGTCCCCTAACTTTGCTCCTCTTATCAGCACGACCACCGCCTCCGCTGCCTTCTTCAACCATCACCACGTCGCCAACTTCTCCCACTTCAGGAGCGTTGGAGGCGGCGGGAGCGATCGTATGTTCTTCGCTGTGCCCTGCATCGTCTTCCATCTCTTCACTTCCCCTCCGTCTCTTTCTCTCTCTATGTTCTTCCGTTTGGACTTCCTCTCTCTCTAACCGTACCAACCCGACTAACTGCAAAGTTGTTTTCCCTGAGATAAAATAATAAATGTTACCACTTCGACCCCTAAAATATACGCTAACTACACTAATGGCCCCATCTTTAAAAATAAATTTTTGTATAATATAATTAAGAAAAATGTTTGGTTTTCTAATATTTTTATCGAGTAATGGTTACAATAACTAAACATATGTTTGCAAAGTTAATACAAATAAAAAATAGTTATATTGTATGTAATCGTATGTGAGTGGGTTTAAATGAGCAACAATCTAAACATAAGCTCATTTGATATATAAGTAAATAAGATTATTTAGTTATTAGTAAAATATCATGTATATTTTTAAATAAAATATATGAATCTTTTGATCTAAATTTAATGTTATTTTCTTTATATAATTACAAATACCATACCCACTAATCATATATATATATATATATATATATATATATATATATATATATATATATATATATATATAGAGAGAGAGAGAGAGAGAGAGCTAGTTTCAAATGTGGATTTGCATCTATTATGAAGATGCGTGGACAATACTATTCTGTGAGAATGATAAAGAAAATATTTTGTTTGATAATATGAATACGTTCAATCTTAAATAACTATTGTCATTATCACGCATTCTCATTAATTAAATCGTCTAAAAGTTATTATATACCTTTTTTTTTATTATTTTCATTCCGTCAGAATGTTGTCGGAATGCTTATTGAGTCGTATATTGTAAGAATGAAAACGAGTGAAAAACGATGCGTGAAAACCAAAATGAATAAGAATTATTGAGAATGTATGAAAATGATGATAGTTGTGTGAGGTTGAACGTATTCACATTACTAAACAACATATTCTCTTAGTAATTTTCATAGAATAATATTGTCCACACATCCGCACAATAGTTGTTCATCCACATTATAACCTATATATATATATATATATAGGAGTAGGATCAAATGAGAACACCTAAAAGATTGAGAACGCGATAACAGATCTAGGCCATCTAAATATTCAAATCTAAGGTTATTATCAGACGGACCATTTATGTAAATTATGAAATTTATTGGTATTAAAGTGTAAGTTTGAAATAGTGAAAAGGGTATAATAGTAATTGATTGTTTATTTAATTCCTATAATTTCTCACTCTTTTCTTTAAATTTCGTCTCTCTCTCTCTCTCTCTCTCTCTCTCTCTCACAAGGCGCGCCTCCTTTCAATATCATCAGTGTCATTATCTCCATAGGAATCAGAAGCTTATGACGCTATCATTGACACTGATGGCATCGTTTTAGGTAAGATTTAATTTGTAGTTAGATCGAGAAGGGGGATGGTGAAGTCTGAACTTTAAGTTAGCGATATTGGAAAGGTCCAAATCTAGTTCCTTCAGCAAATCTAAGAGCTTCTCCGCAGACGGAATCATGTTGTTGTTGGAAGCATCATCAGGCATTTCACGGGCAAGCAATGGTCGAGGAGTGAGCCAGGAGTATGAGGAATACGTCGGGGACTCCATCAACTGCATCGTCCATGGCTATTGCTGATACGGGTGGTTCTTCTTAATCACTTCTTAAGTAGGTTCGTCTTGTTCTTCTGAATTTTGATTTAGCAGTTGTAGATGATGATGATGCTATTGACTCGTTTGCTTGGGCCTTTTGGATATGTGTTGAATTTATTGGAATTGCTCACATCACAGATAATGAGCCACGAGGTTTCAATAGCGGAGCTCTTTGTACACTCTTCCTCTCGTGTACGCATGCCACATTTTCAGTTTTTCCCTAAACTCACGTCTATCTTAGATACTCGTTAATTATCTGATTTGAATTGATTGTTACAAGCTTCTGAATCTCAGATCGCAGATAAGGAGCCACGAGATTTGATTGTTAACGAGCCACAAGATTTGATTATGAATATGTTAAAATTCGTTAATGATTATAAATTGGAGATAAAAACTAGTAGACTTTATTTCATTGTTAATCATTTATGATTTTCAGCTCTATTCAAGTTTGGAGTTGTGTAAAGGGGTGAGTATTGATTTCAAGTCAACTCCATGCTCTTGAATTTCTTTTATTTCTTTTTGTTAAATTAAAATCTTCATTCTTTTTTTTATTATTGTATTTTACAAGTGACCTATCATTTATATATATATATATATATATATATATATATATATATATATATATATATATATATATATAATCTTTTAACTCTAATTTTCTTTAAGAAGGATTTTAATCATACTTGAACATAATTATAAACCATATATGTTTATAGTTATCATTATACATGATTATAGTTATCATCATCGTACATGAATAACACTTTATTCATTATAAGGTTCACTATGATTGCAACAAAAACAAAAGATATCCGACTTATGTTTTCCTTTCTCTGCCATCAAAAGAGAAACATGTATTCATTTGTGAATCAGTGAAGATGTATGCACAACGTTGTTATCTGATTTTTTTTAATATCCTTGAACTTGATTTTGCAGGCGTGAAACCGAGAATAACAATGATCGCATGTGTCCTTCTTTGTTTTTGTGTGTGCTGATAGCAGCAAAAAAAATACAACAAACTGGATTTTTTTTATCTTCTTTTGTGATTACAGTCAAACTAGATTTTTTTATCTTCATATTTTATGTTATTCATTAATGATTACAAATGTATTGGTTTAATATATTGGTAAATATACTTTAACGTTTATGATTATGACTGGATTAAGGTGTTTTATTTATTAATTTATTAATTTATTTTTTGGGATGGTGGTTAACTCATTCCAACTTTTATTGTTACATATAATCATTCACGATCAACATAATCAAATCAAATAAAATTCTTAAAAAAGTTTAATTTAATATATGCTTTCGTTCATTTATGAATATATCAGGATTTTTTTTTTCAATCTTTATAAAAATAATAAAATATAGTTAAAAATCAAAATCTATGAAATTATATAACTAAATTTGTTTTTATTCATTTATATCAAAAGTCGTTTGAATCATGACTATAAGATTTTTTTTGTTCAGTTTGAACTAAAAATCTTTCATTAAGTATAAATTAAAAAATTAATGAATTGCTTTATTTAGGAATCAGTCAAATAGAATCCATAAATTTTTGCCGACTCATATTTGCAATTACTGATATGCCCTTATATATTGATTAGTGTAGAATTGTTCTCGCGTTCTAAATCTTTTAGGTGTGTCATTTGATCTTTTATATATATATATATATATATATATATATATATATATATATATATATATATATATATATATATATATATATATATATATATATATATATATTCGTCATTACGAAATGTGAAACATTTATTACTTGGGATGAGACATATTTCCAACACACATTGATAGTTTGATATGGCTTTTGGCCTTTTATTGTTTAATATTATTTATATTTTATAATGATTCTTATTTAAACAAAACAACGAAAACTTTTGCAAAAAGTGATACTTTAATTTTAGGACAACAATGTATATCTAAGTTTGATATTATGATCCAGAATTATTCTATGACATGTACTTTTTTAGTAACATAAAAATATTAGTTGTTTGGACAATCATAAGATGTGGTTATGAAACGAGTTTTGATTGTATTGAAGAGTTTCAACAGAGTGGGACTCATATGCACTTGTTCAGATTTGAAGAGCCTAAGTTGTAACTTATGTTATTTGTTGGTAAACGCATCCCATTGCTATCATATAGTGCTTTAGTTTGTTAAGAAAGTTTTGTTGAATTGACATGTGTGTCCCCATTTCAAATATTATGCTATTCTTCGTAATTTTATGCCTTAAGTTATTGGTTATTTTTAGAAATTAATATGGTAACTATATATTGTTTTGTATGATTGTATATTAAACTTTTTTTATCTTCAATAATATTACAATTTTTTTATTTATTAAAATCCATCATAAAAAAATTAGTAAATTGGATCATAACTTCTTAATTTCTTAACTTTTGTTTTGATATTCAAAAAGTGATGGATGTTAATAAAAAATAAAAATAAAGTTATTTAAGCATATAAATGACTCATATGAATAGAAGTAGAGTTCGTGTACTCAGGGATAATGATCCAATCTAATGACAAACATACAATGTTTTAAAGTCAATAATGAGACAAACATAAAAAGAGAGGAGAGGTTGTTTGATGATTTATAAGTTAAACGCATGAAAATATAGTACATATTATACAAACATTAAAAGAGTATATCTAATTGTGGATCTTTTCCATTTTAATGTATTTATTTCATCCAAATAAATATAACATTGTGAATGTCAAGTGATGGATTAATAAAATACACTAATCATTGGTGGTTAACAAGCTCTAACACACTGTTTTCTTGTTAAAATCTTTAACCATGACAAATTTTTTGGGCGTGTTTGGAAAAAATAGTTGTTAGCTGGAAGCAGGTAGCGGGTAGCTCGTAGAGTGTAGCAGGTAGTTGGTAGCGGGAAGCTGTACCTTTTATTTGTTATATGAATGTTTGACAAAAGTAGTTGGAAGTTTTTGAAATATATAAAATTACATAAAAGGACAATTGATTAAAAATAAATAAATATATAAATATATTTTTAAGGGTAATTATGGAAATTGATTTCAAAAGCTCATGAACGTTTTGTTAAACGCTACATGAAGTAGTTTTTAGAATCGGAACGTTTTGTTAAAACTAAAAACTAAACATTCGTACCGCCAAAGTGTGTGTTTCCTTCTTTTCCCGTTATTTTAACAATCGCGGACATAAGAACACTATGTAAGTTGAAAATAACAAGTAAATAATAATATAATATTCTTGAAGTCGTTTATCAATTAAATAATATTCTTATATTTTATTTACTAAAACTAATCAACAAATAAACAAGGGATGGTTTGCCTCTTGTGACCATCATCATCATCTTCCTTTTAATATCTCTCAATTTGTCAAAAAAAAAAACCTATGATTTTTATAGAAACAAACTACGGAAAAACATACTCATTAAAAAATATATCGCGTGACGTATTTGTGAGCTTGAATATACTTGCACATTCAAAAATAAAAGTAGCAAGATTTTTTTATCATAAGATATCAACTCACAAATTCTCCGGTCTTATTTCGCTATTTACATAATTATTTTATGATTGATGCGAATACGAGGGGGGGTATGATTGCAGTGGAAACAATAACTAGAACAAGAACGACAAGAAAATAGAAAAATGATAGATTTGATTAACAATCTAGACCTATGGATTCAATATGGGTGAAAACAAACCAAGACCTATTGGTTTGAGTGCTATCAAAATCAAGAAAGCATCCGTCAAATGATGTGTGATGACAAGTCAAGACCTATTGCCTTGAAATCGAGCCACGGATGAGAAATGCATCGCAAACAATAACAACAATCTGAATTATACGCAATAATTCAAGAAATGATGAACAAAAGTTCTTGAACAAAATTCTTCAAAAATGAGTATTACAAATGATCTATCAATGGTTATTTATAGTCTTACAAGCTATTACAAAAAGTAAACTAATTTCAAAAGGAAACTATCTATAAAAAAGAAACTACCTACTAAAGGCTTTTTGCAAAATAAAATAAAATCATTTCCAAAAATAAATAAAAAATTAGAATCTCCATCCTTAAGATAACCAAGCAAAAAACTTCACGTGTAAAGGATTGAAGTAGTCGTCACATCCCACTGTTTCACATCCCACAACAAGTCGCGTCCAAGTAATCCATCTCATCTAAATACCCCATTGGAACCGACTACTCCATTGGAACCCAAACAACTTTCGCATCCAAGTATCATTCCGAGAATTGCAACCGACAATATTTTGAGGTTGTTCGCAATTGGATCCATTGCAAGAATCACATCAGATAACACTCTGAGGTTCGCATCTAGTCATACCGATAATAAGAGACTACGGTTCATTATGATAGTTCAAAATTGGTCGTAACCAGTCGCAATTGTTAGAAATATGGTATAGTGGCACTTGGAAATCTGGGAATTGTGATAATCACTTTCTAATCGAAGTATTTGGGTGGTATTCCCAAATCCTCAATTGGATAAGACTCAGATTAAATCAGAGAAAAATAAAGAGAAATGAGAAGATATGATTTCGTGAGTACCAGAAGAAAAAAAAAGACCAAAAAACTGAATTTAGATCTTTGTCTGAAAACCACCAAAACGGTCATAAAACGGGTCAACTGAATAAAAGTCAAAATTGAGTCAATAATTTAAAAAACCGACTACTCCATTTTTTATATAGTAACATAACCTATATATAGTAACATAACCTATATAAACGGGTCAGCTCGATCCCAACCAGGGGCTGTGCCCCTTGGACCCCGCTCTCAAAGACGCTGCCCCCGGACCACCGTTCGTTCAGGGGCTTCGCCCTTAAATGACAGTGTACTTTGATACTTGATCAAACTTAAACAAATGTGTACTCCACACCTTCTTATTTGTTTAATATTTATCAAGATCACTTTTGGTCAACAAAGTAATCTCATTACACTTAAATAACATTGATAACAAATCACCAGCAGCAATCGCAACTGATAACAATCCAAGGACCGCAAACTAGTCATATGGACCACAAGTAACTGCAACGACTTCCAATATTCACAGCTTTTTACAAGTCCAATGACTTGCAACCATTCGCATTTGATCGCAACCAGTACTCGTATCAATGATAGACGATAAATATATAATCATGATGATATATCTAGCCTTTTAATATGATATTTTAGTTTATAATTATAATGTTTTCCGCATTTGTCTTTTTATGCTAATAAGATATGTCTATCTTAATTATAAAAAGATTGATGATACTAATTTCGTTTCATAAGTTTCTATTTGTTTTAAACTTGCTTTTATAAACCCTACACAAATCTTACAATAAATAAATATAAAAAATATCATTACATTATTTAATTGAACATCACTTGAATTTATTGAATATGCTGAAAACCGGTATTAAGAGACCTTTTAAACCTTGTATAAACAACAAATAAAAGCGTAATGGATGAAAACAAATTTTGTTTACTATATGAAAATTGTTTTTTTATAGGTTTGAAAACCTTCGCCCAAACCAGCTCCACTAGCAAAATACTCACACCGGTAAAAAAACGGTGGTTTAGTTTCATTCAAACTGGTTTAAAAATCAGAGCGGTTCTTGTTTTCAAACTAGTTTCGGATCATAAACCGGTTTTTGTGTGCACCTCTATTTTTTAATAGAACCAGTTAAGTATTAACCAATAAAAGTATAGAACAGTTAACTTGTTTTTTAAAAAGGCTTCACCCGGTCTTTTTAACTGTGCAACCTTAACAAAAAATTTCACTAGTCCCTTTAGTTTCCAAAATGGCATAAACGATCGGGCCTTTTATTTTGTGTATTGGACCATATATTATATTACTAGAGATTTTATTAATTGGATATTGGCCAGGCCCAGGACAAGGCTCAAAGCTGTTAAGCAGTTATGATGCGTTGATAATTAATTTTTTGGAGTTTTGAAATTTGCAACAGTATGGGCCTTGATATTGAAATTTTAAAACTATTTGTGATGCAAATGAGCCCAAAACAACCAAGATAGTTATCCGCTTTTCACTATACTTTTGTGTTTCTTTTTATTTTATTTTTCCATAATCCCAAGGTTCAGATTAAATGGTTATAGTATTCATATAAGTTTTAAATGAACGCAAAGTGTTATTAAATTTCAATCTTACGGAGATTTTATACATTCAAGATTGAATGCTTCGAAGTTTTTAGTTGATTAGAGGTTAAACGCGATTACTTACGAACACATGTTTGTTTTTCTAATTATGTTCAATCCAATTTAAGTGGGGTGCTGATCAAATCAATGGGGCTAGGTTGTGTTGGATTCAGGTTCTATTTGGTTGAAAATTTTAATTATGTTCAATCAATCCAATTTAATTGAACATGTCAAGATTTTCAACACAACTAACGAGGAGTTGACATGTTTATAATTTTTTCAACCTAATTTCTTTGACAAACTATTAGAACAATTTAATTTTCCAAAAGAAAAATCTTAAACCTACTTAAATAAGTTACAAGCTCAAGCTCGGCTCGTATAAGAAAAATCCTAAACTTACTTAAATAAGTTACAAGCTCAAGTTCAAGCTCAAGTTCAGTACAAGAAATTGAATTGAGGCAAAAAAAAAAGCCTGATGTTGTTTAATTATTAAAATGGAAAAATTGTATACAAGGCTCGAGCTCAAGCTCGACTCGATTCAATTTTCTTGTACCGAGTTCGGCTCGAGCTCGTAAAGAATTATACAAGCTCGACTCGGCTCGTTTTTTGTTTGATGTGCCTAAATAAGGTCAAGATCGGCTCGAGCTCGTTAAGAAACTCATTTAATAATACCCTAAATCTTTAATTCCTCAAATATGTTTTTATTTTAAAATATAAAAATAATAAGAAATCATATTATATAAAGGCTCGTTTAGGCCCGCAAGCCTAATCGAGCATAGTGACATAGGCTTGAGCTCGAGCTTGTTTAATAAATGAGCTTAATATTAAGCTCGTGTTCGGCTCTAACTCGTTTAAAATCGGTTTCAAGTCGAGCTTTTAATGAGCCGATTCCGAGTAGCTCACGAGTAGCTTGACTCGTTTGCACTCGTAGACACCACTCCTTACGACCTTATAGCAAATACATGATTATTTGCTTCTTTGTTGAGGTTCGACTTTGTGAAACAACAAAGTGATAACTAGTTAATTATAGCGAATACATGATTATTTGCCTTTTTGTTGGATAATTAGAATATTACACATGTAGAATAATTAGAATATTACACAATTAGATGAAAAATATATATTACAAAAATAATTATATATAAATAAGTTCACAATAACTTCATAAATTATACATAAATAAGTTCACAATAATATAATTTAGTAATTTTGGTTAGAGTATGTGATGTATTTTTGTCTTACCCAACCTTTTTAAAATATTACATATTTTTTTAATAACCCAACTTAGCAATTTGGTTGAGAAGATGAGTTATTTTTTGCCTGCTCTATATTTTTTTTTATCTAGGTATAAATGGAGTCTTTAAGAGATGACGATAAATGAAATTGAGTCAAGTGTAGTACTAGAGGTACCATGACTCCGCCATAAGACAGGTTCAACTATGTGAAGGTTAGCTGGCTTCACCATGCCGCTCAACCCACTCTCCTCACATTTCTCTTATTTATACTTATATTATATACTTCATTACTTGCACATTTCCTTTTGTATCATAGTTTATAATATTTTTTTCTTGTTAAATATTACAGGTTAAGTGTTTTTTAATAACTTTATTAAGTTTTAGCTTTGAAATCATCAAGGTTGTAGAACCCGCTACTCGGTATCTGTTCGGCCGACTGTCGAGTAGCGAGTACTCGGGAGTACCTGTTTGGCCGACTGTCGAGTAACGAGTACTCGAAAGTACTCAAGAGTATTCGGGGAGTACTCAGATTCGGTAATTCATGTAGAAATATTTTTAGGGAAATTATATATGTCAAAATCTTAAGTTAAAGTCGTAATTTAATTGAAATATATAACAAAATTAGATACATGTGAATACACAAAAACTGAAAAACATACAATGGCCTCACAATAATTACTAAAACTTTAAGATATATATGTAGTATTAATCACATATGAGTGTGTTAAATAATAAATCATTAAGTATATTATACATATTAATCATTGAGTTGACCGAGTTTTACATTACTGGTCCTTTCTGTAAGGGGCCAATAGGGGAGTACTTGGATTTTGTAACTCGCATCGGTAAGGGACCGAGTAAGGAGTACTTGACCGAGTAGTTGGTCAACTCGACGAGTTTTACAACACTGAAAATCATGTAATGCTAATATTTGGCTCATTGAATAGGTATGTTAATATATCTTTCTCAACCATACCATTACTTTTCATTTAGTTGTTAATATGAATTCTTGAATAATAGGACTTTTGGTAGGGTAAATATGAAATCTAGTCATCGCTAGGTAAGTAACATTCTAAATCACTTGTTTGGTGACTGATTTAAGAAATTTGGTATGTGCAAGGGGTTAAAATGCATATTCATAAACTTATTTTTGAAACAAATTTGTTATATTAGAGGATTTTGTGTTGTATTGACTTATATAACCCACGAAAAAATATGTAGAATACTAGAAGTCAACAGAAAACAACAGTCAAATATTAAAGTTTAATATTTGGTGGTCAAATTTTAATAAACGAGACTTGTGTTTAAATAGAATAAGAAGTTGAGTAAAATACAAAAATGGTCCATGTGGTTGGTTGATTTTTTAAATAAATCTTGGTTTTTCAATTGTAACTTTGATTGTCATCATGGTTTAATTTGGTATGGTTTGCGTCTATATCTTATGTTTTTCAATTATATCTTTTACTTTAAATCTGTAAAATAAACATCTCTCCCCGTAAGACTAGCCTATCATCATCATCATCTATTTCTCACAAACTCTCTGCCTCTCTCTCTCTCACACACACACACACACACTAGTTACATCACCATTATCGTCGATCACCTCTGTCCAATGCAACAATCTCATTTCCTCTCCTTTGTTTCTCATACCCATACTTGCTTGTCGCTTCGTCTAGCTGCTCTCATAATCTCTCATCAACGTCTCTTACCAACGCCACCTTTCTTTCCTTTGTGGTCCCAACATCAATTTGATGATTTTGAGTTGTATAAACAAGCCCAAAATTTCACAATCTATGATGGATGTTTAACATCTACTTCGGTAACCATTTTTTCGATAACTCATTTAATGTACGTATGAGATAAAATCGAATGAGGTATCAACTACACGATCCTTACTAGGGATGTGTTTGGTTCCGAAACAGGCCTGGAACCAAAATAACAAAAAACAGAATTCACCAAAGCATAGAATTGATAAATTGAGCGATCTTAGGGACATGTTTCAGTTTAGGTCTTAGCTGGTTATTTCGGGTATAAAATCGGGAATAACCAAAATGCATGGATTGTATGCTTTGGAACCGAAAATAACCGATATAGGTATTGGAACTAAAAAACAAAAACCATGGAGATGTTTGGTACAAAAATGTTTAAAGGGGTTGTTTGGTACTTATATCTAAATGTAGGGAGTTGTTTGGCTAAATGTATCAATGTGAATGAAGTGAGGTGCATGGCATGACATTCTCGAGGAATCAAACACATACCACAGAGGACAATCAAGAGAGAGAGAGAGAGAGAGAGAGAGAGTTGGTATGGGATGACTTGTAATTGGTGAGTGAGCGCCGAATCAGGTTAGGGTAATTGGGAAAGAAGTTGGTTGTGATGCGTAGGGATGAGAATTTGGTCCGGAAATCCGAACCGAATTAGGCCGAAATAAGCAATTCAATTCAGTTAGTTCTCAGGTATCTATGTTAGGCTTATTTGGTTTTCGGGTTATTCGGTCCGAGTTACCCAAATAAGGGTTTATTCGATTCTAAATACCCGACCCGAAATTGAAAAATCATTTTTTTAATCATATTTTTCTTGCTACACCGAATGACCTACATTCAATCGATTCGATCGTGTTTTTCCTTGTCCCTCCTTCTGTGATTGAGTCGTATGTTGCTTCATAACTATATCTCAAGATTTTGGTGTTTGTATTTTACATTTTTATATCTCAAGAATAGTTAATTCGTGTTTACATTCTTACTACACAAATTCTAACATTTTTTTACACATTTGAAACAATTATGTATATTTTGCATTATTTTTAATTAACAAATTTGTTTCTTTAAAAGATTTGTTATGGAATCATAAGCTAAAAAAATCATTAAAAATACAATGTTTATAATAATATTGTAAATGTTATTCGGGTTATAGAAACCTAATACGGTTTATTCGGTATTTTTCGGTTATATTAGGTCGTTAATCATCTTGTATATGTTATCGGGGTAATAACTGAACCAAATCGATTAATACCCGAACCGAATCGAACCCATATTGGTTATTTGGTCTGGTTTTCAGTTCATGCAATTACCCTTACTCGGGTTTTTGGTTATTTAAATCCGGATCAGTTCGGTCTAGTCCCGACCCGAATAACATCCCTAGTGGTGCGAAAGACGTGGTGGTGATAGAAAATGGGGCCATTAAGTTTTAAAATTACAATTACAATATCAAATAATGGAAAATAAAGTTAAGGACAAAGTAGTCATTTTAGATTTCATTAGACCAAAACAAAAATAAAATAGATCCGGAGGACAATCAAGTGTTATAACTTATAACTGGAAAAACAGAATCGGTTAAAAAAATTCATTAAAATGTAGGGTAAATAGCACAAAAAAACACTCTTTTTACACAGAAATTCGATTTTGACATCGTGTTTTTTTTTTGTCAATTTTGACACCGTGTTTTCTAATTTGTTACAATTCTGACCACTTGACCAGTTAACCAGGTTATATGCTGACGTGGCATGATAACGTGTCAGTTTTGATGACGTGGCATGCTGACATGATATACTGACGTCTCAAAATTGAATTTTTTTTCCACAAAAAACACTAAGTTTTCACTTTTTTTCGATTTTGACACTATGTTTTTTTTGTTCCAATCGAACATCATTTATCAAATTTTGTCTATTTTCCATTTGAAAGCGTATAAATATATATATTTTTTATTACATTTTAAACCGTATAAACATATTTTTTTCTTTTAAAAACCACATTTTTATTTAAATACAAGGTGTTTTTTTTTTACATTCAAAGCATTAGTTATATCATGAGAATCAAACTTACCATAAGCTTCTAATAAGATGTAAAAATTTGATGGATTGCAAACTTGATATCCGAGTTTTGATCGACTACACGCCTCCAAACCTCCAAACACATTTTAAAGTTGCATATTTAATATAAAATACAATTTTTATATAACTAATACATATTTATACATAAATGAAAAAAAACATATTTATACGGTTTAAATGTATTAAAAAAATATTTATACGGTTTCAAATAAAAAATTGTCAACATTGAACAAAATTGGAAAAAATGATGTTCGATTTGGAACAAAAAAACATAGTGTCAAAGTTGAAAGAAAAAATTAAACTTAGTGTCAAAATCGAAAAAAATGAAAACCTAGTATTTTTTGTGAGAAAAAAATTCAATTTTGACACGTCAGCATATCATATCAGCATGCCACGTCAGCATATAACCTGGTTAACCGGTCAAGAGGTCAGAATTATAACAAATTGAAAAACACAGTGTCAAAATTGACACAAAAAAAAACACGGTGTCAAAATCGAATTTCTATGTAAAAAAAATGTTTTTTGTGCCATTTACCCTAAAATGTAAGGACAATATTGTAATTTACTCTATTTTATTTTAATATGTACTAACTCATATTCTTCACCTAGCGATGAACATGGGGCGCAACCGAAACCGAATCGGTACCGACCCAAGAATTCCGAATACAAAAATGGATGGAAACTCAGTACCGAGCAGGCGAGCATAGAACCGAATTAGGAGTATTGTGGTATCGGTCATGGTACCGATTTTCAGTACTAGAACCAAATCGGAGGGGAGAAAATGTCAACTTTCTCTTAAGGGGCAAATCTGCCCACTGTCGAAAATTTTAGTTTTTATGCTATCATCTACATCATAATGTTCGATTCTTTATCCTTCTGCTATTTACAGCCCCATATTAATATCTATAATTTGTAATTGTGGCTGAGATATATATGAAGTCAAGTTTGTTGTTATCTTCAAGTTTAGACATTACATTTCAAGTGTAGACATTACCCAATTATGTTGGTTACAAAGTACTGTTTACACTTTGGCCACCCTTACCAATGGCATTATGGCAACCTAGTTTCATAAATAGTAATGTATTTTTATATGCGTAAGTGTGTAAGATTCATAAATATTATAGTATGTTATCACTGTTAGCATTCATCAATTAATCAATATCATTTCATAATCTCATAATCACATTATGACATCTTACACATGTCAAAATATTTAAGCATAAAATCATAAAATTGCTAGATGTTACATACAGTAACATTATTCGTACTCAATTTGTCCATATTCATTTTATTTGTGAATATACCTTAACAAACCCTTGGTAGCAGTTACGAATAACAAGATTTATAGTTGTTTCCGTTGAAATGCTTTACATGTTTTCTCTTGTTAATAATCAATTTCGACTAGTTTTTTGTTAATTTACCAGGTGCAAAACAACATCATGGCCTGATGATTTGTTATCGCTATGAAGTTTGATTAAGTTTATCTTTCAGATGAACAATTGAATTTGAAAAACTGAATCAAAGTGTCAGTTTGATTTGTTGGCAAAATGAAATGAAAGTTTGAAGATCTGTTGCTTTTGTATAAAATTCCGATAAAAAATCGACATCCCTTTAAAGAGTTTGCTTCATCAAATAGAACCAATCCATATACACGAACTTGAGATCTAAATTTTGTTTATGAAATTATTTTTCAATAATGGAGGGAATCGTACCTTCAATCACATGCGAAAACCCTGGTTTCTAGCTTCAAACTTGGATAGAAACTTGCTTCACCTCATTTTGTTGTCAATCTCAAGTTTCAATTTTTTCATGAAATTATTTCATTAATGGAGAGGAATCTAAAGTTTATTGTCATAGATTCGGTTATCACTTTCTGTTTTCAAAATTGATCATATCTCTGAATCATGGTTTTAGGATTCGTTATAAAAAGTTCTAGCATTATTTGAAAGAGAATATACATACAATGCGGACCACAATGGACTGTAAGATTGAATTTTGAAAGGGAGTGAAATCAACCACTCCATTAACTTCGAAGTTTTGATTTCATAAACCCTAAAGTTTCACATCATGTGCACGCTCCATGGCTGGCTGTTGGGGGGACCTTTGGGGCCATCTCCCACGGATCTTCGTCCTATCTTATCACCCAATTGATCATCACCCAGGTAGGTACATCTCTCTCTCTCTCTCTTTTTCTCTCTCTATCCACATCACTCGAGCGTTTGAACGATAACACCCGTTGATTGTAATTTCAAATGTGAAATCCCTAACCCTAAATTTTCATCAAATCAGTGAAAAGAACTATTGCCATTTGTGCATATATGCGATAGTTTCTTTCATCTTTTGTCTTTTGCTTTGATGTCTTTCATAACGGAGACCACTGTAACTGTCTTATCTTTCTGCTATTTCACCTTTCGTAAACGACATTAACAAAGTCATTTTCATCCATCTGTTTATGAATATGCCATTTTGAGTTGTCTGATTGATGCTTCCATTGAAACCCTCCACTCAACACCCTCATCCCAATTCCCTAAAGATTTTTAATACGACAGTGGTACTTTTTTTTAGTAAAGAAACTGTCATAATCTTACATACGAAAGAAATACTTGCTGCCATGAATACCTTATTATCCAGAAAGTTTAGGTTTCGGGTCAAACTCAAATTAGCAGATAATGACTGTTCGAAACTGACTACCATTGTTGAAAACCACGCTTGATAACTTGATAAACAGCACAATATATATAGTCAAAAGATTTGAAAAATAAAAGTTTAATGGTGGGTGGTGGTTATTAAGAGAATGAAATTAAAGGTAGAAACCAGAAAACAGGAATGGGACTCTGTAGTGGTAGACCAAAGTGAAACATATAGACAGAATCTTGTGTCTTTTCTGTCTCTTGAACGTTTTTTAGCATTTACATTAACTCCATGATTTCAAGATTTCTAAATTTATTTTTTATCTTGTCAATGGCTCACAGTAAAAAAAAAAAAAAAAAAAACTTTAGCCAAAATAAAAAGTAATCATAAACAATAGAAAATGGAAAACAAAAGATGAATGAGAAATAAACAAGTAGAATGTCAAAAAGATCATTAAAGATGACATCATTGAGTAGTAAGGAACTGGTCATTCAACATACACTTCCATTAGTACCTTCCACTTTAAGATTTTAAAAAGATCTTGGTTTTCAAATGCAGAAAGAAAGGTGTAAAATTGCAAAATGGGGAGCATATATCTTTTAGAAAAGTAAAGGAATATGAATATGGCTAACAAAGGAGAAGCATACTTTACAAATGACCAATCAGCAAGCCGCCCTAATGGACCAATATTCCTTTTATTTAGTAGAATGAAATTATTTGAGGTAAAGAATTAGATTTAGGACCACAACCAGACAAACTTAAGTGCACAATAAGTTCAAAGTATCAGTCTTTATCCCCACTTCACCATCTTCCAACTGCATAACTTTATTCCCATTATAACTCCTTACTCATCTTTAAGTGTGAATATGCAAAAAGATGAACAACTACACTTATGTTGTATGTACTATGTATTATCATCACTCCTCAAGTCTTAGTTGTTGGTGACATGACTCAAGTAATGGACTTTTATACCAATAACAAGTTGGTAATAGAGGGTGTAGGAGGGTTTAAGGGGGTCCTTGGGATGACACTAATTGATTTGTCCTTTCTAGAGGCCCTCCAAATTGAATTTATGTGGTACTAAAAGTCCATTTGCTAGCTATTGAGAAAACAAGTTATGGATTCTTCTTGCCCCTAGGGGTTTAGCAGTGATATATTTGCATAAATGGTCAAGGTTTCGAATCTCAATAGTTGCAATTTAGAAGTTTTGGTTCCAATATAGATTAAGTTTTTTGTGGACACCGCAAGCTTATGCCAGCCACCTAGCGAACCATCTTGGTGATTTTAGTATCATCAAACATTTTAGGTAATTGGAATTTACACAAGTACCAAAGGGTATTTAAGTTATGCTCACATATGAGTTAGGAGGTGCAGAAATGCATAATTAAGTATAAAATGGCCTCCACCGTTGCCGACACTAGCGGGCCCTTCGCTCCACCCATAACAGGTTCAACAAGATGGGGCTTCATGAGGTTCACGAGAATATTAAAGTCGTTGCATATAATTAAAAAAAAATCCAACTACATATACAAACTCCGGTCTACTCAAAATCAACACCAATAATTTCAATCCCAACAAACAATCAAATCATTTTTGGATTTTATTTATCGTTTTAATTCTCGTATTTAGGATTATAATTTTCGTTTGTAGTTGTGTTTTTTCTTAATGAAATGATTCTTTTTTTAAAATTTTAGTTATTTATTTATTTTTTAATTTATTAAATGTTTTAATGTTTTTTAATCAAAATTAGGATGGTTGTGAGATAGGTTTATTAGGTACTAAGTTGTGGAGATGGAAGTAAAAGGAAAAAAAATTAACAAGGGTCGGAAGGATTAGGAAGAAAGGACTAGTGATTACTGAAAGCTGGCTAAGGCTGCAAGGTATGGGCCCGTTGAGGATTGAAAGTTGGCTAAGGTTGCAAGGTATAGGTCCGTTGAGGATTGGATGTTATAACACCAAACCTTGTCACTCACATTCCAACATGTTATAACATGAAGTGGTGTGTTCCAATGTTATAACATGAGAGAGAGAGAGAGAGTACTCATGTTTCAATATGATATGACACCAACGCCTGTTGTGATATGTCTTCGGCTTAACTCCGTCTCTTTGAGGGATGGGAATGAAGGGCCTGAGAATCACAACAAAGAAAACAATATCGTCAGTCGTCGTCTGGGAGGCAGTCCCGGAATGAGGCTCCGACGATCAAGTTAGTTGGTCTCTTCGAGAGAAGGTGAAAAAACAGGGGTAAGTAAGAGGTTAAGGGTGGTGTTTTTTCAATCCCTTCTCTTGGACGAGAAGGGGCCTTTTTATACATGTGGTCAGGGGGATAGAGCCCTGACAGTATCTTCTACATTTTCAGGTTTGGCAAGGATAGATGACATAAGATTGGTAGATCGTGCTTCGTGAGTGGTTTTTTGCTATTGGTACAAGTTTGCCAGGCGCGACGCCCTGAGCACTACACCTGTCACTCTGGGAGGCAATTGGTACTATTTTGTCTTGATGCTGACCTTGGCGTTTGGGTGCCAAGGAAAGAACACGGATCGCAAGGGAGAGGATGTGACGTTAGGCATACGCCGTACTTTGCCCAAACCGTCTATCAGACTGACGGTTTCGTTATGTTTGATGTATTCTTGGTGGGATACGTTATCAAATCCTCTGGGCGTTTGCTTAGGGTAGCTGAGTTGTTCTAGCTTAGATCTGGACACACGTTAGTTGGGGATGGCTCTTTGACAACTTCTGACTTGATGGAGGCATTTGTACAGACGGTTTTCATGATCATAACTGCTTGAACTTCACACTTGCATTTAAATCTTCCCCCATTTGTGTCAGTTCCCCTTTTATTTTTTGCTTCTTCCTACTTCAGCTACATATTTTCCTATTTCTCTCTGTTTTTCGACGAATAATGGTTGACCCAAATACCGAAATCGTTTCTTCTCCGAGCGAGTTAGTCGGTCTTCAAGAGCGGTTTTGTTTCCTCCCTAAAATGGTGTGGAATACCCTCGAAAGGGGGCTATAATTTCTCGTCCACCGGAGGGGAAAGTTGAAGTCCACATTCTGATCTTCGAGGCTGGTCTCAGGCTGCCAACGACATACTTTTTCGATGAGGTAATGTGTCAGTATGGCTTCCGCGTGGATGACTTAACTCCAAACGCTATCAACAAGATTGTTGGTTTTGAACTCATCTGTCGGACCCTTGGAGTTCTGCTACAGTTTTGGGCATCCAAAGCTTTCTTCAATTCTTCTACTCAGTCTGGTGCTCAGACTTTTTCCAAAATTCGGGGTGTTCATGCCTTTATCATTAACCATAAAGCTCCGAAGAAGAACTAGCAAGACTGGTGGCTCTAGGTAAATCGCAACCATGTCGGTTTTGGCTATCCTCGTTTGACTACTTTTTCTGATCGAGCACCAGAACTGTGGGGTGCCAGTGCCACTGTGGCACAAACATTGAAGACCATTTACATCAATGGCGAGGATTGGGAGGATCATATGCTGGTTGCAGTTCGAATGAGCGCTGCTTGGAGGGCTCGGGGGATGATGCCTCAGTTCTAGGTTGAGAAGGACGGTAAGTACCTCTCCTCCCCCTCCCCTTTTAGATTGTTGTTTTCTTGTGTGTTTTGCGAACTATATTGGCTTGTTTACGTTCTTCTCCCTCGATTTGCCTGAGGTATTTTTCAACCCTATATTTGAGCTCGTCCCTAGATTTTGGCACTGTTCCTTGCATTTTCCTTGATATGGGGCCTAAGAGTAGCCCTTAGGCGAAGGCGCCCGTGACTAGAAATTCCTCGTGACCGGGGACGCTTAGGGTCGCGAGGGTAAACCGATCAGAGTATGATCAGATGGATTCTCCCTCTTTTTGCTTGCATTCCATGATAGAGTTGACAACTCTTCTGACTTTCCTCAACTGTATGAATTTGTGGAGAAAAAGATACATCAACTGTTCAAAGCTGGAGATACTTCCCGAACGTAGCGCCTTGAACCATTTTCTAGCATTTCTCGATAGCATTACCGGGAAGTAGGTGCAGGTAAATCTTTTGTCCATCCGAAGGGATGTCATTGTCTACTTGTAGGTGTCTATGTGTTCGTCGGGATCTGTCGTGCCGTCATACTTTGGGATGTTTGGGATCATGGCAGAATGTAATATTTCATATTGTAATAGCTCTTGGCAGAACACCGAGCTAATACTTGTTACGGGGCTGTTCATGTGTAGGTAGTTGGGCGCTCCGCTGACCATCGCCTGTTGTACGTGGTATAGGCTGTTGTACCATTGGCTATACTTGTAATGGTACTTGTGATTGTACATGGTCTCTTGAGGTATATACGATACATGTGTGGAGTACTCATGCATCGGCTGATTCGGCTGCGAACTCGACTTCGTTGGCCTCGTAGTGTGTGAGTTCATCCCCTGCGTTGGTGTGCCTTGAATTGAAAGAACCTGAACTTTCTAAACTTTTGTATTTCTGAAAGACCCAAACTTTCATACTTCAATATTGTTACTCCAAAACATGCTACATGTATATTCATAAAACAATATTTTACATTGATAGTTTATTTACATAGACTGGATACAAACCAACTATTAAGATTTTTACAAAGTTTTATATATATTACATACATTCCCAGGAATACAATACAAAAGTTATAATATTATATATTCTACATCTTCTACCAGTACAAAACTATACTTGATGCTTATCACATGCAATAGTTTAAACATTGAGAGAGATAAGCGGGTGACGCTTAGTGAATTCAATAACAGTTACAATATAACATTATGTCATATACATATCAATATGACATAAGCAAAGAGGGTCAAGGAACAAGAAAGGCAAAAAATAGTATCATATGACAGACTTTTCATATCAACGAATAATCAGATTCAAAGATTTGTACTCGATGAGACATAACAATTTCAATACTTGATATACATCAATTAGACTTCAGCCAAAGTGGCGCAGAAAATATAATTTCAGAATTCCATTTTGCTAGAATACACAGGCTTTCAGCCTTGTCTTTGTATTCTACTAATGCCAAAGTGATGCTTATGTCATACACTTCAGGGTTAAAGGCTACATACCAGTACCCAAGTGATGCTTATGTCATACACTTTATGGTCAAAGGAATAGCTCATTATCATAATAACATGGGAAAGCACATTGTACATATAACACATAACATACAATTGTCCCTATATTGAACTCACCGTGAAATAACCGGGGATTAAATGATAATTTAGACAGCACTTCGGCTCTAAATATAACTTTCTGTGACGAAACCGAGGATTTTTATCGAAAACCGGACCTTACGCGGGCAGAGTTTCGACTTGAAAATATAATTTTCTCGAGAACTTCGGAGCATCGGGGCTTGCTTCAGGTGTCGGGAATGATACTGGAGCTTCGGGGGGTTAAAAGTGGGTAAAAAGGGGTTTAGAGAGTGAGAGATATACGCGAATGTAACCTAAAACCGGAGACCCTCGGTCTCTATTTATAGGGGATCGAAGCTGCTGACTACGCTGGGCGTAAGTCCTCGGTACGTTGGGCGTACTGCGAGGCGGCCATCTACGCGGGGCGTACATGCGATGTGTCATCGAATCAGAACTCGAGCTCGGACGTGGCTATCTTATCTGATACGTGTGCCTCGTGCGAAGAGAGAAGGACGTGGCCAACTACGGGTCGCATATATGCGAAGTACGTTGGGCGTACCCTTCAAATAAGGCTTCAAATTTTCATTTATAAACTTTAAAAATTCATATCATTTGCGTACGAGCTCCGTTTTTTATGTTCTTTATATCCACGCGTAGGTGAGATTATACTCTACAACTTTCATTTAGATTCCATTGACTAATTTTGAATTTATTTTTAATGTTATATTTTTAATAGACTGGGACAGGAAAAGTCCGTTAAAAATTCATAACTTCTTCATCCAATGTCCGTTTTCGTCTGTCTTTCTACCGTTGTACCATTATTGACGAGACCTTCGATTCTTGTTTAGGTTGCATTGGCTAAAAATCACTTGATCTTTATTTCGAGTTTTTAGCTGTCTACTTCTATACCGAAACTTAGAAAAATCATAACTTCCTCATACGAAGTCAGATTTGGACGTTCCTTTTATGAAAATTATCGGTTTAACGAATACTACGACTTTCATTTATATCATAAGGGCTAAAAAGTAGTTTATTGAAAACTCATTTTTTACGTCATTCGGTGTCATGCCAGTTCAGTTGCGAAATTCAAATAGTCATAACTTCTTCGTTATAACTCGGATTTCGATGAGGTTTTCGCCTAAATGTTTCTAATGAGATTCTCTACAACTTTCAATAATAAAATTGTACATATTTCAAATTTTATATTTTCATTAAATTTCAATATTTGACATTAGATTAGAATCTCATAAGACTTCCAATATTTTCCGAGTGATTCTAAACATAGTTTTACTTCAATTCCAGTAAAAACGATCTGTTAGAACTCAATACTCAATATCACATAATATTTCATAATATTATTCATTACAAAACACGATTTCAAAACGTGTATGTTACATGAATGTTGTGGGTTTGTGGCTGCGTTTGAGGGTACACGTCTTGGTAGTGGTATATATGAATACGGGTTGAACAGTGGTTGTTGTGAAAATAGTGAGATATGTGACATGGCGTCCATCGGGGAAGATTGATGGCCTGCAGGTGATGCGACTGAAAGAATAGTTTCAGGGGACCAAGCGTTGGTCCCCTCCTGTCGCCTCGATGGTTGTGGTTGATTTATTGTTTGTTGTGATTGGGTGGTCGACGCTCTTTGAGGCGTTGTTCTAGTAGTCGTGGCCGGATGCTCCGTTGCGACGGGCGGCGGTCACCATAGATTAGCGATCAACTCCGTCGCGGGGCCGACTGACGGCGTCTGATTGAGCGGCTGTCCTTCCAGTGTCGAAGGACCGCTTCCGTCAAGGGACTGCATTGGTCTAACCGGGCTAATGTTTTCACCTTCCTGCCGTATCGGTCATTTATTCGTCATTTCCGACGCCTGATGTTGTGAAGTGGGTTGTGTCGTACTAGGTGCACGTCCGGATGGCACCAACTGTTGTGATATGTCCCCAGCTTAACTCCGTCTCTTTAAGGGATGAGAATGAAGGGTTTGAGAATCACAGCAAAGAAAACAAGATCGTCAATCATCGTCCAGGAGGCAGTTCCGGAACAAGGCTCCGACGATCAAGTCAGTTGGTCTCTTCGAGAGAAGGTGTAAAAAGGGGTTAGTAAGAGGTTAAGGGTGGTGTTTTTTTGATCTCTTCTCTTGGAGGAGAAGGGGCCTTTTTATACATATGGTTAGGAGGACAGATCCCCGATAGTATCTTTTACCTTTTCAGGTTTGGTAGGGATAGATGGTCTTTGATTGGTAAATCGTGCTCCGTTGGTGGTTGTTTGCTATTGGTGCAGGTTTGTCAGGTGCGGTGCCATGAGCGCTACACCTGTCGCTCTGGGAGGCAATTGATACATTTTGTCTTGACGCTGACCTTGGCGCTTGGGCGCCAAGGAACGAATACGGGATGGCAATGACGAGGGCGAGGACGTGGCGTTAGGCATACACCACCCTTTGCCCAAACCGTCTATCAGACTGACGGTTCCGTTATGTTTGACTTATTCCTGATGGGATACGTTATCAACGCCTTAATCATTTTTTTCATATATAAAAACTGAAGTGAACATCCAAAAGGACATTGTTTATGTGTATAAGGTTAAATGATTAAACATGTTAAAATTTAAATAATCATCATGTTTTTATGGTTTTAATAAGTAATTTAAATAATAAACATGTTTTATCTCTTACTCTATTATTTGTTAGTAAAATCACTTGTTTTTGTGAAATATTAACGGTATGTTAATGAAAAATACAAAAAAAAAAACTGAAACCAAAACTACTCAATTATAACTGGTTTTTCTAAAATCAAAATCTGATTATTTTTTTAGTTGCAATTGCCCAACACCAAAAGAAACCATGTTCGCTCCTAAGGCTGCCTGAAGTGGAGACCTCTCCACGTGTGAGATGCTTATGTGGAGGGTCTCTCCACGCGTGAACACCGTCCCCATTAATGGTGGGTTGGTTGTGACGTGAAGCCAAGGATGGACAAAGACGAAGAAAAGGATTGGCTGGCCATTTTTTGACCGTTGAAAAGCATTAAATAAAAAATGTTTTTTTATTTTAACTTATTCTCTTTATATATACATCCATTTTTACATATATTTTTCAAAACAAACACACAAACTCTTTCAAATCAAACACACACATTCAATAAAAATGGATAACGATTCTGATGGCGAGTTGGTTTTGCACACACTATTGTCTGCGGCACAAGACATGATTCATGAGAGAGGCGAAAGTTCACACGACGAGAAAAAAAATAGAAAATGGATCGACCGGGATCAAGAGGTGGCAAATGAACTTTTGGTACGTGATTATTTTGCCCCTGATAGTTTATATGGCCTATCGAAATTTGAAGAAAGTTTTCGTATTAGTAGATATTTATTCTTACGTATAGCTAGAGATTTGGAACGTAGTTATGAATTTTTCCAATTACGATGAGATGCTAGAGGTAAACGTGGTTTTACTACAATACAAAAATGTACAACCGCTCTTAGACAATTGGCATATGACATAACCGCAGACGCATCAGATGAGTATTTGAAAATGTCTGAGATGACGGGTCGAGAATGTACATATAATTTTTGTGAGTATGTTATAGAGCTTTACCGTGACATATACTTGCGACATCCGACTAAAAGTGATGTTGAACAATTGTATGCCGCACATCAAGCTTAACATGGTTTTCCAGGGATGCTTGTATACATTGGGAGTGGGCAAATTGTCCTAATGCGTGGCGTGGTCAATCCACACGAGATGATCATGGGGTCCAAATTGTTATATTAGAGGTAGTTGTTTCACATGACCTATGTTTTTGGCATGCATTCTTTGGTATGACGAGATCCAACAATGACCTGAATGTGCTTCAAGTGTCTCCGTTATTTAACAATATTTTGCAGGGTAAAGCACCAGACATGTCATACGTTGTGAATGAAAATTAATATAAGTATTGGTATTACCTAGTTAATGGGATCTATATAGAGTATGCTACATTTGTCAAGTCATATTCATTTACAGTCGATAAAAAACAAAAACTGTTCAAGTTAGCACAGAAGGATGTGGATCGGGCGTTTGGAATCCTAAAACAAAAGTGACACATAATCAAACATTCAGCACGAACATGGGATAGGGAAAAACTAACGACGGTGTTGACTGCTTGTGTTATTATACATAACATGATAATAGAAGAAAAGGACAGGACTATTTGTTCATATACCGGGAATTATATACTTAATCCACTTGCAATAATACAAGTTGGCAGCCTGGCATACTTCTCTAGGGTTTTGGAAATACAAAATCGTGAAACACATCACAATCTACGTCACGATTTGACCGAGCATATATGGGGGAGGCAACTCCAATTGGGAAATAACGATGAAGACGAAGAAGATGAGGGCGATGATGATGAGACGAATGCAGACGATGACGACGAGGCGGATGAGGGCGTTGAGGAGGACGACGACAACAAATAATATTTGTCTATGGTTTTTATGTTTTAAGGTTTTTTTGTTTTTTAATTAAGTAGTGTAATGTTTGATTTGTTATGTTTTATGTTTATTTTAGTAATTTAGGTTTTAAATTTCTATGTTTTAAATTAATGAAATGTAGTTTTATTTTTTTGTGCTTTCAAAAAATTTATTTTTGTTATAAATTTTGTTTTTTTATTTAATATAATGTTACAAAAAATAAAAAATAAAAAAATTATTTTTGTTATAAATTATGTTTTTTTTATTTAATATAATGTTACAAAAAGTAAAAAAAAAATTTAAAAAAAATGAATATTGTTAATGGTAACCATTTTTTATGTGTAGTTGCTTGGTGGTGAATCTAACGTGACGCAGATGTGACACCCTTTATTCGGTAGGTTGGTGGTGACTACTCTCCACAACCTAATGTGAAGTCATGTAAGCAACTACCAAATACGGTTGTTAAGTGTCATATATATAACTTTCATTCACAATGTGTATTCATTTAGATGGAACTACTAGTATATATACACAAATATATCAAGCATTTTGCTCTCTATGAAAATAATTTAGTCATTAGACTTCCAATTTCTTGCTTAAGCCTGAAGTTGCCTCGTATTTTATTATCTCCTAGTAAATTCCATGATATCATTTTGTGTATCAGCTTAAAGGTTACTCGAAAAATATCATTTTGTGCATAATAAACCGGTGAACTGCCCTTGTTTATTAATATTTGGTAGAAAGTAGTTGGAAAAGTAAAGAAAAGAAAGGTAGTTTTGTTGATGATGTAAAAGATGGGTAACAGAAACTGGGTGGATATAATATTCATGTACAATAAAGAAGAGACAATTGTACGTTGGTAGGGTGATTTATTTTTGTGATGACCATAAAACCATTACAAAACAAACCTTCTTTCTTTTAACACCAGACAGTATAACCCAACTCACATTTTGGTGTCCCACCAAATTTGATTGGTTTTTATATGCATCTTTATATCAATTTTCTTTTCCTTTTTTCTTTTTTTGATTTTTTTTTCTTCTAAATACTTTTTTAGTTGAATGTGGGCCTACAGAGCACCATAGAAAAGCCTGCATAGTTGATGTGGTCCATTGATGTTTCACTGATGTGGACAAAATCTAGCATCATACACAATCATCATCATCATCAAGAATGTCAACCAACATTGATCCAACGGCTCAGAATACGGTCTTCCTAGATGCTCTTCTACTCTTCTCATAAATATTTACGTGGTTCAACAATTTGGTGATAAATCAAATGTCTTCGAACTTCTAATTACTAAGTTATGTGTTTGTATAATATTTTTGTTGTCATACTGATTACTAAATGTTGTATGAAAATGATTAAAACGTCAATATTTTTGATAAAAAAAACATGTAGCATTGGCAAGATGAAAAACGATCCCCCTACAAACAACTGGACTGATAATCTTATAAAGATGGAAGAAAATTACACGCCCCTAGATCCTAGATACTTTGAACCCAACCTTTTTGTAAGTGATATGGGGTCCGCAATCCCATTCCACACCAACAGGCCTAAGTCTGGACCATTTTAGGAAGCCTGATATCATCAATGTTCTTATTCATCTTTTAATTTCTAAGGTAACTTTTCATCATCTTTTACACAATGAGAGGAACTCCACAGTTGAAATCTGATTATGGGAGTTTTCAGAAGCAAGGTCTGTTTCTATATTACATAATTTCTCATACTTCAGGCCCTATTTAAAGATTGTTAATTATAGGGTAGAGGTGCCTCTTCAGATGGATTTACAGGTTCTTTATTTGGGCATGTCCCTTTCCTATTTAAAACATTGCTTTCATTTTGCTATAACCATGCATATATATTGTTTGGTTATTTTCTTGATCATTTTTACTGTAATATCCCTTCTGTAAAATCGGTGTAATATTCCTTCTTATCACAAAGACGCAGAAAAATTTGTGTTGATTTTTATGTAAAAAGCTAAGGTATTCCATTTCTAAAACTCAGAAACGGATTCTTGTTTCGGATAAAAAGTGCAATGTAACAAAAACGATTTACTTTTGAAAATGGAATTTATTTTCTTTTTCAATATTATATGAAAATGGGTTAAATTATTGTTTATGAAATAAGGTGGCCTTTAAAGAAAAAAACTTATTTTATATTACTATCACAAGATATATAATTTCACGTGTGACACGTTTAAATGTGGTTGCATAATTTATGTTCATTCCATAAGTTGGGGAAAAGGTAAACCAATGTTGTCAACGTTGGTAAAACATAAAACATTGTTACATAAGAAAAAAATAACATTTTTATATAGAAACATCACCAACTAAATACTAAACCTATCTTTTTTTCATCATATATGTTGTAAACTTGCTCCAACCAACACCAAATATTACATTAAAATAATATAACATCGAATATCTATCCATTAACATTAAATTTTAATGTAGTATTAAAAGTGTTACTAGCATAAAATGATAATTCAACTTTCAATTTATGTATTTTGTTTATTAGTATTTTTAATATATATATATATATATATATATATATATATATATATATATATATATATATATATATATATATATATATATATATATATATATAGTGTTATTGTATGCACCAATATTCAGATTTTAGATAAATCAAATCATTTAATAAATAATATAAGGGTATTATAGTAATCTTATTATTAGTTAATTATAGTAAAATAGATATATAATTGGATATTAGCTATATTCTTAGTAAATCACAAGAAGCACAAATATATTTATAACATTCAATCGGCATCAAGATTCAAAACCCTAAATTGAAACCAATATCGTTTTTCCCTTCTTCACTTCTCAAATCTGATCGTCACCTCCCAAAATCGCACCTCCTCTTCTTCGCGTCTCCTCCCTCCGGTCGACAGAAGCCAAATGATTGCAGCTCCCTTCTCTCTTCTCCAATCGATCGATGAAATTACCAGCTCCTTAATCTTGCTGATTGATCGAACGTAATTGTCTCCTTTTTCCTCCTCTATTTCTGATTCGAATAACACCACACTCTTCTATTTTTTTATTGGCAGAATTGATGAATACTGGTGGTTCGGCAAAGGTTAATGGACTTATAAGGTTGGATGTTTGGTGATGGTGGTGGCTGGAAAGTGGTATAAAGTGGTACCGAGTGGTTCAGTGGTGGCAGTTTTCACGAGACAAGGGGAGGAATAAGGGTGGTTTCGATTGGCTGCTGTGATTTGGGTTCTCATAGGTGGTTGTTTAAGGTAGATTCATTGGTGATGAAGGTGGAATAAAGGAGGGAGAAGGGTGATGTTTTTTGGGAGTTTGAAGGCTGTTAACGGTGATGGGTAAGAAATCTGTAAAGTACAAAGTGAAGGTAGTTTGTCACTATTTTCATATAAAATTTACTTCTTCTTATATGATAAAAATCAATTTGTTTATATAGATGATTCAATGGATGATATTGATGTCATTCAAATTCTTTTGGAATGGAATCACGAATTCCATTTCTGTTGGAATGGAATCATGAATTATAATTCTGTTGGAATGGAGTATGGATATTTTCTCATTGATTTATGCATCTTCTACAATTCTTGGTTATTGGTTTTGGTGCAATTCATAAGTCCACATATTTTTCCAAAGAAATTTAGTTTTTTATTTTTCATTTGCTAATACATTATTGAAATCTAAACTACAATTTGGTTTTGTTTTCACAGAAGTTGATGCTTGAAGAACGGACCACAAAATTGAAAGTGATTCTAAGCAACATTATTTTTTTAGAATGCATTAGTGTCGTTGTTAGATTTTGATGTTATCTTTCCCGTTTTGAAAGTTTTTTTAGTTTTATTCTTTAACAATAAATGTAATTCTTAACAATTGTTACATGTATTCTATAAGAAATAATATATTTTTCGTTTTTATTCTTCAATTGATTGTTCAAGAATTTGTTGTTCTACAAGAAGTTTTTAAAGTTATGATCAAGAAATAGGTTCAAGAATATTTTTATATTTATAGTTCAAGAATATTTTTATTTTTGAATATACTCATAAACATATTCTGTCAGAATCTTTGAATTAAAAGAATTATAATTCGTAAAATCGGGTTTTTAAAATTAATAAAATCTTTGATTCCTTAAAATATGCAATTTTCCTTTATTAATTGACTAAAATACTCCTGTAAGTAAATTAGATGATATTTTTCAATTATATTTAACTCAATAATATGTATTAATCATTTTTTTAAAATAAGTAAAATTGATTGGTTCACATTTATGCATACAATAACATAATAATTACTTTGAATAGAATAACCTAAGCCTATATATATATATATATATATATATATATATATATACACACACACACACACACTAGATGTGTACCCATGTAAAACATCGACGATAAACAACTCTTTTGGCGAATAAATTTCTTACACTTTTTTTCTTTAAAAATACATTAACATTAACTGTTTCTGTCGATTTTAGCAATGTACTTTAAAACTACATTGCTATAATCGACGGGAATGGATCATGCTACAGGAACCATTTATGTCGATTATTGTAATGTATTTTAAAAATACATTTCTATTTTATGCTAAAAATAAGAGAAGAGGACCACATTAAATTCCAACTATATACTAACCATTATAAATTTATAGACAAAGTTTCTATCTTTATATTTTAATAAATTTTTATAAATAGTTTGATTTGGCATTATCATTTTAAATTATCTAACAATATTTTTTTTATTAAACATGGTTTTCACGGGTATTAGCTTAATAGCTAATATAATTACAAGAAAAAATGTTTGTATATAAGTTTCAGATTTAAAGATCGGAGGGGTAGTTTGTAAAAGATGTTCTTATTGGAGGATTAAGTTATGGAAGGTGTTTATTGCAATTAATAATGGCAGAAATGTCCAAAAGGTCCCCCCAGTCCCCTACCACTATGACTCCGTGACCATCCACAATAATGTAATTGTTACTTCAGTCCTCTAACTTTAATGACCTTATCACTTGGGCCCCATCAACAAAATTACTCCTATTTAATATTACAACTTTGCTTCCAAACTACTGCAAGTAAAACAAAAACTCATAAAAAGTGTTATTATATATTTGTATATGCTTTTAACTTACCTAATTAACAAGAACTTTTCCACTGTAAATTTTCAAAATAACATTGCATTATTTAACCAAATTTTAAACAATTTTTTTATTAAACAAAATATTAAGATATATTCTTACAAATTTACTCCACGTATATCTAATTTTTTTATTCTAAAAACTATCATCTTCATGTGTAATTCATCATAGCCTAAAGGAGTATATTGATTGTGTTTGATGATACATGCTTGTCTCGTGATATATTTTTTTCAGATTGTAAATCATCAGTTATTATTCATCTAACTTGTCTTTTACGACACCCACACGTTGGGTGGTCCATATATATATATATATATATATATATATATATATATATATATATATATATATATATATATATATATATATATATATATATATATATATATATTGTGTGTTAAGATACATTTGAATATGCACTACACTTATATAATTTTCGTTATCTCAAATAGTACTATCATTTATAAAAACTTTTATGAATCCCCTTTTATATATTTGGTTTTATTGCACCAAATGTTATGAAATTTCGAGTCCAATTAGTCATGCATAGTAATTTTATAACCTCAAGATCGATTAATATTATTTCGAAAATGATTAGTTTTGTCAAGAAGATTATGGAAGCAAGCTTTTTACTTGTTTACTTTCCACCTAGATGTAAAATTTCTTAATTTGATGATGGATTTACACATCATTGTTTGACACAATCTTACATATATATTCTTTTTTTTAAAAAAATATTATAACATAAAAAGTTACACCTATTAACGAAAATACATTGATTTGAAATGCTACCACATAATCTTGTAACCTTTTTATGCTAAAATTCATACGCTATATCATTGTTTGACACAATCTTACATATATATTGTTTTAAAAAAAATTATAACATAAAAGTTACACTTATTAACGAAAATACCTTGATTTGAAATGCTACGACATAATCTTGTAACCTTTTTATGCTTAAATTTATGATCTATATCGTCTAAACGATCAAATTTTGTCTTAGAGCTCACTATTTCTTTGGCATAATTGAACGATTTGATATCAATTATTCTTTTTAAATTAGAAAAGTAATTGATATTTCTACTTATAGATGAATTTTAACAATATAAAAACTCAATTATCATATAATTTATCGATAAATATTTAAACATTGAGAGCGCAACACCATTAGCCTTTAACTTGATTGTTATTGTTCTTTCTTCTTTCCTCAAGGCCCCATTAACCCACTAAAATAACACTCATGAGGTTTGACCTTCTTCACCCAACTTTCAACCTCTAAAATTGACATGAATTTTAGAGCTTTACAATACAATATGGTAATCACTTCCTTTACCAACTAATTCGATCAAGGTTGTTCAAGATACTTCTCTATGTTATTAAAAAACCCTAAAAGATTTTTTTTGTTGATTATAATGATCACTAATTAATACTTTATATAAAAACAATCTCAAATTTTAATATTTTCTTAAGACTTTTACAAGGCTATTAAATTTATATGTGATCACAAACTTGCAGCAACATAGGTATCTAAAGAAAGTTTTTCAAATATATGTAATGGGAGGTATTTTTCCATAGGTGACTTGTTTCTCATTTCTCATAATAATAAATAGTACAATAGTTGAATGCAAATATAAACCATACAAAAGTGCCTATGAATACAAGTACTATAATAAGCCCTCTCATTTTGAGCAAAGGAGACCGAACAACCAAATTGGATTGAAATTCAACAAACAAATGAGACTTTTTGTGAATATGTCAAAGTACTCGAATTTGGATGGAACATGAAAAATGCAAACGTGCCCAATGACAAATTTGTCAAGAAGAAAATGGAAACCAAGTTCAATGTGTTTTGTATGTTGGTATTGGACTGGGTTGGACAATGTATATATAACATTGATATTGTCGTCATAGACAATGTGGGTAATGCGAGGAGCAAAATGAAACACACAAAACAGTTTTTGAAGCCAAACAGTTTCGACACTGACATTAGCAGCTCTTTGATATTCTACCTTGACTCTCAGAAGGGAGATTATGTGTTGTCGTCTAGAGGACCAAGACACAAGGTTTTTGCTTATGAGAACATAATACCCCGAATATTTAACAATGTGTTGCAAGGTATCTAGTCCAATGCATGCCATAGTAAGTTATTAGGGTGGTCAAAAGGGATGCATATAGTTAGAGATTGTGATCAAGTAACCCACGAACATAATCCAATATGCACTTTAATACGTGAAGGTATGGTTTCACATGTCATGCATATAAATGCATATATGTTGCACAAAAAATAAAGATCGAGATGAGTGAATTTCAAGTACTATAATGTTTCACAAGGCTATGGTACAAGGTGAGATCAAATGTGGTGTTGTCGGTAGCTTTTAGCTAGTTTGGAGTTAGTGTCGACTGAGAATAGGAAGGATCGTAATTGAGCATATTTTACCATTCAAGTATCTTAGTGACATAATTATTTTGTATAGAAACATGCCTTGGGTAATCGAGTAACGAATATTTTTAGAAAATAGTTGAGTCAAATTAATCATTAAAAAGTCACGACTCAACAAAGAAATGAATTGGTGGAAGAGGTTTGTAGAGGAGGCTATTAGTATGATGGCGTCTATGTATAAAAGTATGTATGCTAGTTCCTCACACTAATGAAAAATATGAATAATGATGATTTAGTTTTATCGTGTTGAAAATCGATCCCAAGAAAAAAGCTAGCAAACCAGTAGAACCACACTCATAAGGTCCGCTTGAGGAGGTTATATGATTTTTATAGGTGACAAGCATTGTGAAGGTGATTTGTATAGGAAAACCTAAAGGGTTGATGTATGTACACAATCTCAACATGATGGCGGTGAAGAAACATATTCTTCATATCTAGTTTATCTACCGACCACTATTTGGAAATAACAAGGTTGATGATGGTTCTTATGGTTGTTAGTTTAACCATGTGAACGAAAGTACTAGCACAATCAATACCTAGTTGTTGACTATGGTCCTTGGCAACAATAATAGCTTTATACATGTTTAGGGAACCTTCATTGTTGAAACTTGTACTTAAAGGTGAGTTTACCATGAGTATAGTTCCATTACAGAGAATGATGAGATAGGATCTAGTGTTACAATCTGTAGCATGGGGTAGGCGAACATGATTGAATCAGGTTTCTTTAAGTAGGAGCATTGATTGATCTCATAGGAACATGTATATATATGAGAATGGTGATTATAATGCCTGTTATATATGATCATATATTTATCCCAATCCATTAATCATGTAGGTGACCAAGTTCTTCTCTGATATAGATTAATCAATGTTTGGGAGGAGATCGGAGAGGACCTTGAATCGTTAATAGTAATTAGCGATGGAAAGGTCATTGATCTCAATGTCCTGAAGGTCATTGTCAAGCTGTATTGCCCATGCTTTTTTGTTTTCACGGAAAAGGTTTTAATGCTTTCACAATTTCTTGAGTATTGTCTGGATTAGGGGTTTGCTATTTGCTCGTGGTTCCATAGATCATAGCTTGACTAGTTGATCAAGCTTGTTCCTGTTGGAATCCTAAGTCTTGGGGTCCAAGCAATCAAAATATGGAAACAATAGAATAAGTTGGTTCTTAGTTTCCTAATCTAATACAAGTCGGTAATTAGAATCTATATATACACGTCTATAATCGAGTTTAAGATTATGAGAACAAATTGTAAAAACATCGGTTTTGAGTGAGTTTCTGAGTAATCAAAGAGTGAGTTTTAATTAATTTTTGTTTTGCATTCTTGTTTTCTAAACTAGAATTGGTATCAGAGCCAAGAACATAGGGCTTTGAGATCAAATTACTTACTTGTTGGACAAGGTGGTCGACATGGCAGGAGATGAAGGGACTTCAGGCGGTGCTTCGGTGAGGGAGAAGGAGATTGGATCCACTTTGGTACAATGTCCCATGCTTCATTCAACCAACTATACTATATGGGAACTAAGAATGAAGGTAGTGTTACGGATTCACAAGGCATGGACCGTAATCGATCCATGAACAGATAAGAATGAAGAAAATGATTACCTTGCAATGGGTTTGATTTATCAGACAATTCCAGAATCTCTAATTATGCAAATTGGAGATTGGAGCCACTTTAGTACAATGTCCCATGCTCAATTCAACCAACTACATTGTATGGGCACTTAGAATGAAGGTAGTGTTACGGATTCACAAGGCATGGACCGTAATCGATCCAAGAACAGATAAGAATGAAGAAAAGGATTGCCTTACAATGGGTTTGATTTATCAGGCAATTCCATAATCTCTAATTATGCAAATTGGAGATGTTGAATCCTTAAAGGTGCTATGGGATGCAATTAAATCTCGTTGCGTTGGGGCTGAGTGGGTCAAGGAGGCAAGGATGCAAACCCTAACCGTCGAATTCGATCGACTCAAGATGTCGAATTCGGAGTCAATTGATGCATACGCTGGAAAGCTGTCAGGGATTGCTTCAAAATCAACAGCTTTAGGAGAGGTTATTGACGAATCGAAATTAGTAAAGAAGTTTCTCAAAACCTTGCCTCGATCAAAGTTCATACATATCGTTGCCTCTTTGGAATAGATACTCGATTTGAAAACCATTCGCTTTGAAGATGTAGTAGGGTGGTTAAAAGCTTATGAGGAGCGGGTCAGGGAGGATGAAATCGATGGTGAGGATCAGCCAAAGGTTTTGTTCATCGACCATGGTGGAAGTACGGATTAGAAGTATCGGAAGGGGGATCGAAGGGGAAGGGTCCTAATGGGTCTTATAATACGAATGGGTTTAATGGGTCTAATGGATCAAATAATGCTAATCGGGCTTCTCATGGTGGAAAGGCCAAACAACATTGGTCTAATAACAATCAAAATTCAACCCAGTCCATTAATCAAAACAACCAGTCCAATAATGATCCAAACCAATTCGAAAAAGGACCGATCCAAGGTTATTTGTTACTGATGTTTAAAAAATCGGGCCACTTTGCATCTCAATGTTCAGACCGAATTAAAAAATTACAAGAAAGTAATTTTGTCGAAAGTGACAATAACAATGAGACTGTATTTTTACACAAGATCGTGTTTTTAAATGAAGAAAATGTGATACCGTCTCGATACGACTCACAAGATAACGATGTGTGGTATTTGGATAAGGGGGTGAGCAATCACATGACAGGAAACCGGTCGTTTTTCTCCGAACTTGATGAAGGCCTAACCGGGAGGGTTAAATTTGGAGATAATTCGTGTGTAAAAATCTAAGGAAAATGTGTTATACTTTTCCAAGGCAAGAAGGGTCAAAAAAGGTTGATGACGAAGATTTACTACATACCGGATCTCAAGAACAATATTATTAGTCTCGGACAAGCAACCGGAGTCGAGTGTGATATTCAAATGAACGACAACTATTTAACAATGCATGATGTCGATAATTGCATATTAATGATAGTGTAAAGAACTCCAAACCGCCTTTATAAAATAAAATTACAAATTGGAGTACCTATTTGCCTTCATTCAAGAACTCCAAACCGCCTTTATAAAATAAAATTACAAATTGGAGTACCTATTTGCCTTCATTCAAGATTAAGTGAAGATATGTGGCGATGGCATGCAAGACTTGGGCACATCAATTTTGAGTCAATGAAAAAGATGTCCAAGAAGGGTCTAGTCAAAGGGCTACACCAATTTGATCATGATAATCAATTGTGTGAGTCTTGCTTGGTAGGCAAGCAACCAAGAAAGTCATTCCCTACTATAACGACATACAAAGCAAAACGACCATTGAAACTAGTTCATGGTGATTTATGTGGTCTAATCATGCCGTCAACCAAAGGTCAAAATCAATATGTCTTCACACTAGTTGATGATTTTTTACGCTTTATGTGGATTTATCTCATGAAAGAGAAGAGTAAAGCGTTTAAACACTTCAAAAAGCTCAAAGATTTGGTGGAGAATGAGATCAGAAAGTCTTTGAAGTGTTTAGAAGTGATCGAGGAGGTGAGTTTACTTCTCTCGAGTTTAATACATTTTGTGATCAAAAAGGAGTCAAACACCACCTTACTGCTCCTTACTCTCCACAACAAAACGGAATTATGGAACGAAGAAACCGAACACTAATGGACATGAAATGAAGTATAATTAAAGCAATGCATGTTCCAAATTACTTATGGGGAGAAGCGGTAAATCACTCTACAAATTTAATCAATCGCGTTTACACAAGAGTCCTTGGTGATACAACTCCATATGAAAAGTTGTATAAATGAAAACCGAATTTAGAAAATGTTCGTATATTTGGGTCTCTAGCACATGCAAAAGTCGATCCGGTGAATCTAAAGAAGTTGGATGCAAGATCAAGACCACTAGTGCATGTTGGTTCTGAACCGGGTACGAAAGCTTATCGGTTATTTAACCTGGTGACACAAAATAATCGTGATTCAAGATGTTATTTTTTATGAAACCAAAGGGGTGGGATTGGATTAAAAAGAAGGAACCAACAATGAAGAGCCGGGCTCATTCATAATACCATGGGACTACCCAGAAGACGAGGGGAACAACAATTAAGGAAATGATGTAAACAATGATCTGATTGTATCGAATCATGAGTTTGAAGACGAAGCGGAAGTACAAGATAATGAACAACCAAGTATGGTCAACGATAATGTGAACAATGTTCGAAACCAAAGGCCTACGAGACCAAGGGTGCCTCCAAAACGATTTCAAGATTATGAGCTTGATCTTGATAATCTCGAAGAACTTCTCCTAACAACCAATGACGAGCCGATATCGGTTGAAGAGGCAAAGAAAGAAACGGAGTGGGTCAAAGCCGTGAATGCGGAAATCAATTCGATAAACAATAATAATACTTGGACTCCTGTGCACAAGCCTTTGGGGGTGAAGCCAATTGGACTCAAGTGGGTGTTCAAATTGAAGAAAAATGCAAACGACACTATTAATAAATACAAGGCAAGGTTGGTTGCTAAAGGTTACGTACAACAACCCGATATTGATTTTCAAGAAGTATTTGCTCTGGTAGCTCGAATCGAAACCATCCAGTTTCTTACAGCCTTAGTTGATACTAATGGGTGGGAGCTTCACTACTTAGATGTTAAAACAACATTCTTGCATGGAGAATTGAAAGAAATCGTTTACTTATCGCAACCGGAAGGCTATATAAAGAAAGGCAACGAGCATAAAGTGTATCGCCTTACAAAAGCACTATATGGTCTAAGACAAGTACCTCGAGCATGGAACACAAAGCTTGACAGGATTTCGAAGAGTATGAAATTTCAAAAGTGCATGAAAGAACCATCGGTGTACCGAAAAAGTGAAGGATCTAACTTGTTGATTTTGGCAGTTTATGTTGATGATTTGTTTTTCACAGGTACAAATTTGAACATGATCAAAAGGTTCAAATTAGAGATGTCCACGAACTTTGAGATGTCAGATGTTGGAAGACTAACTTACTATCTTGGCATCGAAGTTAAACAAGAAGATTTGATGATTACTATAAACCAAGAAGCGTATGCTCAACGTATTTTAAAAGAAGCCGCTTTACTTGATTGCAATCCAACCCACATTCCATTAGAACCGGGAAATAAATTGTCAAAGGCCGAAGATGAACCCGAAATCGACCCGACACAATATCGAAAGGTGGTGTGATGCCTTAGATATCTCTTGCAAACAAGATATGATTGATAACATTGCCATGTGATTATGATAAAGAGAAATTACAAGGGTTTTCAATGAAAAATGTAAAGACTACAAAGAATAAAGCGGAAAATACTAGCTAGACAAACCCTAACGGTCTAAAGGTTAAAGGGCTCATAAACAAGCGGACTAATAATATATAGGCTAGCATCCCCCTCAAACTCATAATGCCACAACAATAAGCATTGAAAGTTTGTCACACAAGAACCGAAACCGAAAAGCCGATAGAGCATTCGTAAAAATATCCGCAAGTTGCAAGGTTGATAAAACAAACGGAAGTGATATGGTCCCGAGCTGTAGGTGATGACGAGTAAAATGACAATCAATCTTAATGTGCTTTGCCCGCTCATGAAAAACAGAATTTCTCTCAATTTGTATTGCACTTTTGTTATCAAATGCAAGGAAGTAGATGAAGAAATGTGAACTCCCATATCCGCAAAACTTCCAGCGAAAAACCAATACACGAAGAATATGGCGAAAAATCAATACACGGATAAGATGGAAAATCGGTTATAACTTGGATATCATATAATCAAATATACATTTCAACAACCATTGGTTTTTTTACGTCAATAATAAATAGTAAACATACAATGAGCTTGAGTTCAATAGAAAAAGTAGACCATAGGGCATATGAAAACTAATACACGAATAATATGGCGTTTATAATATACTTTTATAAGAATGTAATCAATAATAGAACTCTCTCTCTTTTTTTCGCAAATAATAATAATGATGAATTCTGCTGGCCTAATGAAGACATGTGCCCAAGAGAAGCACCTTAAATCACGTATCTTTGACCATGAAGATCTGAATATATTTCTGGACTGATTTTGTTGGATTACATAATTATTAATCATATTTGTTTAATAAAAACTCCCACATGCTACACACTCATGGTGAAAAAGGCCCCATTTTGCTTCCCAAACAAGCATATCGCCAATTCATTTTATCACTATGATTCAATTCTCTTATTAGTTTTATGCCACATTACCACATGCATATTTTAAAGATTATTTAGTTTATTAAATTAACTGTAATTATATTTACTTAAACATTTGAAACCTTTTCATTTTTTAATCTAGATGTTATTGTTTTGATATTGGAAAACACATAAATATATGACTCGCAAAAAAATTATTCTTACAGAAATTTTCCAACCTATAAAAAGACATGAACATGCGTAGGGCCACATCCTTTGAATATAAATTATGTAATAATTATTATTTTAAGGAAAATAAGAAATATTAATAATATGCACCCCCAAATTGGTGGGAATTTCTAACGAAGAATAGGGTGACCCACTATTTTGGTGAGACCTCTCCATGTGCTTGGCTGTATAAACAATATGGGGTCTACTTAATTAACAAATGTCCTTTTTCCAAAACCATATTTGAATGAATAAAAACTAAGTTGTTTTTGTTATTAATTTTTTTTTCATAAGAATTTTTACGTTTGCGTTTATGATTTTTACTGTATTAGACGATAGACCTTTTTTTATATATAGATTGCGCGATTTATGATACGCAAATAGCAAAGCAAATTTAATAGAAGTTGAAAAACCAAAATTTTAAAGATGAAAGCAAAGTTGTCTTTGTTACAAATCACTTTGGCAATCTCTTATATTGAACCTCCATCCTCCATTTCTCTCTAAGTCTTTCTTGTGCTTCTTCTTCTTCTTCTTCTTCTTCTTCTTCTTTTCTCTCTCTCTCTCTCTCTCTCTCTCTCTCTCTCTCTCTCTCTCTCTCTCTCTCTCTCTCTCTCTCTCTCTCTCTCCTCTCTCTCTCTCTCTCTCTCTCTCTCTCTCTCTCTCTCCTATGAAGACTATGATGGTAGCTCAAGAAGGCATCCAAAGGGATCGCATTGATCCCAAATCTTATATGTCGTGTTTCTGTGTATGTATGTAGCGAATTGGGATCATGTCATCCTTTTGGATTCCTCCTTTGGTTGCTTCAAGCTTTACAAACATCAAATATCTGCTCCAAGTATTTTTTTTGAAGATGGAAAAGAACGTGAAGTTTATCTTTCAGTTTCATAAGCAAAACTAAACTATTCGATTGAAAGTTCAAGCAACTTGAAGAGTACTGAGAGAGGAGGGAAAAGAGAGTATATTGGTGGACATTTCTCCAAGTACAAGTAAGTATATTTTCATTTATTTAACCTTTTAACTCTTGATTTCACCTCAAGAGTTATGTCACAATGCCCTTAAAATTTTTATGTTGCTGATACAATCTTGTAAGTGTGTAATATTTGTATGGGGTTTTTTATTGTATTTCATTTCAAAAGAACCCCATATAAAAATTAGTTTTTCTTCGTGTTATTCTTAAGCGGGTTTACATCAAGTTCAAAATTTTATGAAAGTTTTTTCTTGTGTGAACGTAAATTTCCCACTGAGAAGGTTGTAATGCTTATTATCAGTATAATCTTTTTGGTCATGATACATCTCATAATACTTTTAGAAGTATGTTATGATCGATGAACATATATATACACACATAAATATATACAATTAGTTTGTTTCCATTTTTTATTTTATATCATCACATAATAAATGATTGAAAAACTAAATTTGAATAATTCTAACGATTATTTTGCTTTCATATGTAAACACGATCATAACTAAAGTCTAAGTCTTTCTATCATGCAAAAGAATATGAACTTCATATACTAATGATTTTTCTTGAAACAATGCTCCTTAAGAAACCGACGAATAAAAACTCGTTAGATATCATTTAAAACCAACGAATAAAATAACAAGACAACTATCGATGTCAAATAGTTGTGGGGAAGGATATTTGTCGACATTAACATAAGAAATTCAAACTCGTTTGCTTTGATGGACGCATGTTGCCATGTGACTAGAGCTCGTTTGACAAGTCCAAAAACGATGTATGGATAACGTTTGGATCAAATGCATCGATCGTGTGGTTGTAGCATGTGTATGGAAAGTCAATCTTTAGGGAATTCAATGAAACATCTTTAATTATCTATGAAATAATAAAAAATACACAAGTTCTATCCTCCCAGTATAGTTTATCTGTAGTTTTATAGGAAAAAATAAATTAAACGAGGTATTGATCCCTAAAAGGAAGTTGGTGATATTCTGATTGTATGAACATGGGAGAAAAGGTAGGATAGGCTACTCAAGACACAATGGGCATATAGAATGAGTGAAGCCCTTTAAGAAAGGGAGTCCAACGCCACATGAGTTTTTAGACTTGAGGGACTTTATTTGGAATCCAATGAATTCTGGGCTTCTTTTCAGCAACTTTAAGTCTTTGAAACTAATTTTAAAAATAAAGGGAATCTTGCACATGGTGATTAAATATAAACTTTTTTTATTTAGGAACTTTTACTAAAAGTCATGTGATCAAGTTTACCAAATCGTTAAGAACAGTTTTAAATTACCAATAAAAAAATCGACTAAAGTTGCACATTAAGAAATAGTGGAACTTCAAAATCTTTAATTTACTGTATTCTAAAAAGGCTTAAATGTAAGAAATCTTGCACAACATGAGTAGCAGAGTAGGCATGCAAGTTTTTAGCCTCTAAATAGCATGTAGCGGATTATACTAATGACGCGTGACCCATTTCACAAACAAGAAAATTATAGAGTTTAAATAATAATTTTTACCAAATTATTATTTAATATTTTTACGTTGAATCTTATTAATGTTAGTAATAAAGCAAACATATAATTAATATATTGGTTTTATTAAACATTATATTTTAATTTTTAAGTCATTGTATACCATTATTTGATAATTTTATGGGAAAACCTTAGAAAAACCCAACATATTTTCACCAAATGCTTAAAAAAACTACTATATTGTTTTTTAGTACACTAAAACCCTTATATTTTCTAAAATCCTTATTTAAGGTTTTCTGAGTTTAGAAAAACCTACTCTATTTTCATGAAAGGATTAAAAAAACCATTATATTATTTTTTTTTAGTGCATTTAAACCCTCAAATTTTTAAATTTTTTTTAATCTAATGAATTGTAACAATAGAAACATTAAGAATCGAGTACCTAACATTTTTGGCTATCTAGGATTTACCGAGCTCAATGCCTTAAATGATACATTTTAAAAAATATAAGGGTTTTAACGTACAAAAAAATAATATAGTGGTTTTTTTAAGATGTTGATGAAAATATGTTAGGTTTTTTATAAGATTATCCCTAATTTTATATGTCGTTTAAATTTATATAAATTATATATCAAACATATGATGATCTATATATAACGAATAACAAAATGTATAAAAAAAATAAACACTACAACTTTTAGTAACATAAAAACACTAAAACATTTATTATAACATTTATATTAAAAAAGATATATATACAACAAATAACAAAAGATATGAAAAATAAACATTATAATTTTTAATAACATAAAAACATTAATTTAATAGATATGGTTAATGTCATAAAAACCTTTAAGTTTGCACGAAATTATCGGATTTACCCAAAGTTCAAATTTGTGTTCGTTTTTGTCTCAAACTTGCATTAAATGTTGCGTTTTTACCTATTAACTGGTTTCCCTTTAATGAGTCGGTTACCAGTTGCTTAGTTGGAAGATACGTGGCTCATTAAATCCCTTTATGTAGACCGATTCAAACATATCTCCATTTGACCTCTTCCACCCCCACAGTTCGTCGTACAAATTCTTCTTTCTACAATGGTAAAATGACAATTTCCTCTGCAAGATCAAGCTTCAAAGGTGGTTCAAGAAAGAGGAAGAAGAGGGTAATCACATGTGACTGTGGTGATGTTTGTCATATATCAGTCTCATGAACCCCTGAGAACCCAGGACGAAAATTTTGGGGTTGCCTTAATTATCAGGTAAAAACCTCTATATTTTCGTACTAATTTCTCCCTAAAATTTTCAGGTTGCCCTAAGTTTCCAAAGAGGACCATATTTAATAGAACCCTAAATTTTTGTTCGTTGTAGGTGGAAGGAGGAAACTATGATTTTTTTTTCAAATGGGTGGATGGCGAACTAGATCAAGAAATGGAGATGTCTCATACAAAGCAGATCAAGCCATTGTTAGAAGTGATCATAGGGTTGTTAGTGCTTATATTGATGATGGTAGCAATAGTGGTTATCAATATGTAGTTTTGTTGGTTTTGCAATCTGTTTATGGTAATGTAGGAAGGGTAGTGAAGACCTTTTTCATGTATTAGCAATGTATTAAGGGTAATCAAGAATTGTTACATCTTTTTGATGTATTAATGGTAATTAATTGTTATTTCATTTATATGTTGCACTTGATCTCTTGATAATGGTATGGTATTAAGGGTAAAGTAGAATTGGTTACACTGACAATGAAAGCACATTGTTAATGCTTATATAGTAATGAAATGTAAGGGTAAATTGGTCCATTAATGGTAATCAGTTAATAATGTTATTTACTTGTTAATGGTATGGTATTAAGGATGAAGTACACTTGGTTACATTGACAATGAAAGTACATTTTTAATGTTTATATAGTAATGAACTGTAAGGGTAAATTGGTTATATTAATGGTAATCAATTATAATAGCAACATACCTACCAAAAAAGCCTTAACATCCACAAGAAAAAAAAGCACCATTGTTACCATAATTTGGGGCATCCATTATAAACTTAAATAAAAATCATCCATTATATAAGTTTTACTAGCATATAGCAGCCATCTATTTTGTATACCAAAACATGTACCCAAAAGCCTGAAAAATATCTAAAAAGACAAGACATAATGTAACACTAAACAAATGGATGTATGTTGCAAGTAGTGGGTTTATACCAAAAAGGGTTACCTATACAATTTCCTAACTATACCATCCCCATTTTGCCCCCATATACTTATCTAACTACTCCAAATCTACTAGATAGCTAGACGTGGAACCCCTTCCTTTTTTCCGAAACAAGGATTCTTTAGCTTTTGCAGGATGATCCTTTCCGAGGGATTTCTTGTCCTTCTGAGTTGTACATGCCCGTCATCATCAACATCTTTTCCTTCCATATTTGCTTCATTATCCTTACCATCACCCTCACCATCAGCCTCAACATCTGTGACATCCCCATTTTTACGGCCATAAAAGACCGATTTCGTTTATGCTTTATAATAAAATCAGAGTAACTTTTTATAGAAAGTGTTGCGGAATCTGTTCCCAAAAGAAAATATGATAAAGTTTTATCAAAGCATTTACGAAGAAACGTATTTTCATTACATTACAAACTTCGGGATGTCATTCTCAATACAGATCAAAAGCATAAACAAAACTGTTGGATTAGTGTCTAAGTCCATAACTATTTTGGTATGTACTTGACCCGATGGTGCATGGTCCTTTTGGGTTGCCTTCACCAAAGCAACTTGATTGGAGAAATAAATAGAGAGAGAGGTTATTATGATTTATTGATATGTTATAAGAATAATATATTAAAGGAGAAATCATATTTGTTTAATTAATATTGGTCAATAATTAATTAAGAATTAATTTTGTGATCAAGTGTAATTAATTAAACTAGAGGGGCTGAATTGTAATTATGTGATAGTTACAAAATAAGGTAAGGATTATCATAAATATAGGGTGAACGGATTTAAGGTGATAATGCCTTAAAATTCGACTAGGATAAGGGTTTCTAAGACTTATCTTATGGTTGCTTGGTGGGCAAGCAACTAGATAAGGATAAGGACTAAAACCCTAATCTTTACACCTATATAAACCCCCTAAGGCTCATGAATTCGTCAAAGCCTTCCCAATAAGTCCTAAGGATGAATTCCTACCTCTCTCCTCTCTCTTTATACCTTCTCCACTTGCTTATGGTGTTTGTAAGCCATTAGAGGAGTGACACTTGTGACTCTAAGCCTTCCAAAGTCAATACAAGGAGATTTGGGATTGTTATTGCTACATAACAATCAAGGTAACATTATAAACCTATTCTAATATCTAATATGATTACTTGTATGCTAGAATTAGGGTTTATAGTCTTGGATTCAAAGCATGTACAATAGAGAAACCTAGATCCAAGCATTAGGGTTTGTATGAGCACATAGGATGTCTTATAACCAAAACCCATCAGTGGTATCAGAGACTTGATTGGTTTCTATTGTATTGATGCTTGATAAGTTTGAAAATTTCGAATTTTGTGTTTCTGGAGGCTGGACTCGCCGAGTCCATAGATGAACTCGCCGAGTCCAAGGTGACTCGACGAGTCGGCTCGTCAGATGGAGGGTACTTCGGGATTTATTGTTGTTTTTGCTTATGGATAGTTACCTTATCATGTTAGATCAATATTAATCCGATTATATGATATATTTGACTATAATTTTGATCTAATTGAAGATATTTATCAATTAATAAGATAATTGTTTCCTTATGTGATAATTGATTAATTATTTTGAGTAAATTGATAAATTGTTTTGCAAGAAGTCATTAAACAAATCAAATATGGATAATTATGTGATTAAATGTTAATTTTGAATTATTTGTTATTTGATCCTTGTTGTTATGAAAAGTTTCATATTTTGCCCTTTAGGTTTTATAGTTTAAATTTGAACCCAAAAGTTTTGTTGTTTTGAAATTTAAATAGTTGAAACCCTAATGTTTTGAAAAAAAAGGTTTCAAAACTTGCCCTCAAGTTTTGGAATTTAAATTTTGATTAAATGGTTTAATTTTGATGTATATTTAAATTCTAAACCCTAATGTGTTGAAATGTTTCAAAACTTGCCCTCAAGTTTTGGAATTTAAAAGTTGATTAAAAGTTTAATTAGGAATGTTAAATTCTAAAACTGTAGTATAGTTTTGAAAAAGTTCAAATCACACCCTTATGGTTTTATTAATTAATTAAGGTGTATAATTAATAGAGATTTAATAAATCCATAAAAGTTTAGGTTTACAATTTAATTGAATTAAAAGTATAATTGTTAAATTAGACCACCTAGTATTTTGCAAGTATAAAATACACCCTATACTATATATAACATTAAAAGTCTAACATTATATATATATATATATGTATGGGTAAAAGTCAGTCTTACCGTTAGTAGGCCTCATTCACGAAGTTGGTCTATAAGGGGTGTTTAAGGAAATTGCCTATAAAATGACAATTGAATGGGTATCCACTCTTACCCACCGCACTCTTGACTAGTGGAGGGTCGTTAGCCGAACGAGTAGGATAGGAAGAAACCTTCCATTATAAGTATAATGAATTATTAAAGTAACTAAATGTTTTCATAAAATTCCCAATCTTAGTTACTTAGGCAAAAGTGAATTGATGCAATTCCATGAAATTACACTTTGTGCCCTTGCGAAGATGTTAGTGGAGCGTGTGTGGTTTACCGACACACTAAGTGGTTCTAAGCAAAGGTAGTAAAGGGTGACTCAATGTTTGTCATAGTTCGGTGGAGCGTGCGTGGTTTACCTGCACATCGAATAGGTGACTGTAACATGTGAGGGCACCATGTAAGTTTGCATGGTTATTCACACCCGCTTTGTGATCCTCGACATCCCAGTCACAAACAAGAGGGGCATATCGAGATTTAAACATGCCATTGAAAGTTCAATGAATCTCAAAGAATCTAGGAGTTTTCATAGATTTAAAACTTAAATTCCTTTTCGTTTTTCGTGGTGGAAATTAGTGAATCGGCATTCACTTACCTTCAAATATTCTGCAATTAGGGTTACGACATCCCTCTCCCGAGTTGTAGAACATTGTGTTGGGTCCTAGCCTTAGTATCTCATTTGGGTGATTTACTAAGGACTCAATCAATCAACTAACTTGAATTCGTTTTCTCCCGTATTGTAGATGTCAAAGTTTGACAACTATGGTCTTCTCAAATCCCGTGGAACAAGCATTCCACATGAAGATGATATTCCACGATTCGATCAAGGAACAAGAAATCATGCTTCACTTCCTCCACCTCCTCCAATTATTCTCCCTAACCCACAATTTCAAAGGCTTGAAAAGTTCAAGATCACTCAAGCCCTTTTGGCAAGTAAACATAAAGAAGGAAAGTCGGTGTGTGCACACGTCATAGGGATGAAGTCACACATTAATAGTTAAGAATGTTGGGATCCGTTGTCTGTGAGGAAATAGCTGTTGATTGGGTTCTTCAGTCACTTCCTAACTCATATAGTGAGTTCGTAAGAGAGTACTATATGATGAACCGCGACGTGACCCTTATAGATCTCACCTATATGCTTATTGTTGCTGAATCAGCAATGGTTTGACGCAATAGAAAAGCAAAGTTGGTTGGTGAATCTGCCTTCAAGACCTCTATGGATATAGACAATAGAAACAAAAGACATGCTATGATCGAAAAGTTTGATCATAAGAGAAAGGCAATATCTAAAGTAGTTCCATGTGCTGTTCCAAAAGAGTCGATTTGTTTATTGCCAAAAAGAGGGGCATTGGAGACGAAGCTGCCATATTTACCTAAGAGATCTAAGAGATGGGAGAGTCGAAACGTATGGCTCTAATTTAGGTAAAATCCATTGACTAACTCTTGTAAGCTTCTATTATAGATTCTTAATACATAATGTGATAAGATTACAATTGATGTTTTGTAAGATCGAAGAATAGAAAGGAAGCTTAAAGGAAGAAGTGAGCAGAATCTAACTGTGAAGGAATGGATTTTGATCGCATTTCTCGAAGATTGGATTCTTGAGCTACTACTTAGAGTTAGAATTAGATTGCTAAGAAAGATGTATTAGCATAAGTATTTCAATGAGTTGCATTGTAAGGACAAATTTTTCCGCAATAAAATAAATTTTGATTTTAAATTTTATTTATTTATCCTTACAATGGCGTGTATGAAAAATTGATGTTAAAATGTTTCTATTATTAGCAATAAAGGATTTGGTTCTTATTATGTTATTTATGGAAAGTAGAGAATTTACCAAATAGGGAGAGTTTCTCATCGCCCAAGGTTCAATTGGACAGAAACTTGGAATCATGCAACTTAGTTGCACGATGAATGAGAAATTTCATATTTGGAAATTAGACTGATTCATTGACAAAGTGTCAAGTGAAGGACTAGGAGATCGAGTACACAAAGTTGTGTGCTGATCAAGTTCACCATAAGAGTAACAAAGATATTCGTCATGATTTACTAAAAGCTTAGTAAATATGATTATACTTACAAGATTAAGTGTAATTCTGAATTGATTAAAGGGTTTAGATCAATAGCAGAACGAATAAGAAGAATCAAGTAGGCAGAAAGATAAAAGGTTCTCCATTCTAAGAAGAAGGGAGAGTAGCTTTTATGCTTTATGATAGGTCTTAATGATTAAGAACCATATCTCAATTGATCCTCTAAGTGAGTCTTAGTACAATTGCATGTCTAAGAAGAGGAATCAAGAATTGAAGAAATGGTTAAATCAAGAAGTCAATCATACTTCGTTCCAATAACAAGTCTTAAAGTTAAGATTGTGACAATGAGTGAAAAGTATTAAAGGTTTATAACATTCATCAAATGTGAAAGTTATGATGTCTTGGATAAGACAAAGCCAACTAAGACCAATTTATGAAGTGTTTTGATAAAAACTACACTAACTCTTGAATATTTGTTTGTCAAGAAATGTTTTGACAAGAGAATCTTATATGTCAAGGAGTAAGTGGGAGTGTTAATGGTCTTTAAAGGTTTAAAGAACAAATCAAATAAACCTTATCAATCATCACTAGCACACGAGTTGAGGTTTACAACCTATCGTGTTGACATTATTTTGTTTCTGTGCCAATCCAATCGAGTTAATTATGCATGTGAGTTCTATGAGTTCTCATTTTGAACGCATAAGAGGCAAAGCACCTTAATCAATGAAAGGTACATTGATAGGAAAGGGTGAGCTGCTTAACTACTTGGAAGACATGGTGGGCAGCTGTGCTACCATAAGGCAAGAAATCAAGATTAAGAAAGTTCGGTCCATATGAGTTTGAATTTGTCATAAACTTTAGTTTTGACAAATTCACATGGATAGGAACACATACACCGTTTAAATCTAAGTGTCATAAGATTTCCTCCTTCATGAAAATGATTGTGAGGAAATGCTTTCACTAAGAAAGATTTTAAGAAGATAGTGATTGTAAAATTGCATTCTCGAATTCGATTATGGTTACGGTATCCCTTTCCATAATTTGAATTGTGAGGTTTGGCAATTGTTTACACACACATATGAACTATCTAAGGCAAAGGTGTATAAGTTCAAGAAGCCTTGATAAAAGATTATCAAAGCATTAAGAATTAGAAACATGGACTTAAGAAATTCAATAAGCATTGTTTTTCTGAAAGTTAAGATGTTTATGAATACATGTCGGAGCTAGTGGGAGCATAAGTGTTATGTTTTATAATAATCATCATGATAGTGGGAGCATAAAAGTTATGATTGTATGATTATTAAGGAAAGTATTGCAAGGTTAGCAATATTAATTATAGAAAACAAGAGTCATACTTTGCAAAGTCGCAATAGTTGAAGAGTTGTTTTGCTATAATTAAGGGAGAGAATATTATGCTTCATTTCAAATCTAAAGGCTTAGGTTGAGAAATGTTAATAAATTTAGTCAAAAGTACATAGTGTGTTCTTAAAATTTTGATTATGATTACGGCATTCCTCTTCACAATTCGAATTTTGAGAACATAGCAAATAAAACATTATGCGTCGTGTCCCATACGCTTCGGGTATAGGATCGATTGCGAATGCTTTAATGTTTGACCATTCTAAATTTTTCCAAATGTCTAGCGCATTTAGAGGGCAAAAGGAATAGAATCGGTTTTGACTAAAATAATTAAAAAACTATCAAGGGACAATCCAAAGTTCGACGACGATTGGTTGCTTGTGAGTAGTTGGAAGTATAGTATTGGAATATATGGAAATGTTTCCATATTGGATGGACAATATCGACATTATCATGAATAGAAATGATTCTATTAAGAATGAGTTGTCTTATGGAAAATATGGAAGCGTGTTCATATTGAAAATTGAATATTGAAAATCTATGTCTAGATTAGAAACTTTTATGCAAAAGGATGTTCAAAGGAATGTACTTTGAGTGAGAGACATCATACCTAAGGAATTGTATTATAACAATCTCTGATAAGGGACTTTGTAATATCATTGGCAATAGTCTTTGTGACTTTGGTGCAATGACATTACGAAAGGATCGTTGTATAGAATATTATAATCTAGCATATTCTATAAGTAGCAAGAATTTGATATTCTTTCACTTATGAAAAATGGATTTGGAGTTGTGAAATGAGAATGATTGGAAATGTGTTCATTGTGATCTATTTCACAAAGTAAGAACCATAGGTAAACATTGTGTGTATGCTAGGAGCATGGGACAAGTGTTGTAATTCAAGTAAGAAGTTGATTACCCGAAACGACAAATAATGAGTAATCGATATGGTGATAAATAAAAGGTGTTTTATTTATGCTCAAAGAGTTGAGGCCATATGGGATTAGTATTATTCTTGTGTTTCATATTTGCATGTTTTGACTTCCAGAATAATTGAGTTTATTAAGAATAATCGAATTATTCAAACGGGCCACAGTCGTTCATATGATGGAAGTAGATATGAATGAAGACTGTCGTGAATTGGTGTGTGGATTGTCTAGAAAAGTATTAGACATAAGCAAATGTTTGCTGCAACGTTCATGAGTGCTTACGAATATGATTTGAGCATTGGATTAAACCCACACTCACTTGGATCACTCCATGAAATTGTATCACGAGTGATTAGTGAGACGATAACATCTTATATTCTTGAAACCGAGATGTGTGAGTTGTATCTTGCGAATCGGTTGCACATTGATAATATGTAAACGCACTAGTAACTTGGTGTTATAAAACATATTGTTGTGTGTGATTTGGTGCATGAGTGCAAGCGAGCATTGTATCAAAGTTTATCCATTCCTTTTATTCAAAGTAGGATAAAAGCGATATCTTTGGGCCCCTCGATGGTTTAGTGATGACAAACGTAAATGCTCGGCCAGGCTAGGCTAATTTGATTTGTTCAATTAGTCAGTCGTCATAAATCGGAAATCGAGATATAGTACAAAGAGAATGATTTGAAATCATATCTCATATGATATCTAGAATGGAGGAATATATGATCCCTTATCTAAGGACACGCGTATCTGATAGGATCAGAGTTGACAGCAGCTTTGGAAAGCTACGATTGCAGATCAGGATCTGAAGTCATACGCATAATAGTTATTAGACTTATCCAAGTGGGAGACTGTTGGATTAGTGTCTAAGTCCATAACTATTTTGGTATGTACTTGACCCGATGGTGCATGGTCCTTTTGGGTTGCCTTCACCAAAGCAACTTGATTGGAGAAATAAATAGAGAGAGAGGTTATTATGATTTATTGATATGTTATAAGAATAATATATTAAAGGAGAAATCATATTTGTTTAATTAATATTGGTCAATAATTAATTAAGAATTAATTTTGTGATCAAGTGTAATTAATTAAACTAGAGGGGCTAAATTGTAATTATGTGATAGTTACAAAATAAGGTAAGGATTATCATAAATATAGGGTGAACGAATTTAAGGTGATAATGCCTTAGAATTCGACTAGGATAAGGGTTTCTAAGACTTATCTTATGGTTGCTTGGTGGGCAAGCAACTAGATAAGGATAAGGACTAAAACCCTAATCTTTACACCTATATAAACCCCCTAAGGCTCATGAATTCGTCAAAGCCTTCCCAATAAGTCCTAAGGACGAATTCCTACCTCTCTCCTCTCTCTTTATACCTTCTCCACTTGCTTATGGTGTTTGTAAGCCATTAGAGGAGTGACACTTGTGACTCTAAGCCTTCTAAAGTCAATACAAGGAGATTTGGGATTGTTATTGCTACATAACAATCAAGGTAACATTATAAACCTATTCTAATATCTAATATGATTACTTGTATGCTAGAATTAGGGTTTATAGTCTTGGATTCAAAGCATGTACAATAGAGAAACCTAGATCCAAGCATTAGGGTTTGTATGAGCACATAGGATGTCTTATGACCAAAACCCATCAAAAACATCATAGGCCGCAAAACAAAATTGGCCTCAAAAACAATATAGGCCTTACAACATTGTATTTATTTTCTACTGGCCTATAAATCAATAATCTCTCATCAAATCATCCAACTATGCTCTTGCCACTACCTATGATACAAGAAACTGAGTGGGTCGGGCTAGGGAGCATGGTGAACACATAAGGTTTTCAACCCACAATAAATAAGTTTATTAATTTCATCAAACCAAACAAACCCAATTACCCATTCTCATTATCCTCGCTTTACGTCCCTAAAACATCTAATATAAGGGACATAGCCTAAGGATTACCGTCAGGGTAACAACACTGCTTAGGGGATACCTTAGCAGTTTGTGGTCGTCATCCATATATAATTTAGATCCAAAAAGTTTAGATTTGAAGTGAGAAAGTTTAGATCTGAAGGAAAAGGTTCAGATCTGAAAGAAAAAGTTTAGATCTGAAAAGAAAGAAGTGTAGATCTTTCATCTAACATAGATCTCAGGTAAAACAGATAATATATGCACATAGCACGTAATTTATATAAAATAATTCATATCTATGTGTAAGATTAAAGTGACTATGTACTCACTTGATAAGGTGGTGATTCCAACTTGGACAGCGCTTCGCTTCGCCGAAATCGGGAGGTTTGCTTGAAAACTGGGTTCTGCGTGGGTAGAGTTTCTAAACCAAAAAACTCTTTTTCTCGGAGCCTTCAGACACTTCGGGGATTTCTTTAAGTGCTAGGGAAGTTTCCTAGGCTTTTGGGGATGTTTTGGGAGGTTTAAAGAGTGAGTAGAGAGGGAAAGAAACGGTAAAAAGTTTCAAAAATGAAGGAACTCTCGGGTGGTATTTATAGGCTGAAAAAGTGTTGAACTTGTCGAGTTTCTGGCCCAACTCATCAAGTTTCTGGCCCCCAACTCGTCGAGTTGCTAGTCCAACTCGTCGAGTTGATGCCACGTTTCGTCATATAGTGGAGAGAAAGCAATGGCTCAGATTGCGCCACGTCACCCACTCCGCTGCAGCACCTTTCCGGCTTCTAAACCCCGTAACTTTCACATACGAGCTCTGTTTTTTGACGTTCTTTATATCCACGTGTGGGTGGGAACATACTCTACAAATTTTGTTTGCTCCGTTGGCTAATTCTCAACCGATTTTAAATTTAACAATATTAGAATATTACATTGTTAAATGACCGTGTAAAATTCAGAACTTCTACATACAGACTCCGTTTTCGTCTGTCTTTTTATCGTTGAACTCCTATTAATGAGATCTTCAATTCCCATTTAGGTTGTGTCCGCTAAAAATCGTCTGATCTAAAATTCGAACTCCAAGTTGCACACAGATATGCCAAATCTTAGAAAATTCATAACTTCCTCATACGAAGTCAGATTTGGACGTTCTTTTTACGTCACACAACGTCGTGTCAGTTTTGTCGAGAAACTTCGACAGGTCATAACTTATTCGTTACAACTCGGATTTTGGCATTCTTTATATTTTCAGAATCCTTATCACGACCACTACAACTTTCTTCATAGATATCATTTTTATCTATATTTTTATTCTTGGCGCTTATTTTCACTCTTAATTTATTATATCATTATAAACAAGTATATAATCACATAAAATCATGTAATTCACATAATATTCAAGTAATTCATCTTTATTACTTTAAACTAGGTTACAATGGTTGACCTTGACTATTACATCATCGAATTAATGCGTAGCCTCGAAACACGGGCGTTACAATTCTCTCGCCCTTATGATGATTTCGTCCCGCAATCATGCATTAGCAAACAAATGTGGATAGTGACTCATCATGTCGCTCTCCGTTTCCCAGGTGAGGTTTGGCCCATTCGTATGTTTCCATCGCACAAGCACAAAGTCGACCATCTTGTGTCGCAACTTCTTAGTCTTACGTTCAACAATCGCCTCTCACTCTTCGATTAACCTCTTATTTTCATCCATCCTTAACTCTGAAATTGGAATTATGTCAGGAACTTCTGCTGTGAACTTCCTCAAATAACACGCACGGAAAATGTTATGAATACCATCTAGTTCTTCTGGTAGTTCTAGATTGTAAGCTTGGTTTCCAATTATCTGAAGAAATTTGAACGGTCCAATGTTTGGACTCAACTTTCCTCTTTTCCCAAATCTTATAAGTCTCTTCCAAGATGAGACTTTAAGCAAAACCGAATCTCCAACTTCGAATGTCATCGGTCATCTTTCTTCTCAGCATAGCTCTTTTGATGATCCTAAGTTGCTAACATCCATTCTCTAACCACCTTCAACTTTTTAGCAGTCTTATGGACTATCTCGGGGCCCATAAACTGCTTTTCTCCAGCTTCAATCCAACATGACGGCGTACGACACTTCTGTCTGTACAAAGCTTGATAAGGTGACATCTTGATGCTCGAGTAGAAACTATTATTGTAGGAAAACTCTACTAGAGGTAATTATTGATCCCAGTTACCTTGGAATTCCACGGTACACGCTCTTAGCATATCCTCCAATGTTTGAATCGTCCTTTCGCTCTGACCATCGGTTTGTTTATGGTAGGCTGTACTTAAACACAACTTCGTACCCAATTCCTCTTGTAGACTCCTCCAAAACCTTGATGTGAAACGACTATCACGATCTGATACAATCGTTAAAGGAACACCGTGAAGTCTTACTACTTCCTTCATGTAATCATTTGCAAGCTTATCCATAGACCATATTTCATTGGCTGCTATGAAGTGTGCACTTTTAGTGAACCGATCCATGACCACCCAAATCATGTCGTGACCGTTCTTTGTTCTGGGCAGTTTAGTGACAAAAACCATGGTGATGTCTTCCCGTTTACCCATGGGTACAGGTAAAGGTTCTAAACTCCCATATGGATCCTGATGTTGTGCCTTAACACTCGCACAGGTTACACATTCGGCCACATACTTTGCAACATCGAGCTTCATCGTCGGCCACCAGTAGTAGGGTTTCAGATCCCTATACATTTTAGTGCCGCTGGGATGAATCGAGTGCATGGTCTTGTGAGCTTCTTCTAGGGTTGTGCACGGTAAGGTTTGGTGCGGTTTAAAGTCAAAACTGCAAACCGAACCGCATATGCGGTTTGATTTTTTTTGAAACCGCAAACCGCACCGTAGAAGTTCAAAACCGCGTTATGCGGTGCGGTTTTATGCGGGCGGTTTGTGCGGTTTATGTGTGGTTTTGCGGTTTGATGGGTTGCTACATTTTCTAACTTTTGAAAAAACTAAAAAAAACCTTTTGATCTTTTGACATATAAAACTAGAAACAAGAAATGTTTTGCAAAAATCTCAAAAACAAGTTGCTTTTTGCAATACGTTGGTTAATTAATTCCTATTGCATGACTATATTCACTAATTTTAGGCTAATTAACATATCCATTTTTATCCATACCAACATTCTAACTGTTACGAACTTGTAATCAGACAACTATTACTATTTTATTAATCATATTGATCAAACAATACCATTTCTTATATATATATATATATATATATATATATATATATATATATATATATATATATATATATATATATATATATATATATATGCGGTGCGGTTTAAACCGCGACTTTGAAATTGAAAATCGCACCACATAATATAGTTTAACGATATAACAAACCGCACCGCAAAAGTTCTGAACCGCATTATGTGGTGTGGTGTGGTGCGGTGCGGGTGGTTTATGCAGTTTTTGCGGTTTGGTGCACACCCTTAGCTTCTTCCATTAAAAAATCTCTTACTCCTCCCGTCTTATGTACCAAAATCCTATCTTGTAATACCTTTGATCCTTGATTATTTGTACCGAATACCAACATTTTGCCTAAATGTTCTTCCTTTCGTTCATTTTTAATTGAAGCTTCTTCCTGAGCTTTCTTGATGCTTTCCACAATCGTTGAGACAACTACTATTGATTGTTTTGATTATCTTTCACTTCAATCTTCTGGATTAAGTTAGATACTACATCGAACTTGGTTCTCTGAACCACGTAACATACTCATCTTAGTCGGACTCAATTTGATATGACAACTAGGGTCGGAATAACATTCTTCTTCTTAGTCATTACCAAAACGATGGTAAAGACGGACATGAACAAAATGGAATCAATTACTAGCTTCTTGGTAACCTTGCGACTTTCCCCGATCCAAGTTTAAGTCCTGTGCTTCCAGTAGTATAGGCCTTTACTACCATTCACACCTACTCATACTCGTTCCAAGTATTGTCTCGTAGTTTTCCAAGTCATCATTCAAGAATTTCACATAATCATACATCAGATAACAAAATCAAGGTTTTATATTGTTTCTTGAAATGATTACATAGATGTTCAAGTTCATCCTATACTATGCCTCTAATAAGCTATGCCACATGATGCCATCCACATGGCCACTTCATAACTTGATCTTCAGATATCAGTCCTCACTCCTGATTCCTTGCATTGTCATATGCTTCGTTAAGGATCATTTGGAATTCCTTTGGCTTGGGTGGTGCATTTGGCCTTGCTACTTCATTCTTCCTTGGGTAGCTCTTCAAAATATGTAATCTTTCATTGCATTCATAACACACCCTCTTGCTGGATGTACACTCATTGGCGTAGCGTCTGGACGTTCTACACGTAAAACATGTGACCTATCCGTCGCATTTCCCATGGTGCTTCTTCTTGCACTTTTCGCACCACTTCGCTTCACCTCCTTCTCCTCCTCCGAGTTCCTTTGAATTAGACTTCTAGAATTTACTTTTCTTATTGTACCTTGAAGATCCATCGAACTTTCTTTTCTCACCAACCTCAGCTCTCTCCAGACCCTTTTCTCTTAACTCGGTCTTAACATTCTTGGATGCTCTAACGGCAACCTTCAACGTGCTTGCCATTTTGGCAATCCGTTAGCAAATTTCTCTATCTTGGTGAGTTCAGTCGGCACCAAGTACGAAAATAACTTCATCTTCTTGGTGAATGAAGTAGCATAGTCATCAATGCTCATTCTCCCCTTCTTCAAATTCTGGAACTAATTGTTTAGATCTATCAGATCTATTTCGGAGCAGTACCGCATCTTCAACTACTATATGAACGCTTCCCAAGACATCTTCAGATCTTCTCTTCATGGCCTCGTATCTGCTAAGAACTTCCACCAGCTTAAAACTCTGGTCTTCAGTTGTTTGACCGCAAAGACGGTTTTTTGCTTGTCGCCATAGTTGCAGCTTTCAAATACCATCTCCATTACGGAGATCCATTCCATAATCTCTACCGACTTTGGGCTTCCAGAAAGACTTGGCGGTTTGGCACACAAGAAGTTCTTATACATACGTCCATCTCTGTCGATTTCCCTCTTCGGGTCATTCCTTTCTACCACTAGGGGTTCCGCTTGACTGACAGTGTGGTTGTAATTCCCTTCCTCTGACTGTCTGTAACGCCCGCATTTCCAGGCTAGGCATTATTGTTGATGTAATAGTCTAGGTTAACCCTTGTAACTCTTTTTGAAGTATTAATGCTGAAATATTTGAGTATTATGTGAATTATGTGTATTTGTGTGCTTACTACTTAATTATAAAGATATAATTAATAAAGAATAAAATAAGCGTCAAAATTAAAGTGTGAGATAAGCCTGATATCTTTGCTTGAAGAGGTAGTGGTTGAAACAAGGATTTCGAAGATATAAAGAATGCCGAAATCCGAGTTATAAGGAAGAACTTATGACCTGTCGAAGTTTCGCGACAAAACCGGCAACGCTGAAGACGTAAAAAGTGAAATTTACATTAGAGCGATATTTAGCCTTAGTGATCTAAATGAAATTCGTAGATTTCGTTAAACCGAGAGCGTGCATAAAAAGAACGCCCAAATCTGACTTCGTATGGGGAAGTTATGATTTTCCGAAGTTTCGACTTAGCAGTATGCGGCCCGAATACTCGATTTGAGATCGAGCAGTTTTTAGCCGAAACAATCTAAACGAGAATCGAATATCTCATTAATAGTAGTAAAACGATAAAAAGATAGGCGAAAACGGACGATAGATGAAGAAGTTATGAGTTTATAACGGAGTTTTCCTGTCCCGGCCTACTAAAAATAATATATTTATTGTATATTAAAAATAAAGTCAAAATTAGCCAATGGAGTCTAAATGAGAGTTGTAGATCATAATCTCAACTACGCGTGGATATAAAGAACGTTGAAAACGGAGCTCGTATGCGAAAGATATGAATTTCTGAAGTTCGAGGCACGAACTTCCACCCCTGTTAGAGCTTACGAGGTGAGCATTAAGTGGCTCACAAGGTGAGCAAATGATGGACGTCTTCCAGGGCAAGTGGTCATGACGAACGCAATGACGTATCGAGATCACGAGGTGAGAATTAAAAACTCACGAGGTGAATTTAGCAATTTTTTCCCTATAAATAGAATTCAAGGGTCAGCCGATTTTGGTTGCTCATCTCTTACTCTCCCACTCCCGATACTCTCTCTAAGACCTATTTTACCCTCCCCCCCCCCCCCCCCCCCCCGAAGCCCCGGTATTCATCCCGAGACCCGAAGCAAGTCCCGAAGCTTGAAGATCCCGAGAAGAAAAGAGTTTCCGAGCCGAAACTCTGCCCGCGAGAAGCCCGATGTGTGAAGTGATCCCGGTTTCACCGAAGAATACTACCATTACAAGCCGTAGTGTTGTCTTATTGTCTTCTGATCAAGTGAGTGTGTAGTTACTTTTTTCTAACGCATAATTACGAAGTATTTTATACGAAATACGTGTTATGTGTATATTTTGTTGTTATATGTGTGAATGTATATTCACTTTCTTCTATCTCATAAATATGATTTATTCTCTATGAAATACGTGTTATGTGTATGTGTCTCATCTTTTATCTGAAATGTGTTTTGAATGAACATACTATACAGGTTTTAAACTATGTATAAAAACGTATATTTTATCTACTAAAATTTTGGGTAGAACATGGGTAGATAGTTGTCTTGTGATAAAAAGATGAGAGGCCTCGATGTTTTTTATTTAATCATCTAGCGGAGTTTAGATGACGACCACAAACTTTTCTAGACAGTCTTGTGGAACGCTAGCAGGTTCGCCACCTGTAGGTGTTAATGAACTTGGGTCTTCATTCGCTGTACTCCATCCCCCTCATGGTTGCCTTATTTGACTTATATTTCTAAGGAACCCCCGAAGCATGTGTTGTCACCCCGATGAAATATTCTTGGACTAGGTCCCTTATGCTAGTTGTCTTAGGGACGTAAAGTGAGAATAACGGGAATGGGTAATTGGGTTATTGTTGGTTGGTGGAATTAAATATAATTATTTATTGTGGGTTGAAACCCTTATATGCTCACCAGGCTCCCAAGCCTGACCCACTCAGTTTTCTTTGTATTACAGGTAGTGGCGTCAGAGCATAAGTTGGATGACTTGTCAAGTTACTTTTGGATTATAGACTTGTTGTTTTATATAACTGTTGTAAGGTCTGTATTGTAATGTTTATGCTTTTGGTCTGTTTATCGGAACATGACATCCCGAGTTTTGTTATATAATGAAAAATACATTTCTTTTTGAAATGCTTTGGTAAATCTTATTTTATCATATTTCTTTTTGCGAACAAATTCCGCAACTGTTTTAATCAAAGGATTACTCTAAAATTATTTTAAAAGCATAAATTAAACTGGTTTTTTTTGCCGTGATTTTTGGGATGTCACACTGTCCGTCATTCAGTTCTGGTTGTTCAACAGGCATCGAAGCTTCATTCCTATTACTCAGCAACAATTGCCTCATTTTTTCTTTCTGCTCAGCCATCATAGCCCGGATCATGGCTTGTACTCCAACCATCATGACTGGCTCAGGTGTAGCTCCTACTATCGGCACCTACTAAATCACTTGGGGACGAGGCCGCTGATTCTTATTTTCATTCACATTTCCATCTCCACTTCGGGTTCCCACCATGTTGATCTATACACCAAGGTATGTGAATTTAGATCTTTGTTTACGATAGACGCTTAAATTTTCTTTATCACTCTGAAACGTGTCACACCCCAAAACCGGAACGGCGGAAACGTTCTGGGGCGGAGGACGTCATGTACAGTATTACAACAATGCAAAGTAGTAAACAAACAACAACATCATCCATTGCATTATTAGTATAATTTTGCTTACAAGTGTATTCTTTTATGGTAATAACAACATAATGACTACTCAAAATAAAAGACGAGTCTTGACTGCTCCGTTTTCTCTAAACCTTGCATCGGTACCTGTCTATTTGTGACCTGAGAATACAAGTTATTTTGAAAGCGAGTATCAGCTTTAAAGCTGGTGAATTCATAAGTATTTAATGTCGTTATCTATATAAGTATTAATGAAAAGTCTTATAAGTAAAGGTGGAAACGTTTGAATTTCCTAGGAAATCCCATATTTCCTACTAGTATAAAAAGGTAGTCTTCTACCAAAACTAGACTGTTTTGAAAGTAACAAAGATGGTTTTTCCCTCGTATGACTACTATTAACAATATATATATATATATATATATATATATATATATATATATATATTCTACCTCATCGTTTATGCGAATGTATCACAAAATAAAAGCAATAGGGAAAATATAGCCATATAAGTATTATCCTTTTGTATTAGGATAAACCCGACATCGCGACTGCCGAATAGTATTAACCTTGAACATCCGTAGATGTTCATTGTCCTCTGCAGCTAACAGCAGGTTGTCGGAATGGTTAGTTCCGTAAAGGTACCCTAGTATAAGTATTAACCGTAGGCATCCGTAGATGTTCATTACCTCTGTTACTAATAGTTGGGTTCCGGAATGGTTAGTCCCGTATAGTATCCTTTTGTACTAGGATAGACAAAACTAATCTACACGTATAATATGTAATAATATGATTGGTAGTCCCTATTCTACGTTTGGAACTAAAAGTGACTTCCGCAACGAATCGCTAGGTCGAAATCCATATTTATTACCAAATCATATATAAGCCCAAACTAGACCTATAATAGCTTACTAGGGATATATGAACGTATACCTTTGCTACCCAAAGGTACTGAACTAACTGATTAGAATTATTATGTCCGTTTATCTACACATGATATATAACTAAATATCTAAACGACCTTCGGACGGATACCCGATACCACAGACCACATCCCAACGAGGAAAAGGAAATAAAGCGGGTTAGCCTTCCTAAGTCCTTTAAACATTACTTATATAACTATACATATACAGGCATGCTTTTAACAAGGTATCTATGTAAAGGTATCCATGTAAGTGTATCTCTTCATATAGCATTTAGTATAGACTCATGAATGAACTAACTCTGGTGTACTCCTTGTACTTGGAATGGTAAGTAGTATCTCCTAACTATACCTATAATAGTTACTAGTAAGGTACAAGTATAACGAAGGTATACCTTTGCTAGCCAAAGGTACTGAACGGACTGAGGGTACTTTTATGTCTATATATGTATACATGATATATAACTAATAGTTGAACGACCTTCGGACAGATAACCGATACCCTAAAGCCACATCCCAACGAGGAAAAGGATATAAGGCGAGCTAGCCTTCCTAAGTCCTTCAAACATTACTTATATAACTATACATATATAGGCATGCTTTTAACAATTTAAAAGTATAAAAGAAGTTTTGTAAAACATTTAAGGGTTTTGAACAATAAATAAATAATAATCACTTGATGTCATTTTATAAAGCATTTCGAAAGTAATTCTTTTGATAACAAAGTATAACAGAGTTTGAAAGGAAACTTACAGAACATAATATAGCTTAATAAAGAGTTTTAAACAAGTAAAAACGCTTAAGAAAGCTATCTGAAGTAATCTATTTGATAAAATAGCTAAAAGTGTAGTAAATCCATTCATATGATGGTTATTAATCACATGTGATTGATATAATAACTAGCATGACTTAACTTGTATCCCCCCCCATAAAAGCATTTAAAAACATTTAAAACATTGATTAAGGGGTATGAACTCACCTGTAGATGGTGGTTTGAATGAACTGAATGATGTAGGATTGCTAGGTGTCAAGTGAGGACTTGTACACACACAATGATCCTAGTTATCATATAATAAACATATATGTAATCTAATTAGTAAATTAATAACTAATTAATCAAGTTAAGACACCCTAGGTCATGAAAACACTTTGATTCAAGTGCTACAGGTACCAAAGGGTTGCACCTAAGGGTTGTATGACATGGCATTGGAGTTTATGGCTCATGAACCACCCCTTTATGGAGTTTACGGCCCATGACCATTTCCCCATGAGTTCAGGGCCGTAAACTCATGGTACTAACTGCCAAATTGTGTTCTGAGGTCTTACAAGTCATGATTGGGCATCAAATGATCAAGTCCAAACCTTAGGATAGCATTCAGGGCACAATAACACTACCTAGTAGAGCTTACAGCCTAATGACCCTTTCCTTAGGTGTTTACGGCCACAAACTCTTATGCGGAGTTGTTTTGATTTTTGTTTAAGGTCTTAAACACTTCTAGTAAGGATCAAGGTTGGCATCCAAGGCATAGGAAGGAACTAAGGTCCAATTTACCACCTTGAAAGGGGTTTACGGTCCAAGATCATCCTTGGCCGTAAACTCCTTTGTTCTATGGTTTCTTGATGATTTTCAAGTGTTATTAAGATCATACTGAGCATACAAGAAGCTAGGGCAAGTGCACTTAGGGTGTTTAAGGTCCAAGAACACTAGTGTGTGTTCTTGGTGTTCTTGGTGTTTTGAAGATCTAATGAAAATCAACAATTGAATGGATGAAATGATGTATAATGACTAGGAGATCGGTTATAACTACAAATCAAGTCAAGTAATACTTACATCTTCGGAAGATCGGGTGAAGAATGGTATGTTACTTGAGAGAGAATGGCATTGGTTCTTGACTTTGAAAGTTAGGAAATGAAAGAATGGAGAGTAAACTCATGCTTAAGGGATGAGTTTTCGGCCCTAAGAGAGTTCACGGCCCAAACTCTCTTTGTTTGGCCGTGAACACCAATTCAAGGTGTTGATCGTTCCATTACATTCCCGATTAACTAGAAATGACTTCCTTTTATCCGTCCGATTCGTGAATAATTAATTAAAATACTCAAACGGACTTTAAACTGGCTAAAAATTAGCAGAAAAGTATTTAACTTTTAATTGAAGTGTTGGATGGTAGAGTTCGTACCAATGAAAATTTCGGGTTGTCACAAAACGTTACATGCTAGTTCTAATATCATAGTCGTACGCTTAGAATCCTGAACACATAAGGTTTCCAGATCCGATCGGTAATAGACCATAGATCCGAACAATTAATAGCATATACGGCAAACATATAACATTTAGCATATAAAAACATTTTAGGCATATTTCCTAAAATAAACTATTGCTCGTGTCTAAAATATTGTAGACACTCATCTCACGATCATCACTTAGCATTCTAAGTTTAAGTCTAAAAATCCTATGAAATCGCTTAAACTAATGCTCTGATACCAACTGTGACATCCCCATTTTTACGGACAGAAAAGAACGATTTTGTTTATGCTTTATAATAAAATCAAAGTAACTTTTTAAAGAAAGTGTTGCGGAATTTGTTCCCAAAAGAAAATATGATAAAGTTTTATCAAAGAATTTCCGAAGAAACGTATTTTCATTACATTGCAAACTTTGGGATGTCGTTGTCAATACATATCAAAATCATAAACAAAACATCATATGACGCAAAACAAAATTGGCCTAAAAAACAATATAGTTCTTACAACATTCTATTTAGTTTCTACTAGCCTATAAATCCATAATCTCTCGTCAGATCATCCAACTATGCTCTTGCCACTACCTGTAATACAAGAAACTGAGTGGGTCGGGCTGGGGAGTCTGGTAAGCACATAGGGTTTTCAACCCATAATAAATAAGTTTATTTATTTCATCAAACCAAACAAACCCGATTACCCGTTCCCGTTATCCTCACTTTACGTCCCTAAAACATCTAATATAAGGGACCTAGCCTAAGGACTATCATCTGTAACACCCCGTTTATTAAATTAATTAATTAATTAATTAATTAATTAATTAATGTATAGTAGCCCTAAAATCAATAATTTTATAGCATGGTGTTGATTTCGAGGAGTTAACTGGCATAATTTAGAAGTTGAGGGTTAAAAGTGTAAGTTCCGGATTTGGTTTCGTAAGTATTATTGAAAGCAGAGTCTAAATGGTAACTTCTGGGACTTCATTTGAAGAGATTTTGGGGGCTAAGGGGTTGTTTGGTGAATTACAAATTTGAAAGGATGGAAGCATGGGTGTAATTGGTAAATATTGTACCTATATTATAATGGATTTTAATGCTAAGGGATAAAGAGTAAAATGTGGGACTTAAGTTGAAGGGTTTTTGGATGGCTAGGGTTAAAAAGGTAAATTTCAGACTCATTTTGAAAGAAAAAGGGAGGGGAGGGACCAAAGATGGCATTATGGAGAGAAGCTTGTAGGGCATCAGATATATAAGCTTCATCCGTCCCAAACCCTAACCCTAATCCATGTTACAACCGTCACCTCCCCCTTATGCCTCCCACCACCGGCCGCCACCCTATTCTTTCTTGCTCCTCCGACCACCGCGTCACCATTGTGCCTTTTCGTCATTGTTGAAGATGGAGACCACCATGTGATGTCTTCGTTCAATCGTTAACGAAGGGAAGTGGATCGTAGCTGCCATCTCTGGTCGTTAGAGACGTTGTCGCCGTCGTGTCGCTGCATTGCCGAGCCTGTTGCTGTCGCTCCTTCGCCATCACTATGCCACATATCGCTGTCGGAGATGCCTATGATTGAAGAACCGGCGAGCCGGTTGATGGATGCCGAAGCAGGAGAGACTGTAAGGAGAATCACGACGTCGTTGCCGTTGTTTTCCCCATTGGACTTTGTGTGCATTCCTCGCCTCCATCTTTTGCTGCCGATGGCCGCTGTCGTCGTCACTCCAAGAGGCTGAAAATTTGCTGCCGTGTTTCGACTGTCACTGCCACCTTGAGGGCAGCCATCTCGGGTGTGTTTCTAGGATTTACCTTGTGTTAGTATCCGGGTGCTGTTGTTACATGTTCAATAGATGCGTGTGGGTGTTTATTCATCTGAAAAAGCCACCACCACCAACGTGAGGTGTGGTTGCTACCTCCGACCACCGCCTGCCACCACAGAGCGGCTGTGTGTGTGTGTTTTATTTGGATTGTGTTGTAATTGTTGGATAAGGTGTCTAAGTCCATAACTATTTCTGGTATGTACTTGACCCGGTTTGGCATGGTCCATTTGGGTTGCATGGCATCATGCATTTGGATAGACTAAAATGAGAGAAATAACACTTATGGTTTATTAATATATTATAAGTTCTAATATATTAATAGTATTATTTAATTAGTATTGATCAATAATTAATTAAGTGATCAAAAGGTGACTAATTAAATATATGGGTTGATTGTGTAAATCATTCATACTTATATAGTGGTCTAATGCTCCATTGATTATCAAGTTGGGCTAAAACCCATAGGATGCACCATGGATGCTCCATGGTGGTTATACAACCCATGAGTCATGGAAATGAAAGGTCATGACAATTAGGGTTTACATGGTGTAACTCTAATTGTAACACACTATATAAGGATCCTTATGTTCACCAAAATCGGCACTTAAGCAAGAAAGAAGAGGGCAAGCCGATTTTAGAAGTGTTCTAAATTTCATTCAAGTTTATTCCAAGTGTATTTGGTGTTGTGTGAGACATTTGAAGCATCACACTTGGGGTGCTAGGCTCACAAGGGTTTCAAGGAATCCAAACTACTACAAGGTATGTTTTCTAGCTTACTTTTATGTTTAAAAGTTCCCCCTGTATGCTAGATAGGATTATGAACCTTGGAAAATCAATTTTGCATGTATCTTAGTCAAACATAGATCCAAGGTTTCTAGGGTTGCATGAACACCTTAGGAGTGTTAGAATGCTCAAAACCCTACAGTGGTATCAGAGACTAGGCTTTTTTGTTTGATACTTAATGCAAAATAGCTGAAAAAGGTCGAAATTCTTGTTGTCTGCACAGGGGACTCGCCGAGTCCAAGCATATCTTCAACCAACTCGACGAGTCAGTTCTTGCACTCGACGAGTTGGCACGGCATAGTGTAGATTTTAGATTTTTGCTGTTGGAAATGGACTAGAAACATTACCCTAAATTGTTTTGGTGTTTTACAACTTGTTTTAGGTGGTGTAATGGTTGTTCTAATCCATTTACAATGGCTAATATCAAAATTTCATGCTTATATGTGTTCATATGTTCTTGAAATTTTGATATGAATATTCATGTTCTTATAAGTTCTTGTAAGATCATAGAAATTATGTGCTATTGATTGGTAGTTAATTCATGATCATGATGTGTTTTAATGGAGTCCGTAACTTGTCCTCAAGTTATGGATAACCAAAATTCACTTTGTAATAAATCCATTAAAAGAACACATAAGTTACAAAAAAAATGAAGAGTCTTCAATTTTAATAAACAATAACTCATAAGTTATGATTTGAAAAGTTTTGTAAAGTTACAAAACTTTCCCTTAAGTTTTGAAACATGTAAAGTCATCTAGTAAACTTTAGTTCCAACCCATAGATTTTTAAAAGTTAAAATTCAGCCCTTATACTTTATAATATTATAAGTGAATAATATATATATATATATATATATATATATATATATGTGTGTGTGTGTGTGTGTGTGTGTAAGATCAAGTCGCTTTACCGTTAGTAGGCCTCATTCACGAAGTCGGTCTATAAGGGGGATATAAGGTTGTTTCCTATAAAATGGCAGCTTAATGGGTGTCCACTCTCACCCTCCGCTTCCTTAATCGGTGGAGGGTCGTTAGCCGAACGGGTAGGACAATGACTTAAAAATTATCATTAAAAGTATAATGATTATTATAAAGTAACTAAATGTTTTTATAGATTCTCAATCTTAGTTACTTTAGGAAAATGTGAATAAGGTGCTAACCCATGAAATTACACTTTGCACTTTGATTAAGTCATTAGTGGAGCGTGTGTGGTTAACCGGGACACTAACTTGGACTTAACAAGGTAGGCAAAGGGTGACTTAAGGTTTCTCATAGGTGGATGGAGCGCGTGTGGCTAACCGGCACATCGATTGAGTGAAAAACATTAAGGGTACCAAGTAATTTGCATGGTTACTTCACACCTTGTATTGTGATCCGCGACATCCCATTCACAAAACATGAAGGGCACACTCGAGATTGAAACATGTCGTTGAAAAGTTCAATGAATCTCAAAAGAATCTAGGAGTTTCTAAAAACCAATTAAAAAACCTAAAAATTTATGTATTTCGTTTTTCATGGTGGAAATTGGTGAATCTTCATTCACATACCTTTCAAATATGTTATAGCTTAGATTACGACATCCTTCTTCTAAGTTATGATATATTGTGATTGGATCCTAGCCTTAATATTACATTTGGGTGTTTTATTAAGGACTATCTTTATATCTAATCTAAACTTGTTTTCTTCTTTTTAGATGTCTTCCAGCAATGCTGCTTCTGGCTCAAACCCTACCGGCTCCTTCTCTCTCATGAACCTTTGTAGGAGAGTCATCTTTGATGGATCCAACTTTATGGATTGGATCAGGAACATCAGGATGGTCACTCGGTATGAGGACAAAGAATATGTCCTCAACAAGGAGCTTAAGGTACCCGAGCCGTCTGCTTCTCCTGAGGAGGTCGCTGAATATGAGGCACATGAAAGATATGCTACCAAAGTGGCATGCATCATGTTAGCCACTATGACAGTCGAGCTCCAAAAGTCATATGAGGACTACTATCCTTTTGAGATGCGCCAGGATTTGATGGACCGCTACCATCAGAGTGCTCGTTAAGAGCGATATGAAATCATCTCCTCTATGATAACAACCCGAATGAAGGATGGTGAACCCATCACGTGCCATATGTTGAAAATGCAAAGGTATGTGGACCGTTTGCTGAATCTAATGTGAACTTCACTAAGGAGTTAGCAATAGATATCATTTTGCACTCCTTACCATCGTATTATGATCAATTCCCCATGACATACCACTTGAACAAGGAGGAAGTTAAAGTGGTCTTAAAGGTAAGTCGGTTGTTACCACTCCTACTCCAACTCCTACTCCAAACTCCACCCCTGTCCTGGCAATCGGGAAAGGTAGAGTGAAAAAGGAGGAAGAGCCCTTCGAAGGGTACCAAGGGTAAGACACTTGATGGCTCCTCTTCAAGTGGAACCAAGAAAGGTTTCTTCACTGCTTCTTCTAGCCTAAAAGAGGCTGAATGCTTGTATTTCCATGAAAAGTCGCATTGGAAGCAGAACTGCCCAAAGTAACAGCAAGACTTAAAGGATGGGAAAGTAAAACCCACCTATGCAGGTATTTACACTTCCTTGTCATTTGGACTTATGGTTTCTGGGATACTTTGATATTAAACTATTTTGAAAACATTTTGTAATAACTAATGACTTTTGGATGTTTGAAAAAGTTTTAAATTGGCTTGATTTTTATGGGTGTTACAAGTTGTTACTAGAGCCTTGGTTTGAGTGAATTGGAGGAACACTCGTGTGAATCCAGTCTCAAATCAAGGAAAGGATTTTCAAAATGATTTTTAAATGGTTTTCAAAATACTAAAGGAGGATGCAGAGTGTACGATCAGCCAGAGCCAGTAAGTAGACCCCCTAAATACCATACAGTTATTGATATTGTGATATGTTAGAACAGCATGCTAGTACTAGGCTAGGGATCTTCAGGAATTGCATGATATAATTGCCTGATTATATGATGCATGATAGCCTAGGGATTTCCTTATATGAAATTGACATCATTAATTTAGTTGCTTAGTGTATGCATTACGGTCATACATAATTAAGATCTTATAGCCTGAGAATGTTTGCTTTGGACTTATTTCATGTTCTTGTTTGATGAAGGGCTTAGGGTAGGATCAGGTATTTGAAAGTCTATGGGGTCCAGCGTTGTGTATCGCTTGCATACCTTAGTGTTGCGGGGTTGGTGGAAGTTTCATAGATGGGTGGGTTGTGCGAGGCCAGTAGGCTAGTTATGAGATATTTAGCATTCCTCTAGGAGTGATAATTGAGCGCTCGCTATGTTTATGTATATTGTTAGGTTGTTGTGGTGATACTTGACACAAATATGGGTAGGCGTGGAAGGTAGTATGGGCCCGTACTACTGAAAGCACATGACCCATATGCGTAGCAAGGAAGTCACAACCCCTAGGGTTGGGTTGGGAGTTGGTCCCCTGTCATTATATGGATTATCAGAGATATTTCGTGTGTCTTACCAGAATCGTGGTTACGAGATGTCTTGAGACCGGATCCATGTTAGGATCGGGAGCTGGTAGCCAGGATAGGCCAGCATTATCAGAGGACCGTGTTAGTGAGATCATCCGGTAGGAGGTGATCTGGGTTGTCTTGGGAAAGTTTCCGGAGATGTTTGGGTCTATTAAGACTGCCATGGTTGAGTATTTCGACGAGCGTTATGCAGTCATTGCCGAGACAGTTGTCGTGGCAGTTACAGCAGTTGTAACAACGACAAGGGGAGGAGCTGGTCGAGCTTTCCAATACCGAGACTTGTTACTAAGACATATTCTGATGAGCTGAGGGCTACAGTTACTTGGGATCAGGGAGATGTCCGTACTCGTTACATACCGCGGGTTGAGCGGGAGAGGCTAGCACATGAGTTCTTAGATTGGAGGCTTTGGGGGTTAGGCTTGAGGTCAGAATGTGAGTCGCGGGGACTTCAGAAATGAGTAATGATTATGTTCAGCTAGGGTTTTTTGAAGCTAGAAGTAGAATGGTTAATTGATGGATTGTAATGTCATTTTATAGGGCAAGGATTGTGCCTTTTCAGTCTTCGAGCTCGAAGGAGTGAACAGGCTTGTAACCCTATGATTAGGTTGTGTTCCGGCTCGGGGTCAGCTAGTCGCAGGGGTTGGTGGCAATATTTCAGCGCGGGCGAGTCGATGTGGCATGAGTATCTTGTGAGGTGCACACGATTACCGTCCTTGCTCATAGGAGCTAAGATCCGATTCGCCTTGGATCTCTTGTATCGGGCGGTAAGGGTTGATTGTGCGATATATTGCACTTTTGGGATTGGAGACTATGTCTTGGGAGTAGTTTGTAGCCCGATATAGGGTAGAGGTTGCTTCAGCTACTGCAGTTCAGTTGTGGACGACTGAGCTGGTGAGTGAGTCAGGGTGTGAGACCCTGAATGATATGATTTTTAGAGTCCGAGAGTGGGAGATTTGTTTGGAGCACCTTGGGAAGAGGGGTATTAGGTAGGAGGCATGTGAACAGGGTCCCACAGGATGGTTATTCAGCATTGTCAGGATTCAGTGGTTTTAGTAACCGTTATTGATTGGCGGATGAGGGCAGCAAGGGAAGTAGCTCGTTGCTGAGATAGTAGGTTGATCGCCTATCTTTAGGTCTTCAATATTTGAGTGTGGGATCATTCAAGCATTAGAGACTATCGGTTTCGCTGGGATTCGGGAAGTGTTCAACTAGTTCTTAGAAGTGTGTGATCACTGGGGATTGGCTGGTAATGGAGCACTAGTTGGAAAGAGTTGGTTGTCATTAGATCGATCGTTAGAAAGCGAGGACTATTGGGAATTCTCCAACTTTCATGTATTGTGAAGACTTAGTCGAATCTAAGTGGGGGAGAGTTATCCTGGAATTCAGAAGCCGGAGCGGTTTGAAAATGGGATAAGTTTCGCATCGTTTTTAGGAAGGAAGACAACCCAAGTGGTTGTTTGGTTTGAGGGTTGTGTGAGTTGGGAGTTTGGTAAAACTCCCCAACATGTGAATCGCGTCTTCTCGGTGCTTGATAGCAAAATTTGGGGAATCAAGTTGGGATTCTAGCCATGAATTAAGTCCAGTTGTGTGTTAGGTCGATTGCATGTTCGACTGGTATGGAAAGTGTTGTAAGACTACGTGGGTAGCCGTAGCATTCACTAGCAATCAGGTAATATGGGAAGTGTTGTAAGACTGCGGGGGTAGCCGTAGCATTCACTAGCGATCAGGTAGTATGGAAAGTATTGTAAGACTGTAGGGATAGTTGTAGCATTCACTAGCATCAGATAGTGCTAGAAGTGTTGTAAGTCTGCGGGTGTAGCCGTAGCATTCACTAGGTTAGCATATAGTGTGAGAAGTGTTGTAAGTCTGTGGGTATAGCCGTAGCATTCACAAGGTTAGCAGATAGTGATAGAGTGATGTAAGTTTGTGGGTGTAATTTGAAAATTATGGTATTAAATTAATAAAAAACATAATTTTTTGTTTTAGCTAATTATAATATTGTCTTTTCAAACGTTTAAAACTATGACATTACACTCATACAAATATTCATAGTTATATCATTGGACTTTTGAAGATCCAACTAATTATAGAACTTGACCGTACAAAATATACCAGTATGTTATGATTCAAATGATCAATATGCATTACTTCTAAATTGTTTTATTCATGCATTATAATGTCAGAATTCTACATAACATTGTACTTTTTATTGTTATGGTGCAAATGGTCTACTATGATTCAAATGAGTAAAACCTATATTGTGTACTTTTTTAGTAGTGCGTTATAAAAACTATATGTATTTTATGCTACATTATTCATTATTCAAATATCCTTTTTATAAACCAATAATTATTATGATTTAAAAATTGCTATGATCTAAAAACCTATTAGGATCCAAAAGCAAATAATTAAATTTATCTCTGTGATCTAAAATGATATGATACAAATATATTATGATATCAAACACTATAATGTCTTATAATTATATATATAACACAAAAATGTTTTTAATGAGCAAAACTGTACAACCTTATAAATGAAAGGAAAGTAAAAAGTTATTAGTGATTGCTAATTAATAACCATAAGTTAAAAACTCTTGAGTTGTAAGTGATAAATATATATAAATTAGAAAACTCTTGAGTTATAGTAGGAGTTAGGATACTTACCTTCCACTGGACGAGTTCTCCTACAACAATAATTACCATACCAGTATTGACCGACCACCATTTGAGATGTAGTATGGAAAAAGGTGTAGGACCCTAGTTTGCTGGGGGGGAGATCATGCATCGAGTCATAGGTAGTGTGTGGCCGATGAGTCCGCAATTGTTCCTCTAGATGATATTCAGGTTGATGATCGCCTGAATTATATGGAGAGACCGGTGGCAATCATAGATTGGAAGACAGAGGCTCTGTGCAACAAGGAAGTATCATTGGTCAAGGTCCAGTGGCAACATCGAAAAGGCTTTAAACGGACATGGGAGCCTGAGGCGGAGATGCGAGAGCACTACCCAGATTTATTCACGACACCAGACTTTGAGGACGAAGTCTTGATCAAGTGGAGGAGAGTTGTAACATCTATTATTCAGGTACTCATTTTAACCCTTGATTTGTATTTTATTTGTAAAATTAGTCCGTAATTCCAGAGTCAGCTTGGGTACGCTGGGCATACACCTTCGTACGCAGGGCATACTCGGGTTCGCATTAGTATGATGCACATACACTGGTACACAGGGCGTACGCAGACAGGGTACAAACCCTACATTTTAGGGTTTGAACCCTATCTAAACACATTTATGGCCACATGCACCTTCTTATCTTCAGCCTCCTTTCTCATTTCGAAACCCTAAAGAGTGTTGGTGCAATGTGAAGCTTGTAAATCCATTTTTGGTGCTATTTGAAGCTCTTGGAGTAGAAGGAAGAACATTGGGGTTGTAATGTTTCACTTAAGGCTTTTGATCCATCATCTTGTTCCCTTATGCACCTTGTGGAGGTAAAAAGCTTCAACCTTGGTGTAGAAAGCTTATGGATCTTTTTTAGCTCAAAGTTGTTCACTTTTTGTCCCAAACTTGGTCCTTGTGAGTAGAAGGTACTAAAAGGCATTTGAGTTGTCCTTCTAGAGGTTTTTAGAGGTGTTAAGTCATAAAATTGGGTTTTTGATCATTAGTTTCTCTCCATGCAAATGCTAGATTGTCTTAATGGGTTAAGAGTCTAGGGTTTTTGGAGTTAAGGTCTTAATATCCATGCTAAACCATAAACTTGGAAACTTTATGGTTAAGAACATATTTTGTTAGCTAGATCTAAAATTTGGACGTAAGTGCTTAAGGGATTAAGTAGTTAATAAGAGGGGTAGTGAGCAGTCACGTACGCTGGGCATATCGAGGGGTACGCTGCACGTACGAGGTCATCTCCCCGATCCTCGCTCAACTACGAAGTACGCCCCATGTACTGACTGGGTGAACCTGGTTGACTCGGTTGACTTTGACATGGATTTTGACTAGGGTTTGATCTAGGGGTATTTAAAGCATTTGAATGGTAGTCTGAGCTTTTGTTACTGTTAATTGTAAAGGTGACCAATAGCATGGGTTTTAGAGCAACATGTCATTGCAATTTTCGTCTGTCTATGAGGTGAGTCTTCTTACCACCATAAGTGGGCCGAAGACACCAAGGCTGACCTATTGTATTGTATGAGTAAAATTGTATGTTGTCGTATGATTTTGTATGATGTGATTGTATGATTTATGTATTGAGCTAGTTTGTGCTCGTAGTCATTATGGACTTGGGGTTGATACGGACTCAAGGGTTGATTCGGACCTGACACAGCTACTTGCTGTTATTTTTGAGTTGATACGGACTTGACACAACCACGTGTTGTTATGTTATATGTATGCTATATTTGGTATTTAGGGAAGCTCACTAAGCTTTTGTTGGAATAGTGTCTAAAGCTGCAACTATATTAGGCAAGTATTTGACCTGATTGTGCATGGTCCTTTTGGGTTGCCTTCACCATAGCAACTTGATAGGATGATTTATTATGAGAGAATAAATATTATTAATATTATGAGAATAATATAAGGAATAATAATATTGTTATTTGATTAATATAAGTCATAAATTAATTAGTATTAATTTGGTGACTTAAAGAGATTAATTAAATAAGAGGGTATAAACTGTCAATTGTTTGATAGTTACACTTTAGACTGTAAATCCTTAAGAGATAAGGATTGGACGGATTCTAGAGCTTGGGATAGCTCAAAATCGTCCAAGGCTTATCTATGGTAAGGATTTGGATTGCTTTAAGGAAAGGATTATCCAATTAGGGTTTAAGGTGAAACCCTTAAGGAGTCTACAAGTATAAATAGACCCTATGGCAAAGGGAAATCGGCACCTCTTAAGAAGAAAGAAACCCTGGCCAATTTCCTCCTCCTCTCCCCTCTCTCAAATCATCTTCATTGCTATTTGGTGTTTGTAAGCCATTAGAGGAGTGACAATTGTGACTCTAGAGCTCCAAGACAACAAGATGAAAACAAGAGATTCAAAGGTAAACTTCTAGATCTGATTTTGTATTGTTTTATACCTAATTAGTCATTAGAAGTATTGGATTCAAAGCATGTTTAATTAGAAAACCTAGATCCAAGCATTAGGGTTTTGCATGCGCACATAGGAAAGTTCTTATGGCTAAAACTCATCAGTGGTATCAGAGCCTAGATTGGTTTCTATTAAATTGTTGCTTGTTTGTTTGAAACTTGTGTGCAAAATTCGATTTTTGTGTTTCTGAGTCATGGACTCGGCGAGTTCCATAGTGGACTCGGCGAGTTGGCCTGACTCGGCGAGTCCCTTGGTGCACTCGGCGAGTCCGAGCGTCAGGAAAGGCCAGATTCGGGATTTTTCCATACTTATCTTATGGAAACTTACCTTTATCATATTAGATCAATCTTAATCCGATTTTCTGATATATATGACTATAATCTTGATCTAATTAAAGATATTTATCAACTAATTAAATATTTAATTTCCTTATGTGATAATTAATTAATTATTTTGATTAAATTGGTAATTATCTTGCAAGAAATAATTAAATAAATCAAATATGGATAATTATGGAATTAATTGTTAATTGAGATTATTTGTTATTTGATCCTTCATGTTTTAAATGTTTAAAACTTGTCCTCAACTTTTGAAATTTATGTTTTGTGATTAAAAGTTTTAATTTAGACAATTTAGATTTCAAAACACTAGATTTTAAAAGTTTAAAATACAACCCTATACTAATATAATATTACAAGATTAATATATATATATATATATATATATGTGTGTGTGTGTGTGTGTGTATAACTAAATGCTAGTCTTACCGTTAGTAGGCCTCATTCACGAAGCCGATCTATAAGGTGGGTATAAGGTTGCGGCCTATAAAATGGCGCTTAATGGGTGTACACTCACACCCACCGCTTGCTTGATCGGTGGAGGGTCGTTAGCCGAACGGGTAGGATAGGGAAACCTCATCCTCTCATTAAAAGTATAATATAAAATACAAAGTAACTACATTTTTTAAAAATTTCCCAATCTTAGTTACTTTAGGAAAAGTGAATTGATGCAATCCCATGAAATTACACTTTGCACCTTTGCTAAGAAGTTAGTGGAGCGTGTGTGATTTACCGGCACACTAATTGGTTCTAAGCGAAGGTGGCAAAGGGTGATTCATTGTTTATCATAGTTCGATGGAGCGTGTGTGGTTTACCGGCACATCGAATAGGTGATCGTTACAATGAAGGCACCTTGTGAATTTGCATGGTAATTCACACCCACTTTGTGATCCTCGGTATCCCAGTCACAAACAAGAGGGGCATATCGAGATTTAAACATGCCATTGAATAGTTTCAATGAATCTCATTCGAACCTAGGAATTCTCAATACATTTAGGACTTAAAGTTATGTTTATATGGTGGAGAATTAGTGAATCGTCATTCACTTACCTTCATATTATTTGCATGTTAGATTACGACATCCCTTTTCTAATATGTAAATATTGTTGTTGGATCCTAGCCCTAATTTTTCTTATTGGGTGATAATTAGGGATTCATAATCTAATCTATCTTTGTCCTTTCTATTTGTAGATGTCGAACGCAAACAACGCTGCTGCTAGTTCTTTCACATTGATGAGCCTTTATCAAAAGGTCACTTTTGATGGGACGAACTTTAGCGAATGGATAAGATACATTCGCACCATTGATTGCTATAAGGATAATGAGTATGTCCTCGATGAGAAGCTCAAGAAAATCAACCCTGAAATCGCTACTCCGGCTGAAATGACCGCTTTTGAAACTCACGAGCGAGATGCAACGAAGGTACATTGCATCATGATAGCCACCATGAACTTCGAATTCCAAAAGTCCTATGAGGACATGTACCCGTACGAGATGCATCAAGACTTATTAGAGAGATACCACCAAAACGCGAGACAAGAGCGTTATGAGATTTTCACTAACATGATTTCCGCTAAGATGGGTCATGGAGAGTCTCTTACCGTGCACCTGCAAAAGATGCAAAGGTATGTCGACCGCCTTCGCAAGTTAAATGTTGACTTTGGGGAAGACTTGGCGATCGACATGGTGCTTCACTCTTTGCCTCCGAGCTACAATCAATTTAGGATGACCGCCCACATGAACAAAGAGGAGGTCACCCTAAGCAAACTCCAAGGTCTCTTGAGGGTCGCTGAGAGCAACTTCAAGGACAAGTCTGTTGCACCAACTCCTAATCCGCCCGCTGCTCCTGTCTTGGCTATTGGACAAGGAAAGGGAAAGAAGAGGAAGGCTTCGTCTAAGAACTATCGTAAGGTTAAAGCCCGAGATGGTGCCTCTTCTAGTGGGACCAAAGTTGATCCTGCTAAGCCCTGCCCTAATCCAAAGGAGGCAGAGTGCCACCACTGCCACAAGATAGGACATTAGAAGAGAAGCTGCCCGAGTACCTGCAAGCCATCAAGGAAGGAAAGATCAAGCCATCTTTCGCAGGTATATACACAATTAAATCTAACGATTCTAATCATGCTATTTCTTGGGTTCTTGATATCGGTTGTGGTTACCACATTTTCTCTAATGTGCAGGGACTAAGAAGAAGTAGGGATGTGGAGCAAGGAAGGATCAATCTAATAATGGGGAACAAAAGATCGTCGCCTGTGACCAAGATTGGAGTGTATTCTTTAGTGCTTAGGAATAGTTTATGTTTAGATTTGAACAATTGTTGCTATTCACCAGAAATGGCTAGAAACATCATTTCATTACATGGTTTGTTTAGAAAAGGTTTTAGATTTTCTTTTAATAATAAGAATGGTTCTATTTTAGCTTATCTAAATGGTGTCTTTTATTTTGAAGCTATACCATGTAATGGAATTTATGAAACTGTTATGATTGTTGATAACTTAGGAAATGATGTTTTGAACATAGATTCTTCCAATAGTATGGATAGAGCATCCTTGTGGCATTGTCGTCTTGGACATGTCAACAAGAAACGCATAGCCCAACTCCAAAAGGATGGAGTGTTGGAGTCATTCGACCTTAGGGAAGATGACACGTGCGAGTCTTGTTTACTTGGAAAGATGACTAAGTCACCCTTCACAAGTACTTGCGAAAGGGGTGAGGGTCTATTGGACCTAATACATACCGATGTATGTGGACCGTTTAGATCAAACACGAAGGATGGGAACCGCTTCTACGTGACTTTTACCGATGACTATAGTAGATATGGGTATATCTATTTAATCAAGCAAAAGTCAGAAACTTTTGAAAAGTTCAAATAATTCAAGAACGAAGTGGAGAATCAATTGGGCAGGAAAATGAAGATGCTTCGATCCGATCGAGGAGGAGAGTACCTAAGTCTTGAATTCCACGATTATCTCAAGGAGTGTGGAATAGTTTCACAATTGACGCCACCTAAGACACCACAATTGAATGGTGTGGCAGAAAGGCGTAATCGAACCTTATTGGATATGGTTCACTCTATGATGAGTCGTGCTTCACTATCTATCTCTTTTTGGGGGTATGCCTTAGAGACTGCCGCCCATATCCTTAACCGAGTCCCTACTAAGAAGGTTGCCAAAACACCTCACGAGATGTGGACAGGGAAAGCTCCCTCGTTAGCACATATCAAGGTTTGGGGTTGCGAGGCTTTCGTAAGACGAGATACTGACGACAAGCTCAAACCTCGTAGTGAGCGATGTATTTTCATCAGCTACCCGCAAAAATCCTTTGGATATCTCTTCTATAGACCGAAGGACAATGTTGTCTTCGTTGCGAGGAGAGGTGTTTTCCGAGAGCGATAACTCATAAGCCAAGGAGACAGTGTGAGGCAAATCGAACTTGAAGAGATTCAAGAGTCGATAATGAAGGAACCTCTACCACTGGCACTCAACCCGAGGAGGAAACTCCGGTTGAACCGATTGACGAGTCCTTAACTCTTAGACGTTCCGATAGAGTTAGAGTTCAACCCCAGTTTTATGGTTTTCATATTACTACCGAATGGGACACGCATATTAGTGAGGGTACACTAATAAACCTTGATGAACCTAATAGCTATAAGGAAGCCATGGCAGGCCCAAAGTCTGCGAAATGGAAAGAGGCGATGGATAGCAAGATCCAATCCATGTATGATAACCAAGTTTGGAATTTGGTTGATTATGTGCCCGGACGTAAGACCGTTGGGTGCAAATGGATCTTCAAGAAGAATACCGACGTGGATGGAAACGTACACACATATAAAGCGCGATTGGTCGCGAAGGGCTTTACTCAAACTCCCAGAGTTGACTATGATGAGACCTTCTCACCAGTTGCGAAGATAAAATCTATTAGAGTAATGCTAGCGATTGCCGCATTTCATGATTATGAGATTTGGCAAATGGATGTCAAGACCGCTTTTCTTAACGGAAAGTTGGTTGAGGATGTTTACATGGCTCAGCCAGAGGGGTTTATGGATCCGAAGCATCCGAATAGAGTGTGTAAGCTTGAGAAGTCCATTTATGGACTTAAGCAAGCGTCTTGCAGATGGAATCTTTGCTTCGATGAGAAAGTCAAAGAGTTTGGATTTGTACGAAGCGAAGATGAATCGTGTGTATATGTCAAGGCCAGTGGGAGTATAGTAAGCTTCCTCGTTCTATATGTCGATGACATATTGCTCATAGGAAATGACATCCCGACTCTGCAGGAGGTTAAGTATTGGCTCGGGAAGTGCTTCGCTATGAAGGACCTCGGAGAGGCTTCTTATATTTTGGGAATAAGGATAGTAAGAGAGAAAAGTAAAAGACTAATAGGACTTAGTTAGAACACTTACTTAGAGAAGGTACTAAAACGTTTTAGTATGGAAAACTCGAAGAAGGGAGAATTATCGATACAAAGTAATGCCAAGTTAAGTAAGACTCAAAGTCCTAGTACCGAAGCTGAAATAGCAGAAATGAGCCGAGTACCATACGCTTCCGCAGTTGGCTTAATCATGTACGCTATGAATTGTACTCCCCCTGATGTAGCCTTTGCTTTGAGCATGGTTAGTAGATATCAAGGGAACCCTGGCAGAGCCCATTGGATTGTAGTGAAGAATATCCTTAAGTACCTTCGGAGGACGAAGGAATGGTTCTTAGTCCTCGGAGGGAGTGATGACTTGAAGGTGCGAGGGTATAGTGACGCCAGCTTTCAGACCGACAGTGATAACTACCGTTCGCAGTCAGGCTGGGTCTTTACCCTGAATGGAGGAGCAACGACATGGAAAAGTTCCAAACAGGAAACCGTAGCTGATTCAACGTGCAAATCAGAGTACATTGCAGCGAGCGAAGCGTCGAAGGAGGCAATATGGCTGAAGAACTTCATCGGTGATCTTGGAGTTGTCCCTGCCATAAAGGAGCCCATGGAGATTTTATGTGATAATGAAGGAGCAGTTGCCTTGACCAAGGAACCGAGGGATCATGGTAGATCTTGACATATCGACAGAAAATATCACTTTATTAGACATCGTGTAGAAGAAGGACAACTCGTAGTGAAGAGGATATCATTAGAAGATAACCCAGCATATCCGCTTACGAAGGGACTGGGTAGGGTTAAGCACTTGCAGCATGCTAGGAGTATTGGGCTGAAGGATGATATTAGCATAGATTAGATAGTATTAGAAACGTGTAATAGATAAATGTAATTAACATTTGATGATTAAATAAAGGAGTTTTATTTATGAGTAATGTTACTGTCTTATGTTAATTATTTAACTATTGTTTCATTTTGCATGTTTTGACTTCCAGAATAATCGAGTTTATTAAGAATAACCGAATTATTCAAATTGTCCACAATCGTTCATATGTTGGAAGTAGATATGAATGAAGATTGTCGTGAATTGGTGCGTAGATTGTCTAAATGGTATTAGACATAGCAAAAGATTGTTGCGACGTTCATGAGTGCTTATGAACTGGTTTTGAGCATTGGAACAAACCCATGCTTGCTGGAATCACCTTATGGAATATGATATAAAAGGGTGATCGCAAGACGATAATATCATATAGTCTTAAAACCTAGATATATGGTTTGTTATTTGTTAATTGGTTGTACATTGATAATGCGAAAACGCATCAGTAACTCGGTGTTATAAAACACATTGTTGTGTATAGTTGATTAATGAATAAGTAAATGCATATAAGTCGAAGTTTATCTGTAACTTTTATCCTAAGAAGGTAAAAGCGATATCTCGGCCGCTCGATGATTTGATTTGACTTATGTGTCGGGCCCGGTCAGAACTGAATTGATGTGTTCGATTAAGTTCTATGTCAAATAAATCAGAGATCGAGAAACCTAAATGCTTGACTAATCATTCCATAGAATTGTCAGCATGATATCTAACAGAGGACTGTACGATCCCTTATCTAAAGGACAAGATTGATTAGATCAGAGTTTGACAGCGTCTTTGAGAGTTATGATTGCAAATCAAATTGTACTTGTGCATATAGTTACTAGACTTATCCAAGTGGGAGACTGTTGGAATAGTGTCTAAGGCTGCAACTATATTAGGCAAGTATTTGACCCGATTGTGCATGGTCCTTTTGGGTTGCCTTCACCATAGCAACTTGATAGGATGATTTATTATGAGAGAATAAATATTATTAATATTATGAGAATAATATAAGGAATAATAATATTGTTATTTGATTAATATAAGTCATAAATTAATTAGTATTAATTTGGTGACTTAAAGAGATTAATTAAATAAGAGGGTATAAACTGTCAATTGTTTGATAGTTACACTTTAGACTGTAAATCCTTAAGAGATAAGGATTGGACGGATTCTAGAGCTTGGTATAGCTCAAAATCGTCCAAGGCTTATCTATGGTAAGGATTTGGATTGCTTTGAGGAAAGGATTATCCAATTAGGGTTTAAGGTGAAACCCTTAAGGAGTCTACAAGTATAAATAGACCCTATGGCAAAGGGAAATCGGCACCTCTTAAGAAGAAAGAAACCCTGACCGATTTCCTCCTCCTCTCCCCTCTCTCTAATCATCTCCATTGCTATTTGGTGTTTGTAAGCCATTAGAGGAGTGACAATTGTGACTCTAGAGCTCCAGGACAACAAGATCAAAACAAGAGATTCAAAGGTAAACTTCTAGATCTGATTTTGTATTGTTTTATATCTAATTAGTCATTAGAAGTCTTGGATTCAAAGCATATTTAATTAGAAAACCTAGATCCAAGCATTAGGGTTTTGCATGCGCACATAGGAAAGTTCTTATGGCTAAAACCCATCAGCTTTATGTTTACAGTTTATGTTTATGGCTTCAAGTACTTGTTGTTCAAAAGGGAATGGCCCGACGTGATGGCACATCATCCTCACCATATGATTTTTGCAATTAATATACGTTTACTCTGATGTTTTGGAATACTGTAATGATTGATGGTTTTTGGTACAATCAATGAATGAAATTAATAGTTTTTAAATGAAAAATTTTAGTACTGTTTTCGGTTCATTACAATAAACTTTTCATTAATCATAAGAGTCTCCAGTATCTCTTTGATCAGAAGGAATTGAACATGATACAAATACATTGGCTAGATTTACTCAAGGATTATGACTGCGAGATACTTTACCACCATGGTAAAGCAAATTTTGTAGTTGATGCTCTAAGTCGAAAAGTGAACCTGGAAATGGAAAGGCCAAGAGCATTAAGAATTGAATTGTCTTAACGATTGTAGAAAGTATCAAGAAATCCAAGGGGGGAAGCTTTGGAGGGAGATAACCGAAAGGAAGAAATATTAGGGAAAACGTTAGTGTTTGGTACAAACAATCAAGGATTAAAGGTATTCCAAAATAGGATTTGGGTGCCCAAGGTGGGAGGAATGAGAGAGCTTCTCATGGAAGAAGTTGTAACGCCTGTGTTTCTGGACTTGTCATTAATGTTGATATAATAGTCTAGGTTAACCTTTGTAACCCGTTTTGAAATAATAGAAGTGTATTATTTGAGTGTTATGTGTTTTGTGCTTAATTATGTGTCTTAATTGAATTAAGTATGAAAATAAGCGTCAAAATAAAATGTTAGATAAAGCCGATATATGGATAATGTTGTATTAGTTGAAACGAGGTTTCCGAATATATACAGAATGTCGAAATCTGAGTTATAACGAAGAATTTATGACTTGTCGAAGTTTCGCAACAGAACCGACGACGCTGAATGACATAACATGCGAAATTAAGATAGAATGATATTTAGCCCTAGTAATCTAAACGAATGTTGTAGAGTTCATTAAACCGAGAGCGTGCATAAAAAGAACGTCCATATCTGACTTCGTATGAGGAAATTATGATTTTTCTAAGTTTCAGCTTAATGGTATGCAGCCCAGATACTCGAAATAGAGATCAAGTGTTATTTAGCCAAAACTTTCTAAATGAGAATTTCAGATCTCATTGATAGTAGTCCAACGATAAAAATACAGATGAAAACGGAGTTCAGATGAAGGAGTTATGAATTTCGAACGGAGTTTTCCTTTCCCGGCCTATTAAAAATAATATATTAAAATTAAATTCAAAATTAGCCAACGAATTCTAAACAAGATTTGTAGAGCATAATCTCACCTACGCGTGGATATAAAGAACGTCAAAAACGGAGTTCGTATGCGAAAGTTATGAATTTCTGAAGTTCAGGGAGTGAACCCCAAGGCTGAGTCAGTTCACGAGGTGAGTATTAGTGACTCACGAGGTAAACAGATGATGGAAGTCTTGCAGGGCAAGTGGCCATGACGAACGCAATGAAGTATCGAGCTCACGAGGTGAATATTAGAAACTCGTGAGGTGAGTAAGTTCTCGAGGTGAATATTAAAAACTCACGAGGTGAACTCAGAAAATTCACCCTATAAATAGAAATCAAGGGTCAACCGATTTAGGTTGCTCATCTCTTACTCTCCCACTCCCGATACTCTCTCTAAGCCCTATTTTAACCCCCCGAAGCCCCGGTATCATTCCCGAGACCCGAAGCAAGTCCCGAAGCCCCGAAGATCCTAAGAAGTGAGATTCCCTAGCCGAAGCTCTGCCCGCGAGAAGCCCGGTTTTTGTAAAGATCTTCCAGATCTACCGAAGAATACTACTTCTACAAGTCGTAGTGCTGTCTAATCATCTTCTGATCAAGTGAGTGTGTAGTTGCTTTCTTCTGACGCATAACTATGAAGTATTTTATACGAAATACGTATTATGTGTATATTTTGTTGTTATATGTGTGAATGTATATTCACTTTCTTCTATCTCATAGATATGATTTATTCTCTATGAAATATGTGTTATGTGTATGTGTCTCATCTGTTGTTTGGAATATATATATTGAATGAGAATGCTATACAGGTTTTAAACTATGTATAAAAATATATATTTTTATCTACTAATATGTTGGGTAGAACATGGGTAGATAGTTGATGTGTGATAAACAGATGAGAGGCCTCGATGTTGTTGTTGTTGATCTAGTTATTCAGCGGAGTATGGATAACGACCACAAACTCTTTCTAGACAGTCCTGTGGAATGCTAGCAGGTTCATAACCTGTAGGTGTTGTGAACGATGTGTTCACCGGTGTACTCTATCCCCCTCATGGTTGCCTTTAGGACATCTACTGTTGAGGAAACCCCTTTGCAGTAATGTCCATCCCGATGAAAATCCTAGATTAGGTCCCTTTTAATAGACGTTGTTTTAGGGACGTAAAGTGAGGATAACGGGAATGGGTAATTGGGTTATCGTTGATTGGTGATATTAAATATAATTATTTATTATGGGTTGAAAACCCTATATGCTCACCAGGCTCCCAAGCCTGACCCACTCAGTTTTGTTGTATTACAGGTAGTGGCGCGATAGCATAAGTTGGATGACTTATCAAGATCTTTTGATATTAGACCAATTGTTATATGTAACTGTTGTATGGTCTATCTTTTGTTGTTTAATGCTTTTGGTCTGTTTATCGGAACATGACATACCAAATATTGTTATATAATGAAAATGCATCTCTTGATGAAATGCTTTGATATACTTTATTTTATCATATTTTGTTTTGGGAACAAATTCCGCAACTCTTTTAAATCAATGGATTTACTCTGAAATTATTTTAAAAGCATAAATTAAAACGGTCTTTTCTGGACGTGATTTTGGGGATGTCACAGAAGCTCACAAGACCATGTACTCGATTCATCCTGGAAATAGCAAGATGTATAGGGATTTAAAGCCTTACTATTTGTGTCCGACGATGAAGCTCGGCGTTGCAAAGTATGTGGCTGAATGTGTGACCTGCATATACCCATGGGTAAATGGGAAGACATCATCATGGATTTTGTGACCAAATTACCCAGGACAAAGAGTGCATAACATGATTTGGGTAATCGTGGATCGATTCATAAAGAATGCACGCTTTATAGCGGTTAATGATAGATGGTCTATGGATAAGCTTGCAAATGTTTACGTGAAAGAGATAGGGAAACTTCACGGTGTTCCTTGACAATTGTGTCAGACCATGACAGTCATTTCACCTCTACATTTTGGATGAGCTTCCAAAAAGAGATAAGTACAAAGTTGTGTTTAAGTACAACCTACCATCCGCAGACTGATGGTCAGAGTGAAAGGAAAATTCAAACACTGTAGGATATGTTAAGAGCTTATATAATGGAATTTCCCAATAACTGGGATGAGCATCTACATTTGGTAGAATTTTCCTACAATAATAGTTACCATTCGAGCATTAAGATGGAACCTTATCATGCGTCATACGGTTTTAAACATTGTATGTCATCTTGTTGGCTTGAAGCTGCAGAGAAGCACTTTATGGTTCCTGATATTGTCCATCAGACCACTAAGAAACTGAAAGTGGTCAGGGAAGGATGTTAGCAGCTCAAATTCATCAAAAGAGATATGCTAACAAAAAGCGACAACCGATCATTGTTGAAATCAGAGACCAAGTGTTGCTTAAATTCTCGTCATGGAAAGGACTTATCAGATTTGGAAAGCGAGGAAAGATGAGTCCAAGATTCATTGGACCATTCAAAGTTCTTCAAAGAATTGGGAACCAAGCTTACAAGCTGGACTTACCAGAAGAACTAGAAAACATTCATGAAACTTTTCATGTGTTTTATTTGAGGAAGTTCTCGGGATAAGTTCCCGATATAACTCCACTTACGGAGTTAAGGATCGATGAAAATATGAGGTTGATTAAAGAACCCGAAGGGATTGTTGACTGTAAGAACAAGACGTTACAATGTAAGATGGTTGATTTCATGCTAGTGTTATGAAAACATACGTCTGGGAAAGTGACATGATGAGTCGCTGCCCACATTTGTTTGTTGATGCATGATTCCGGGACGGAATCATCCTAAGGGGGAGAGAATTGTAACGCTAGTGTTTTCTCGCTAGGCATTAAGAAGATGATATATTGTAATTGTCAACAATTGTAACCTTTATATGAATTAAATAAATAGAATTATTACGTATTATGTGTTCTATGTGTAGTTATATGTAGTATACGTACTTAAAACGATATAACAAAATAAGAAATAAAATACGCATCTTAATAATTAGGACGAATAACCTTGATGAAATTCTAAGTAATCGTGATGAGGATTCTAGGGATATAAGGAACGCTCAAATCGGGTGTAGAACGAAGAAGTTACGACTCGTTGGAGTTTCGCGTTCGACCCAGTGCGACCTCGAGTGTCGTAAATAGTGAATCGAAGATAGATCACTTATTAGCATAAGTAGTCTTAACTAAATTCGTACTGATCGTGAAACCAAGAGCGTGTATATATAGAACACCCAAATCTGACTTCATGAGAGGAAGTTATGATTTTTCAAAGTTTCAGCAGAGTAGTGCGGACACAGAAATCGAATTTGAGATCGGTTGATTTTTATCTGAAATAATCTAAACGAGAATCGAAGATCTCGTTAATAGGATTTCGTCAATATAAAGACAGTCGAGAACAAACATTGGACGAAAGAGCTATGAATTTTTAATGGACTTTAACAGTCTAAGCCTGTTAAAAATATAATTTTAAAAATAAAGTCAAAAATTACCCAACAAAGTCTAAATGAAAGTTGTAGATCTCGTCAATAGCTACGCATAGATATAAAATCTGTCGTAAACGGAGCTCGTATGAAGAAGATATGAATTTTTAAAGAAAATATAATTTTTCACACGTTATCGCATGCACGAACAAGGAGCGTGACGTGAAACTGACACACCACCCAATGCGACATGTGTCACAATTAGAAAGTGATACGTCACTCCTTCCGACTCGATGTGCAACACACACCTGATATATGTGTGGCATGCATTTCAAAAAGTCTTATAAATAGCTCAATTCAGTATATGCTTCTCAGATCTCGCCCCTAAAATCACTATCGCTCAATTCTCCCTCCCCGTATCCCATTTTCCTTAAGTTTTCTAGCATCCCGACGAAGCCTTGCGGTACCCTAAGTACCCTGCTAGTAGTAGCTATCTAGTAGAAGCTTTCAGAACAAATTTATGCCCGCATAGTTCCCAGTTTTCATCACACTACTCGGTAAGATAAGCTACACTCTTTCTCTTTCAATGTAACTTATATTTATAGTTATAAATCGTTATTATGAACCTATAAATAAGATTTATCATTGATTCCATGTCATTATACTGAATGATCTACTTACAGGGATGATGTATATGTTGGATTTTGTGAGATGTTTAAAGTGGGATTTCCATATAGTATACTCTGTATACCAAAAGGAACCTACCTCCGATATTATCATACCTTGTTGTTCCTTACTTGATAGATCTTGATGTAGACTTTGAGATTGTTGAGGAATCTAGACTATTAATTAGTCATACGAAATAATAAACTAACACTTAGTTATAAATGAACCTAGTTCACATCAAATGAAAGGATAAGTGTTGAAGCGAAATGTCACCCAACTTTCCAGTAATCCACTTTAACAAGTGAGTGTATAGTTACTTTCATCTTACACATAGATATAAAGTATCTACATGATTAAATTATATGTGTGCATAGTATCTGAATTACTTGATATATGTGTTAGATAACTTATACAATTTTACTTGGTTAATCATATATGTATTTTCTTATATATTTATATAAAATATGTTGGGTAGTAATGGGCGACAAAAATGACGAGAGGACTTGACTATTGATGAACCAGTCATATAACATAGTATAGATGACAACCACAGACTATTCTAGACAGTCCAATGGAAACGCTGACAGACTCGCAACCTGTAGGTATTAATGAATTATTTGTTCATTTAATGTACTCTATCCCTTTGGTTGCCTTATTGACATATATTGCTAAAGGAATCCCCGAAGCAATATTGTCTATCCGTTGATGATGATGATCCTTAGGATAGTTCATTTGAGGTCAATATTTTAGGATCAATATGTGAAAATAACGGGAATAGGTAATCGAGTAAATTATTGATGTAAAATATATAAAGAACTTAATTATTGTAGGTTGAAAATCCTATGTGCTCACCAGTCCCCTAAGTCTGACCCACTCAGTTTTTTTGTAAGGCCAAGGATGTTGAGTGATTTATGGATAATTGTAGGCCATAATGTAATAAACTATTGTAAGGTTTGTAATATTTTCGTTATGCTTATGTTTCTGTATTGACGATGACATCCCGAAGTTATTAATGAAACACATTTCTTCAAAAATGTTTGGTAATGATATTATCACATTATTGGGAACAAATTCCATGTTATAATTTTTTAAAAAGGATACTCTGAAATAAAATAAACATAATTAAATCAGCCTTTTCTAGCCGTGAAAAAAATTAGGATGTCACATGTGCATCGATTCTCAATATCATATTGACTCTTCGCTCACAAATCTATTTGGAGTTGAGCAACCCAGAAGGTTGAAGATGAATGAAAAGGTGGTGACCGCTAAGAAGCCTTATGGTGGGATGATAATGAGGATGACGAACAATAAGCGTAAAAACTTGAGATGTTATGAGGTTTATGAGTATTTTTGTTACTTTGATAATATTTAAAGGATTTCAATAGGGACAATATGGTCAAATTATTTATTTTATAATTATAATAATTTTAAAATATAAAAACTAATTTTCAAATTAATTTGAGTAAATATGTTAGTTTGAACGTTTATCAATGATATATATAAATTAGACTTGTTAAATATGATATTTTGATGTTTAAAAAAGATATATATGAAATACTCTTTACGATAAATTAAATTGCTTCTACCTTTTGTTCCTACCCATATAAGGTATTGACATGTAAAATATATTAATTCCTTATTCTAATCATCTCTTTTGATAAGAGAAATTAAATTATCTCCTATTTTTTTATGCCTACAAATATTCCTACCACTAACATTATGAAACGTGTCATCATTTCACCATTAAATTAAATTTGATTTGATATATTCCTATTATACTCTTAATGAGATAGTTAAAAAAATATGGAATTGTGACACTTGTAATAATGTAAGTGGATAGAAATATTTGTAGTCATAAAATGTAGGAAACAATTTAATTTTTCTTTTGATAATTAAGATTTATCAGTGGTTCTAAGTCATTATATTGATTGATTTATTTACGTGAGTGATGTTTAGGCTGTATTTAATGAGGTGTTTAAAGTAAGATTTACAAACAGTATACTATATATATATATATATATATATATATATATATATATATATATATATATATATATATATATATATATATATATATACCAAACGGACACATACATCCGATATGATCCTACCTCATTATTCCTTACTTGATAGATCTTGATGTAGACATTAAGATTGTTGAGGAATCTGGACTATTAATATATAGTCGACAGAATATTAAAAGTAGACTAAGGTGTTGTTTGTTTTTTCTGAGGCTAAATGTATGCAGTCTGCGGACTACATCTGTAGACCTCTACAGTAGAAGAGGTGGACCAAACGTTTGCAGTCTGAAAAAAGAAGACTGTTTGTTTTTCTAATATCTGTGGGCTACTAAAATAAACTGAAATCTAAATAAACTGATTTTTTTTAAACTTCAAAGTGATTTTTTAATATTTTTATGACTTTGTTATAAATAATTAACGAATCTAGATCAACTTTTATATATTATTGTATAATAAATAAAAATAAAAATGATAACTTTGGTTGCAATGTTATAACTAAACATTATAATTAGTGATCAAATAATTTGATACATAAATTGATGGAAATAAACTTCGATTTTTTCAATTAAATCCATTAAAAATGTACCATAAATATTTTCCCGAGAAATTGACGATATTGTATTAAATAATGTTTTACAAAATTTGACAAAAAAATATAAGAATATATTATGACTTTTTTTTTAATATTTAGATAAACAACTTCAACGACTATTATTGTAATAACTCTTTATTTATAAATTTGTCAAAAATATCATGTTTGTATCGTCGAACGTTTTTTTAAGTTTTGTAATTTTTTTTTCAAATTGTTTATCATTAATAAAGTTGGAAAAAATATAAATTTAAAAAAAACTTAAAAATAATAAAGATATATATGTTTTTTTAGGCTAAAAGATGTCTGAATATGTTAGAAGACTCTGGTCCATATCTACGCCAAGAAGAGGACGCGCAGACATTTTTAGGTCTATAGTCTTCAAAAAAACAAACAGTCTGCGAAGGTTAATGTATGTGTGTGGTCTGCGCGGCGCAGACAGAAGAGGTCACGCAGATCTGCAGACAAAAAACAAACACTAATTAAGAGGTTGTTTGTTTTTTTTTGTTGCAGATCTGCGAAATCAGTTTTGTCTGCGTCGCGCAGACATAGGTCCTCGCAGTGTGTTTGTTTTTTCGAAGTGGGCAGACCCAAAAACGTCTGCGTGAGGTCTTCACCACACAAACATGGACTAACATCTTCTAAGTGATGGGTTTTAGTCCTAAGAACATCCTATGTGCTCATACAAACCCTAATGCTTGGATCTAGATTTCTCTATTGTACATGCAAGTTATCCAAGACTATAAACCCTAATTCTAGCATACAAGTAATCACATTAACATGAGAATAGGTTTATAATATTACCTTGATTGTTATGTAGCAATAACAATCCCAAATCTCCTTGTATTGACTTTAGAAGGCTTAGAGTCATAAGTGTCACTCCTCTAATGGTTCACAAACACCATCAGCAAGAGGATGAAGAGGAGAGAGGTTAGAGGCTGCCCAAAAACATGTGAAACCCTAGAAGGTTGCTTGTCCACGTTTTTGGTCCTTAAGGGGTCTATATATAGTGAGGCAATTAGGGTTATCTAACAAAGAAACCCTAATTTGGTTGCTTAAGCCCTAAGCAACCCATGGAGCCCTTTCCTTAAGGCATTGGACGATTTCATATGGGCTTCCCCATAGAATTCGTCCACCTTATAATAAAAGGCAATCCATGGCCGAAATTGCAATTATCTTATAATTACAATTCCAGTCCCTTAAGTTTAATCAATCTCTTTTAGTCACAAAACTAATTACCAATTAATTATTGACTAATATTAATTAAACAATATGATTTCTCCTTTAATATATTATTCCCATAATATATTAATAAATCATATTTAATCCTTTTTCTCCATAATTCATCCTATCAAGTTGCATTGGTGAAGGCAACCCAAAAGGACCATGCACCATCGGGTCAAGTACATACCAAAATAGTTATGGACTTAGACACTAATCCAACAGTCTCCCACTTGGATAAGTCTAATAACTATTATGCGTATGACTTCAGATCCTGATATGCAATCGTAGCTTTCCAAAGCCGCTGTCAACTCTGATCCTATCAGATACGCGTGTCCTTTAGATAAGGGATCATATATTCCTCCATTCTAGATATTGTATGAGATATGATTTCAAATCATTCTCTTTGTACTATATCTCGATTTCCGATTTATGACGACTGACTAATTGAACAAATCAAATTAGCCCTAGCCCGGCCGAGCATTTACGTTTGTCATCACTAAATCATCGAGGGGCCCAAAGATATCGCTTTTATCCTACTTTGGATAAAAGGAATGGATAAACTTTGATACAATGCTCGCTTGCACTCACTCACCGAATCACACAGAACAATATGTTTTATAACACCAAGTTACTAGTGCGTTTACATATTATCAATGTGCAACCGACTCGCAAGATACAACTCACACATCTCGGTTTCAAGAATATAAGATGTTATCGTCTCACCAATTACTCATGATACAATTCACGGAGTGATCCAAGTGAGCGTGGGTTTAATCCAGCGCTCAAATCATATTCATAAGCACTCATGAACGTTGCAGCAAACATTTGCTTATGTCTAATACTCTTTTAGACAATCCACACACCAATTCACGACAGTCTTCATTCATATCTACTTCCAACATATGAACGACTGTGGCCCGTTCGAATAATTCGATTATTCTTAATAAATTCAATTATTCTGGAAGTCAAAACATGCAAATGTTAAACACAAGAATAATACTAATCCCATATGGCCTCAAACCTTTGAGTATAAATAAAACACCTTTTATTTATCACCATATCGATTACTCATTATTTGTCGTTTCGGATAATCAACTTCTTACTTGAATTACAACACTTGTCCCATGCTCCTAACATGTACACAATGTTTACCTATGGTTCTCACTTTGTGAAATAGATTGCATTGAACACATTTCCAATCATACTCATTTCACAACTCCAAATCCTTTTCCATAAGTGAAAGAATATCAAATTCTTGCTACTTATAGAATATGCTAGATTCTAACATTTTATGCAATGATCCTTTCATAATGTCACTGCACCAAAGTCACAAAGACTATTGCCAATGATATTACAAAGTCCTCTAACGGAGATTGTTACAAGACAATTCCTTAGATATGATGTCTCTCACTCAAAGTACATTCCTTTGAACATCTTTTGCATAAAAGTTTCTAATCTAGACATAGATTTTCAATATTCAATTCCCAATATGGATACATTTCCATATTTTCCATATGAAAACTTATTCTTAATAGAATCTTGTCTATTCATAATAATGTCGATATGGTCCATCCAATATGGAAACATTTCCACATTTTCCATATGACAACTCATTCTTAATAGAATCTTTTCTATTCATAATAATGTTCATATGGTCCATTCAATACCATGCTTCCAACTACTCACAAGCGACCAATCCTTGTCAAACTTTGGATTGTCCTTTGATAGTTGTTAATTATTTTAGTCAAAACCAATTCTAATCCCTTTTCCCTCTAAATGTGCTCGACATTTGGAAAATTTTAGAATGGTCAAACATTAAAGCATTTGCAATCGATCCTATACTCGAAGCGTATGGGACATGACGCATAATGTTTTATTTGCTATGTTCTCAAAATTCGAATTGTGAAGAGGAATGCCGTAATCATAATCGAAATTTTAAGAACACACTATGTACCCTTGACTAAATTTATTAACATTTCTCAACCTAATCCTTTAGATTTGAAATGAAGCATAATATTCTCTCCCTTAATTATAGCAAAACAACCTTTCAACTCTTACAACTTTGCAAAGTATGACTCTTGTTTTCTATAATTAATATTGCTAACCTTGCAATACTTTCCTTAATAATCATTCAATCATAACATTTATGCTCCCACTATCATGATGATTATTATAAACATAACACTTATGCTCCCACTAGCTTCGACATGTATTCAGAAACAATTTAACTTTCAGAAAAACAATGCTTATTGAATTTCTTAAGTTCATCTTTCTAATGCTTAGTGCTTTGATAATCTTTTATCAAGGCTTCTTGAACTTATACACCTTTGCCTTAGATAGTTCATATGTGTGTCTAAACAATTGCCAAACCTCACAATTCAAATTATGGAAAGGGATACCGTAACCATAATCGAATTCGAGAATGCAATTTTACAATCACTATCTTCTTAAAATCTTTCTTAGTGAAAGCATTTCATCACAATCATTTTCATGAAGGAGGAAATCTTATGACACTTAGATTTAAATGGTGTATTTGTTTCTATCCATGTGAATTTGTCAAAACCAAAGTTTACAACAAATTCAAACTCATATGGATCGAACTTTCTTAATCTCGATTTCTTGCCTTATGGTAGCATAGCTGCCCACCACATCTTCCAAGTAGTTAAGCAGCTCACCTTTTCTTATCAATGTACTTTCCATTGATCAAGGTCCTTGCCTTTTATGCATTCAAATGAGAACTCATAGAATTCACATGCATAATTAACTTAATTGGAACAGCACAGAAACAAAATAATGTCAACACGATAGGTTGTAAACCTCAACTCGTGTGCTAGTGATGATCGGTAAGGTTTATTTGATTTGTTCTTGAAACCTTTCAAGACCATTAAGACTCCCACTGACTCCTTGACATATAAGATTCTCTTGTCAATAACCATTTCTTGACAAACAAATATTCAAGAGTTAGTGTAGCTTTTATCAAAACTCTTCATAAATTGGTCCTAGTTGGTCTTTGTCTTATCCAAGACATCACAACTTTCCACATTTGATGAATGTTACAAACCTTCTTAATACTTTTCACTCAATGTCACAATCTTAACTGTAACGCCCGCAAATCTGGGCTAGACAAATTTGAGGCAATAGGGGTCGAAAACGACTTTTCGACAAAAGATTATTTAGAATACATAATCTTAACCAAGTTGTAGAGTATGTTACAAGGTTTTCGTACATATAAAGAACGCCGAAAACCGAGTTATAACGAAGAAGTTATGACCCGTTGAAGTTTCGCGACGGAACCGACACGATACCGGGAAACGTAAATAGTGAATTTATGATAGAGCGAGATTTAGCCTTAGCGATCTAAACGAAAGTCGTAGAATATGTTAAACTAAGAACATCAATAAAAAGAACGCCCAAATCTGACTTCGTATGAGGAAGTTATGATTTTTCTAAGATTTAGCATAGCAGTGCACAGCCCGAAATCTGAATTTTAGATCGGTCAATTTTTAGCCGACGGGATCTAAATGAAAGTTGTAGTACTCGTAAATACCAACGCGTGGATATAAAGAACGTCGATAATAGAGCTCGTATGCAAAAGTTATGGATGAAGCTTAGTCCCTACTTTTCGAGCGCGGCGAATTCGATACAGTTTCGTAAATACGAGATAAAATGAGAATTAGCCAACGAGGTCTAAATGAGAGTTGAAGATCTCGTTAATAGGAACTCAACGGTAAAAAGACAGACAAAAATGGAGCTCGTATGCGAAAGTTATGGACGAAGCTTAGTCCCTACTTTTCGAGCGCGGCGAATTCGATACAGTTTTGTAAATCCGAGATAGAATGAGAATTAGCCAACGAGGTCTAAATGAAAGTTGAAGATCTCATTAATAGGAACTCAACGGTAAAAAGACAGACAAAAACGGAGCTCGTATGCAAAAGTTACGGACGAAGCTTAGAGACTACTTTACTATAAAACTCCTATAAATACAAGGGTAAACTCCTCATATTTTCTTCACACCATAAGCCTCTCTTTCTCTCTCTAACTTCTCTCTAGCCTCCCTAAACCCCTCCCAAGTCTACGGAACCTCCCTAGCACGAGAAGAAAGCCCCGGAGCGCCCGACGGCTCCGAGAAGAAAAGCTTTCGGCTTGGAAACGCTGCTCCAGCGAAGCCCGGTTTTTAATAAAAACTCGTTGTAAGTGAGCTACGCCTATACTATATTTAATATAGATTTTATTTAATTATAGTAACATTATTAGGACCTTAAAATAATTATTTGGGCTATTATTATGAGTTATATTGAGTGTTATTTAACGCTTATATAATAGTAATAATAGCTAGACTATTAATTAGTCGTGGTTAACGTTAAAAACTAAACCCTAGTGGTATTGATACTAGGTTTTGTCGAGGAAAATTGTTTTGAGATAACGAAGTGCTGTCTGAGTTCGGAATCACCACCTAATCAGGTGAGTGCATGGTCTCTTTCATCTTACACAAAGATATGAAGTATTTTAATATAAATTACGTGTTATGTGTGCATATTGTCTGAATACTTGTTGTCTATGCTGGTGAAAGATTTTTATACATGTTTTAAATGATGTAAACTGTATAAAGTATTTTATATCTACAAAATATGTTGGGTAAAACATGGGTAGATGAATGATGATGGATAAAAGCTGAAATAGAGGAACATTAGTAGTACGGACCTAGTGCCCTATAGGTATACATTGGCAGCAGTGGACCTAGTACCCTATAGATGAGCACTGGCAGCTGCGCCACAACCCGTAGATGATTTAGATCTACGGTAAACGTCCTAGCAGCTGCGCTATAAGGATAGTATCGGCAGCTGCGCCTAATAGGGAGCCTTATGACCATGACATTAGTGTTTAAAGGTCAATACCGGCAGAAGCGCCTCATAGAAAATGTCCTAATTCTGGCAGCTGAGCCTAAGTGACAATATTAGCAGCTGCGCTTGACCAATGTGTCATTGGCAACAATGGACTTCATGTTGTTTCCTTAGGATGATCCTTAGGAATGAATGAATGAGAAATAGCTGATTCTTAGGGTAGATCCTTAAGAATAAAGAAGATAATGGGGATGGGTAATTGGGTTGATTGTTTGATTGTTTAAACATAATAATTATATTATTGTGGGTTGAAAACCCTATGTACTCACCAGGTTTCCCAACCTAACCCACTCAGTTTATTTATATCACAGGTGTTGATATGAAGTGACATTACACTGAGAGATTTAAAGAGATGTAGATCACTAGTGTAAATAATTGTAAGTTCTGTTTATGCTTATGTTTCTGTATTAACGATGACATCCCAAACGTTTTAAAATGAAATAAATACGTTTCTTCGAAAATGTTTTAATAACGTATTTACCATGTTTTTCTGGGAACAAATTCCGCAACATTTTTATAAAATGAAGTACTCTGATTTTTATAAAGCATAAACAACATCGGTCTTTTCTGGCCGTGAAAATGGGGATGTCACATTAACTTTAAGACTTGTTATTGGAACGAAGTATGATTGACTTCTTGATTTAACCATTTCTTCAATCCTTGATTCCTCTTCTTAAACATACAATTGTACTAAGACTCACTTAGAGGATCAATTGAGATATGGTTCTTAATCATTAAGACCTATCATAAAGCATAAAAGGTACTCTCCCTTCTTCTTAGAATGGAGAAACTTTTATCTTTCTGCCTACTTGATTCTTCTTATTCGTTCTACTATTGATTTAAACATTTTCAATCAATTCAGAATTACACTTAATCTTGTAAGTATAATCATATTTACTAAACCTTTAGTAAATCATGACAAATATCTTTGTTACTCTTATGGTGGACTTGATCAACACGCGACTTTGTGTATTCGATCTCCAAGTCCTTCACTTGACACTTTGTCAATGAATTGGTCTAATTTCCAAATATAAAATTTCTCATTCATCGTGCAACCAAGTTGCATGATTCCAAGTTTCTGTCCAATTGAAACTTGGGCGATGAGAAACTCTCCCTATTTGGTAAATTCCCGACTTTCCATAAATAACATAATAAGAACCAAATCCATTATCAATTTTTTATATACGCCATTGCAAGGATAAATAAATAATATAAAATCAAAATTTATTTTATTGCGGAAAAATTTGTCCTTAAAATGCAATTTATTGAAAAACTATGCTAATACATCTTTCTTAGCAATCTAATTCTAACTCTAAGTAGTAGCTCAAGAATCTAATCTTCGAGAAATGTGATCGAAATCCATTCCTTCACGGTTAGATTTTGCTCACTTCTTCCCTTAAGCTTCCTTTCTTTTCTTCGATCTTACAAAACATCAATTGTAATCTTATCACATTATGTATTAAGAATCTAGAATAGAAGCTTAAAAGAGTTAGTTAATGGATTTTACCTATATTAGAGCCATACGTTTCGACTCTCCCATCTCTTAGATCTCTTAGGTAAATAGGGCAGCTTCGTCTCCAATGCCCTTTCTCTTGGCAATAAAAGCAGATTGACTCTCTTGGAACAGGACATGGAACTACTTCAGACATTGCCTTTCTCTTATGATCAAACTTTTCGATCATATCATGTCTTTCGTTGCCATTGTCTATATCCATAGAGGTCTTGAAGACAGATTCACCAATCAACTTTGCTTTTCTATTGCGCCAAACCATTGTTGATTCAGCAGCAATAAGCATATAGGTGAGATCTATAAGGGTCACGTCGCGGTTCATCATATAGTACTCTCTTACGAACTCACTATATGAGTTAGGAAGTGACTGAAGAACCCAATCAACAGCCATTTCCTCACAGACAACGGATCCCAACATTCTTAACCTATCAATGTGTGACTTCATCCCTAGGACGTGTGCACACACCGACTTTCCTTCTTTATGTTTACTTGCCAAAAGGTCTTGAGTGATCTTGAACTTTTCAAGCCTTTGAACTTGTGGGTTAGGGAGAATAATTTGAGGAGGAGGAGGAAGTGAAGTATGATCTCTTGTTCCTCGATCGAATCGTGGAATATCATCTTCATGTGGAATGCTTGTTCCACGGGATTTGGGAAAACCATAGTTGTCGAACTTTGACATCTACAATACGGGAGAAAATGAATTCAAGTTAGTTGATTGAATGAGTCCTTAGCAAATCACCCAAATGAGATACTAAGGCTAGGACCCAACACAATATTCTACAACTCGGGAGAGGGATGCCGTAACCCAAATTGCAGAACATTTGAAAGTAAGTGAATAACGATTCACTAATTTCCACCACGAAAAACGAAAAAGAATTTAAGTTTTAAATCTATGAAAACTCCTAGATCCTTTGAGATTCATTGAACTTTCAATGGCATGTTTAAATCTCGATATGCCCATCTTTCCCTCTATCTTATTTTTATGATGTTATGTTATTGATATGTGCTCTATATGTATATGTATGCATTAGGATCGTTCCATGTGAACGGCCTCCCAGTTTAGGTGTTATTTGATTCGGGTGCATCCCGATCATTCGTTTCCCTTGCGCTTAGCAAGAAGTTTCATGAGCCATCAGGCGAGTTAGGTTGCCCTTTGGAGGTGGAGATTGCTGATGATCGATCGGTGCGGGCATCGATGGTATTTCGAGACTGCGTGCTGCGTTTGTTCGAGGAGCGCTACTTGGTAGATTTGGTTCCCATACCGTTGCGTGGGAACAAGGTGATTATAGGCATGGATTGGCTGAGCCCTAATGGGGCTGTGATAGATTGCGCGCAGCAGCTAGTGCGGGTCAGGACCCCAAGCGGGGGAGAGTTAGTGATTCATGGTGAGAGGCCCCAGTATGGACCCGTTGTATGTTCAGCAGCGAGGGCTAGGCACTACCTTCAGCACGGATGCGCAGGATATGTCGCGTATGTGATGGATACCCGGGAGGTGGGTAAGGCGACAGTGAGCGAGGTTCCGGTGGTCCGAGACTTTGCAGATGTTTTCCCAGAGGAGCTTCCTAGGATACCTCCGGAGCGACAGGTGGAGTTCAGGATTGACCTTGTTCCTGGTGCGGCTCCGACAGTGAGCGAGGTTCCGGTGGCCCGAGCAGCAGGCTGCATTTGAGACGCTGAGACAGAGATTGTGCGAGGCGCCAATCTTAGCCCTACCAGAGGGCGTGGAGGATTTTGTGGTTTATTGTGATGCATCCATTTCTGGGTTGGGCGCGGTACTGATGCAGAGGGGGCATGTTATTGCCTACGCTTCGAGGCAGATCAAGGCTCACGAGGCGAACTACCCAACGCATGATTTGGAGTTGGGGGCGGTGGTTTTTGCCCTCAAGATTTGGCGACATTACCTCTACGGGGTTCGATGTACCATCTACACGGACCACACGAGTTTGAGGTACCTCATGGATCAGCCAAATCTGAACATGAGGCAGCGTCGGTGGTTGGATGTGGTGAAGGATTATGATTGCGAGATCCTTTACCACCCGGGGAAGGCCAACGTGGTGGCCGATGTGCTCAGCCGCAAGGCGGCGCCAATCAGGGACGTCTGCTTGAGGATGACCGTGGTGACTCCCCTGTTGGAGCAAATTCGGGAGGCTCAGCAGAAGGCTATCAAGGAGGAACATCGGAAGAGCGAGCGTGTGGTGGGTCAGGTTTCCTCCTTTGACTATGATAGCCGAGGATTATTGACTTTACACCGTAGGGTATGGGTGCCGTATCACGGGGGTGTGCGCCAGACTTTGATGGAGGAGGCGCACAAGTCCCGATTCTCTATTCATCCCGGGGCGACGAAGATGTATAGGGATCTTCGTCTGGATTACTGGTGGCCCTGCATGAAGCGGGATGTGGCATGGTACGTCGAACGGTGTTTGACCTGCAGGAAGGTCAAGGCCGAACATCAGAGACCGCATGGCAAGATGCAGCCGTTGGATATTCCACTGTGGAAATGGGAAGATTTCACGATGGATTTTATCACGAAGCTTCCCAGGACCGCACATGGAGTGGATTCGATTTGGGTCATCGTGGATAGATTGACCAAGAGTGCTCATTTTATTCCGATTCAAGAGAGCATATCGGCCGAGAAATTGGCCGACATCTATATCAGGGAGATTGTGGCACGACATGGGGTGCCAGTATCGGTGATCTCGGACAGGGATGTGCGTTTTACTTCCAGATTTTGGAAGAGATTCCATGACGAGTTGGGCACTCGTCTGCATTTTAGCACTGCCTTTCACCCGCAGACGGATGGTCAGAGCGAGCGGACCATCCAGACTCTGGAGGATATGCTGCGGGCGTGCGTGCTAGACTTCGGTGGTAGCTGGGATACCTATCTTCCCCTGGCCGAGTTCTCCTACAACAACAGTTATCACGCGAGTATCGACCGCTCTCCCTTCGAGATGTTGTACGGACGGAGGTGCATGACCCCGATATGCTGGGGTGAAGTTGGCCAGAGGGTCATGGGGAGCACCGAAGTGGTGCTCAAGACGACCGAGAGGATCCAGCAGGTCCGGAGCAGGCTTCAGACTGCTCAGAGTCGGCAGAAAAGTTACGCCGACAAGCTTCGATCCGACTTGGAGTTTCGAGTCGGGGATATGGTTCTCCTGAAGGTGTCGCCTTGGAAAGGCGTCATCCGATTCAGGAAGCGGGGCAAGTTGGGCCCGAGGTTCATCGGACCGTTCAGGGTTGTAGCCCGGGTGGGCAAGGTGGCGTATAGGTTGGATCTGCCAGCCGAGCTCAGCCAGATCCACAGCACTTTCCATGTCTCTCAGCTGCGAAAGTGCTTAGTGGACGATTCAGCAGTAGTGCCGTTGGAGGATATTCAGGGTGATGACAGCCTGAATTACATCGAGCGCCCAGTCGCAATCCTCGACAGGAAGTCGAAGGATTTAAGGAACAAGAGGGTGGAGCTAGTGAAGGTGCAATGTCAGCTCCGCAAGGGTTCGGAGTGGACTTGGGAGCCGGTGGACGAGATGATGGAGCACTATCCCGAGCTGTTTCAGGATCGAGCAGCAGACTTCGAGGACGAAGTCTAAAATAAGTGGGGGAGATTTGTAGCACCTGATTCCTGGTATGTATTCGTGATTATTAAATCTCTTTATTTTGCACAATTAGCCTTGGACTCGGCGAGTTGAGGGACTGACTCGCCGAGTAGAAGCGGGACTAGACGCGGGATCTACTCGGTCTTCTCGGCGAGTAGGTCCGATGGACTCGGCGAGTAGACCCTGTTTGGACTTAAACCCTAACCCGGTGTTTGCACCCTATTTAATCGATCTAACCCAGCCTCCACTTCCCTTAGCACTCCCAAAGACCTGTAGAACGAAACCCTAGCCTCCTTTGTGTCCTTATGGGTGATTGTTAACATTTTGAAGGTGATTTGGGGCTTAGGAGAAGAAGTAGAAGATTGAAGAGTGCAAGAAGGGAAGGAGATCCGGAATCTACTCTGTGAAAGGCCTCCATTCAGGTAGAAAAGACCCTAACTTGATCTTTAGCTCGTTAGTCCCCTTTTGTCCCTAAGAAAAGAGGTTTTAAGCCCTAAAAACCTAAATCTCTATGTGTTTATGGCTAATGTTCTGCAAGAACTTCGGATGTGGACCTTTTGGACTTCATAGTAGCATAAAGTCTGTGTGGTTGAGGTAGTGGAAGTCCCCAATGAGCATAGGACCTCTTGTATAGCTTGGAAGTGCATGTTTGAGCTCATAGGGCCATGCATGCACGTAAAGTTTACAACTTTACGTGGTAAATGAACCCTAGGACCATGGATCTGTGGTCTGGAAGTGTTGCATGTCCTAGATCTGGCCTACTCAGGAAGTGGATCGAAGGACTCGGCGAGTTCTATGAAGATGGTCGTCGACTCGGCGAGTTGGATGAACAAACTCGGCGAGTCCTATGAAGATTGCCTGGAACTCGCCGAGTAGTTCTTCAAACTCGGCGAGTAATATGAACATCCACAGAACATGAGGGGTTTAAGCGTCAAAGGCTCAACCCTTCGTACCTGTGCATGGAATTAACTGTATAACGTAGTCCCGAAACCCCCAAACCCTCGAATGGGGTGTTTTGGTGTGGATTGGAAGCAAGCAGAGGACCTGCTCGAGGAACTCGGCGAGTTGCTCGCAGGACTCGGCGAGTTGGTACTCGAGTCGGCCCCAAAGTCCCGGATAGCGAGTCAGGGGTGACTCAGTGAGTGAAAGAGGGACCTGGTGAGTGGGACTGGATTAGCGAGAGATGGACTCGGCGAGTTGCTCTTTGGACTCGGCAAGTCCAGTCAACTGGAAGTTGACTTTGACCCGGTCTTTGACTTGGTGAGGGGTAGAAGGGTCATTTTACCCTAAGAACATCTAGCGTGTTTGACTGATCGTTTTGTGGGAATTACAGTCGAGGGACGTTAGCAGCAGCAGCAGTAGACAGCCAGTTCCCACACCGACCAACAGCCTATTCGAGGTGAGCTACCTTCCAGTAGCGGTGGGTCTAAGGCCACAATGCCGACCCACCAGTAGGAGACGTATGATAGATGATTGTCTTTGTGATATCATCTAGGTTGCTACTACCTGATATGTTATATGCTAGCATGATATGTTGTATGTGATAGTAGTCGAGTTCGGTTGTTAGGACCGAAGGGTAGTCAGACACCCCAGATACGTCTGACAGTATGTGATGATATGTTTGCATGCTGGCTTGTTATGTTATATGCGATAGAGGTAGTATGAGGGGACCAGTCCCTGTGTTCGGTTGTCAGGACCGAAGGGTAGTTCAGGCACCCCAGATATGTCTGATAGTATGTTTATGATATGATATATGTGATAGTAGCAGTAGGGGGTGGAATAGTCCCCGAGGGTCGGTTGTTAGGACCGACGGGTGGTCAGCACCCCAGAATGGCTTGACATGGGTAGTCAGCACCCCAGAATGGCTTGACACGGGTAGGACGGCACCCCAGAACGGCCGTACCGGGTAGTCAGGCACCCCAGAATAGCCTGGCAGTATGCGTGTTAATTGTTTGTATGATATGTGGTACGATGGGGGAACTCACTAAGCTTTGTGCTTACAGTTTATAGTTTTGGTTTCAGGTACCTCTTCGTCGAAGGGGAAGGAGCCGGCGCGGTAACGGCACATCATGCACACACACGGATTTCCGCACTTACGAGATTCTCTGGGATTTATACTCTGATATTATGATGATTGTATGATTTGATTTTTAGACATGGCTTACGTTTTGTTATGGTTTGATCAAACAATGTTTTTAACAATTAATGTTTCTCTAAAGTAATGTTTTTAAAATGAAATTTTTGGACGTGAAATTTGGGTCGTTACAATCGACACTCCTGCCTCGCTCCAACATCGTCTTCATCGTTCATCTTCTCCCATCAGCACCGCCGTCCGCCGCCGCCTCCTCTATGATCGCAGGCAACAGAAAACGCCTCCTCTCCCATCGCAGACGAACAACAACGCAGCGAACAAGTTTGCTTTCTTTTTTCTTCGTTTTTTTCCCGGTTCTAACATCAAATTGATGATTAATCTTGCTTGAAAACTCTCTAATGTACTGAAATATGTGGTTTAATTTTGCTGAAATTGCTTCTTGTTGTATGAATTTGTTGTTGGATATTGGAAATCCGAAAATATAGTTGAAAATAGATTTTCCTATGTAAACTTCTTATTAAATGTTGCTGGAAATCATATTCCTTGTGTATTTTGCTGGAAATTTCATGAGATTGCTGAAAATCAAGTTTTTTTGTTGCTAAAAATCAAGTTTTTTGTTGTTGAAAATATGAAAATAGTGCTGAAAATCATATTCCTTGTATATTTTGCAAGTAGTTTCATAAGATTGCTGAAAATCAAGTTTTTTGTTACTGAAAATCAAATTTGTTGTTGCTGAAAATAAGAATATAGTACTGAAAATGTGAAAATAATTTCTAGAAATTCCATAACATTGCTGAAAATTTCAATTTTGATGTTGAAAGACCCTTTTAAGTTGCAAATTGTGAATGTTGTTTATTCTTGCTGAAAAGTCTATAATCTAGTCAAATTTGTTGATTCTTTTTGCTGAAAATTGTTGTTTTTTCTTAAATTTGATGTTAGATGTTGCAGAAAATGTTGTGAATTGTTGTTTAATATTGCTGTGAAAATTGTTGTTGAAATCAAGTTTTTTTCTTGATTAAAATATGAAAAATTGTGCTGGAAATATGAAATATTGCTGTGAATGTTGTGATTTTTGTTGAAAATACTTTTTACAATACCTTATAAAATCTTATTTGTCTATGATATATTGGTTATTGTAAAACCATTTTTTTATTGTATGACTAATTTAATTGAATGAATTTTATTTTCAGTGTTGTATGATTATTATTATTAAAATTTTGTTGTTGAAAAATCATTTGAAGTTTGTAAAATAATTTTATTTAAAATTCAGTTTATTTTAGCAGCTTGCAGACGTTAAAAAACAAACAGTGTTCTTATTGTAGACTGCAGACGTTTGGTTCACCTCTTCTGCTGCAGAGGTTTGCAGATGTGGCCCGCAGACTGCATACATTTTGGCTTCAGAAAAACAAACAGCACCTAAGACTTAGTGTTTTATACGTTTAGGTCTTTTAGAAATGCTAAGGCGAAGTGTTGTCATAACTCTGAATCACTCATTTTTGTCAGGTGAGTATATATTTACTTTCAATAAAATAAAATCAACTCTTGTATTGATCTAATAAATCTGAAAATATATAGAAAAAAAAAGGTAGAAATGTCCCTAAATAAGAGATCCAAACTTTATTAAAACTAGAAAAATAAGACCAAACAACATGGACAAAATGTATAAGATACTCTTTTATTACCCATATACACGCCGTTCTAAAATAAATTACCAATACACAAAATATTGTGAGAATAACCCCAGTGCACTTTTCGATGCGAAGGGTACAACATACTCGTCTTTCTCAAAAATTAAGAATTCAGCTCTTCTCGGTATACTTTACCAATTTCAGAAGAGGAACAAGGAGAAGACCGAGAGATTCTTTGCAAAATCGCCATTGATGATGACTTGGTTTTCATTTTTAATCGTCTGTCTAATAATTCTGCATGCAGATCCTACTTTCTCGATCTCACTCCGATTTTTCAGTTCCAACTTACCAGCCGAAACCGGACATTCGCTATTAGGCGACGCTCACTTCGTCGATGGTGGACATGCTGTTCAACTCAGTCGAACAACGCCTCTAAGCTTTGGTATTATGTTACACAGCACGCCTTACAAATTCAGTTCTTCGACGTCGTTTTCCTCAAACTTCACGTTCGAGATCGGTAATGGCGTTGCGCTGGTAATCATTCCCGCTGATTTTCCTTCTAAATTTGCCAGGAACATGTCGTTTGGGCTCCAGGATGTAAATCGATTTTTCGGTATCGAGTTTGATGTAAATGTGTGTAAAATTTCATCTTCTAGGGTTAGCAACGTTTCGAAAAATAATAATGTTTTGAAGAGCGGAGTGAATTTAACGTCCTGGGTTAATTACTTTGCGATATCAAATCAGCTAGATGTTAGGGTAAGCAAATCAGGTGATTCGAGGCCTGTTGAGCCACTGATTTCGCATCACATAAATTTGGGGGAAATGTTGAATGGAAAAGAGGTTTTATTAGGTCTGGCATCAATTAACGAAAAACCTGAGCAGATTACAACTGTGTACTCATGGACCTCTGATATTAAAGATATTCCAAAATGGATGCATTCAATTCCGGTTTTTCCGCTGGATTCTTCAACACAACACCATGATGTGAAAACTTATAAGAAAAAAGTTAGTTTTCTTTCAGGGTTCATAGTTGCTACAGGCTGTGGAGCATTGGCAGCTTTGGCTTTGTTCTTCGTGTGGGCGTTTGTTGCTGATAAGCAGAAAGCTCAAGGGGAGCCTTCTGTGCACCCTGTTGATTTCAAATATGAAAAGATTGGTGTTCTTGAAGCCAACAACACTTCAGAAAGTGCTATGAAGTAGAGAGATGATGATGATCTGGTATGTTAACTCATCTTTGTTGTCTATTAGGTTCTGATTATGTAAATCTTGAATGTGGGGTTCAAAGTTTTGCTCATCTGGGAATCCGCAAACATATTTGAATTTCTGGCTGTTATGAACATTGTGCCATTTGATTAGTAAACTGTTAGGGCTCTAATGATATTTGTATTGCAATTTAAAATCATGTTTAAGTATGGAGTTTTTTTTCCTGGATTAAATGGGTGCAAGCAGATGTTCAACTGTTCTAAAAAAATGAGTGCAAGCAGATATCTCTAATTTCCAGGAAGTCTTTAAGGATTAATAAGCAATGGTAGCCATCAGAAGGGTAAATGAGTAATTTACTTTGGACAAGGACCAAATACACAATGAAATATGGCCATAAGAACGATATTTGCAATTTTTTTTGGTCAAGGGGATAAACCTCTAAGTTTTTGCTAAAGACAGGGACCAAATTTGCAGTTTACTCTTATTTTCTTATTTTGACATAGCAAATTTGAGAGTACATGGCTAATATGATGTGGATGCAGTTGTAAAAAATATTAAAGTTTGAAACTGTTCTATAAATTTTTTGACTTGTAAAAAATATTACATTTAGATTTTAGACATCATGTGTGGATAATGACATGTTATAAAAATCTGTGAACTTATGTCATATTTCTTATAATTCAAAATAGTAGATTACTTTAAGTCACAATATGTATATTTTCAAGGTGCAATGCCCTAATAAAAAGTGTTATGAAAGTATGATACTATAGTAATAAAGGAAGAGGATTGTAAATGTTTGGTGGTGGTGGCGGAGGAGGTGAGGGCGATGGCGATGGTAGAGGCCGAGGTAGTAGTGATGGTGGAGGAAAAAGAAATCACATTTGGATTACAACTTCGAAAATGTCTTCCAAAATTGGATTACAAGCAGTCTTTTTTCTCAAACGTTTTTCCGTATGATAAGGGGTCAAAAAGACATTTTGCCAAAAAACAAACACCACCTTAGTGTAATGACTAAGAAACTATTTGAGTCCTAAATCTACACCTTTTGTCCATGGTATGAATTGTACATATCCATCAACTCATGATAACAACGATAGACCAAAACCCTTTGGTGAGTAAGAAACTACTATTATTTTTATACAAAACACATTATCTAAACAAATGCTATAAACTAGTAACGAAATACATGTTTTTATTTATAAAATACCAATATTTTGTGAGCATGAAATTTCAATTGATTACCTTTTGATATTTTTTTATGCTTTGTGAAAGTTAAATATTTAATTAGTTAGTCATCAACATTAACCTAAAACAATTAAATAACTAATCGAAGATTGCTTTGAATATTAGGCCATCCAACACGGGGGACACGTCAAGCGGTGATATTTCTCTCCACCTCACAACCATCTACTTCTACACCATTGTTGGTATACTTGCAATGATCATGTTGAATATAAAGAAAAGAGAGGAAGTGAGAAGAATAGAAGATGAGAGAGCTGATCGGATGTGATCTTTCATTGTATACACCACATATGCCAACGATCATGACGCCACAACACAACACCCCCTTGAGTGGTGTGCATTGTCATGGTGAGCATGTCATGTGGCCACAACAACCTCTCATCTTAAGTATATCGAATGACCTTACTAACAACATATCATAAGACAGATATGTGAAATACGGAAGAGTCAAAACGTGATAATGAATTGGAAACCTATTCATAACTTTGTTTTTGTGTTTAAAAAAAATCTCTCTTTTTGTGCTAACAAAATATTTCATTTACCTCTTTATTAACCCCTCTCCCAAAATTTTGAAAATAATTGTTCAAAAATATCACTAGTTATGAAAATGCTAACCATTTTGAACGTTGAAACTATTGCCAAAAGAAAAAACTAGAACTATATCCGAATAATCGATACAAATAAAACGACTCAAGCACCCTTTTTTTTTTTATTCAATTGGAAATTGAATAAGTATCCTCATGTCATTTGGCATGCACTGATATGTACATAGATATGTTGTCAAGAACCCTATTTTAAAAAATGTGAGCATAATTTTTTTAGTAAGTACATCATTACATAAACAAATGGCTAATAACATTTTCTAAAAACATGTAAAACAAATAACTATTTATAAGAAATTGATTTTGAATATAAAAATAAATTATTTATAAATTTAAATAAATAAACAGAAAGAACTACCAAAATTATGTTCAATAACTATGATAAATTATTTCCAAATAGTCATTTAATTTTGTAAATAATAAATAGCTAATATTTTTGTAAAAGAAAATACAAAAATATATTTTCATTGTTGTTAGGGAAATGTGCAAAAAAATCCTTATATTTTGGTTTTATTAACAAAAAAGTCATTTATGATTTTTCTTTTTCCTTTTCTTTTGGAATTTAATTTGTGAAACTGTAAACACTTGTAAAATAACTCTTGTATTCGGTTGGTGTCGGTTTTATGGGTTAAATTGTAAAAATAAATAAATAAATAAATAAAATAAAAAATATGGATGGTTTTTTCATTAATAAGGTTAAAGTTTAAGAACTTTTTTTGGAGATTTTTTTTATATATACTAAATTTATTTGAAAAAAACATACATTTATTCATTAAATAACATAAAATAAAGATATCATCTACATCAATTTCACTAAAAACTCATATATTTTTATTAATAACCACAATAATGATAATTTATATATCATTTTTGGGATTTTTTATGATTCGTTTTAATAAATATCATTACTACAATAATAAAGATATCATCTAAATTAAATTCATAAATAGAGCTTCATAATATATGTGACCTAGAAACGCACTTACGACAAATCAACAAAAGTCCTATTAATTGTATTTAGTATGTGTTTCTATAACTATTATAACTCATATATTAGGGTTATTGTCATAAAATCTCTCATATTTACATGAAACGTATAGTTATGTTTTAAGTTCAAATTTGTGTTCATTAATGTCTCACATTTAGGTAAGTATTGTCATTTTGAGCTTTTTATCAGGTTATGAAGAGAAAGAACATTATGTGGACGATGGTGGGTAGGAGATGAAGAATGCAGAAGGTAGGTTAGAGATGGTGTTGATGGGGACTACCGGTGTTTTGTGGTGCAGATGGTGTTGTTAGTGACAAAGGGTGGTGGTGGTGATAGAGTGTAGTGGTGATGATGATGTGTAAATATGAGGGCTTTTATGACAATGGTAACTGACTAAAAGGGTACAAAACCTGATAAATGTTAAAATAATTTTTTTTTACAAATGAGACATTAATGAACACAAAAACGAACTTTTTTTGATTTGTTGTAAGAAGTGTGTGTTGGAGCCCATTTTGACGACCAGCTTGTGCAGAAGAATATTAACATCTTGAGATTTAATAATAAAATATGAAGAGCACGAAATAGATGACTATCCGATAATTTTACTAGAAAAGAGAATAACAAAATATGACAATACAAAAACACTTTGTGAGAGAAATCCCACCACATTCTCTCTAACCAGAGGGCTACATTTTGGTGCACTTCCAACTACTCATCTTTATTTATAGAGAGAGGAACCTTACAATACAATAAAGAGAAATAAAATAACTTAACTATCACTCATAATTTGTAAAAAATTTCCATGCTCTAACAGTGTGTTTCTAGGACACATAGTGTGCATAATGGAGCTCTATTTATGAATAACAACTTCTGATAAACCTTTATTTTTTGAGATGTCGTTCGATTATGAAATGATCTACGGTAAATTGTAGTTTTATGATAAATGTTTTACACCCAAGACCTAAAAATTTAATAATAAAGTAGCATTTGGCCTAAAAATGTATTTATTGCGACAAATCAACAAAATCATCTTAAGTTACATAGGATATATAGATGATATCTTTATGATTGTTGTAATAATATTTGTTAAAGAGAATCACAAAAAAAAATCCAAAAATGATATATAAATTACTATTATTGTGTTATTTAATAAAAAAAAATATCTTTATTTTTAGTTTTTTAATAAAGAAATGTAATTTTTGTTCAAATAAGTTTACTATATATAAAAAAATTCCAGAAAAATCCTTAAATTAATTAATCTTATTAACGAAAAAGTCATTAATGATTTTTTTTGGCAATTTAACCCTTAAAACCAGTACTAACCGGTTATAAAGGTTATTTCGTAAGTGTTATTGGTTTCAATGATTAAATTGAAAAAATAAAATCAAAACTGTCTTTCTGTTAATAGAGCCAAAATATATGAATTTTTTTCCTTCTTGTTATTATTATTTTAGTTATAACATGCATCGTACAATTTGAATAAATATTACTACCTCCGTCCCAAAATAATTGTCCACATTTGACTTTTCCAGCCTTTATTCTTAAAATTGGACCTTAAATAATTTTCTTTTTGATAGATAATACTTAATACAAAATATATGAATAGATTGTAATTTAAAAGTCTTTTCATTGTTATAAATTTCATCAAATAATATATAACACAAATACAAATATTTAAGGTCAAAGTTGAAGAAAAAAGACTTCAAAATTCAAAAGTGAACAATTAATTTAGGACAGAGGGAGTAATAATAATTAAGAACAATAAAACATACCAATATATTCATAAAAACTCTTTATTTTAAATTAATTCAGGATGACTATAAACAGTAGAATGTTACTAAACCAATTTATAACAATCATATAACACACTTACATAGATACACATACATCATAGTCCATAAACTCTTGAAAGAAATACACATACACCCTATAAACATTGATCAGTAATAAACTAATTTACAAAAATAAGAAAATCTACAAAATCTATCTTAATAAATGAAGATCATTTTGTCAAATGTCATCTTCTCATTAAATTTGACACGTAATTTTATAAATCTTTTGATTAAATTTAAATTCACATGTCATTTTGTGATTTTTTTGAATTAAATCAATTAATATGCCACATAATACTAAACTTGGTGTGAGACCCATGTATTACATGGGTTTATTTAAAAAAAATTAAATATAAAATTTTAACAATTTGAGAAGTTTGAATTTATAAAAAAAATAAGAAAAAATTTAAATTATTAAATTAATGAGACTTTAATACATTGAATACATTACATATATAAATCATTTCTAATAAATACCTTATATATATATATATATATATATATATATATATATATATATATATATATATATATTACCTTACATATTAAATGTGAAATTTTAATTTAATAAAATGAAAATTACAATAAAATGACAAGTGGAAAATAAAAAATTCAAAAAATCTAGAAAATGACATGTGTACAGATGAAGGATAAGAGGTTATAGCAAAAAAAAAAATTTCATTTATTAAGGAGGATTTATATATGTAAAGTATTAAATACATTTAATGTGATAATAAATGTAAAGAATCTTAAAAGTCTTATATTAAAATACATTGATATATATTTTTTTTAATCAACCCGTCTAATACACGGGTTTTACACCTAGTTTTGTAATAATAGTTTAAAAAAGCAAAAACCAAACTATACCAAACATAACTGATCATTTCGGATCAAAAATCCATACGTTTGTGTCTTTGAGTCTGGTGTATTATGACATGTTCTTTAATATGTAACAGTGATTCTGACATTATCTTTAACTTGTTCACGTAAATCTTGACGATGCTTATGAGTTATATATCTGACCTTTACGTGCATGGATTGAGATAACTTAGAAATTTTAATTTTAATATCTGAATCATTATCAGTTGTATGAAATGATTAAATCCAATAAATAAAATAAATCAAACACATTGAGATAAAAATAGGAAAGAAGAAATGATCAGCTGTTACGATTTTTGAGGCGCCTGCATCGCTCTCAACTCTCTCAAGTTCGTTTTCTGAATCACAATTCCATTTCCATGAATAAACGCACACAAACAAACTTATTGCATATCCATAAAATGATAAAATGCTGTAGTTTGTATTTCTCGGACTACACATTGCTTCAGTGTATGTGTGTGTTTTCACACAGCTCACGGTGGCGCTAATCGGATCTCCATAATCTCCATTTCATTCGGTTTTCTGTTCAGATTTTGTTTCAATCGCACACAGTTTCTTCAATCGGAAACGTATCAAATCTGTAGTTTCGAGAGAAAACGTAGTGAAATTGGAAGAGGAAGAAGAAGAATCCGTCGACGGCGTTAATCGAAGAAGAAAACAGCGGAGTCTTGTGTGATATGAATGGACGTACAACGAGACGACGCTGTTCCCAGTGACACATGGAAGATTCACTCCGACGATCATTTAGCCATTGAAATTCCTGAAACAGCCCATAAGATCAGCAGCGGTATTCTTCTTTTCACTTTTCCCATTTCAATTGATTAATGACAGTATATGTGAAATTTCTGACTGTTTCAACTTAACCTCATTAGAGAATGATGGCTATAATTCTATAACAAGTTACATAAATTAGAACTTATTTTGGTACACATTGCCATTGATTCGAAGAGGGTCTTTTATATATATATATATATATATCTGAAGATCGATTGCGTCTATATAGTTTCTTGTAACTGTATTGGAAATGGAGCTAATGAGACTGATCGGTTTTGGGTTTATGATGTAGACTCATGGTTTCAAGCGGGATTTGTTCTTACGACTGGCATCAACAGTGCTTATGTGCTGGGGTACTCAGGTGCAGTCATGGTTCCTCTTGGTTGGACAGGTGGAGTTGCAGGTTTAATTTTAGCCACAATCATATCACTATACGCAAATGTCCTAATCGCAAGGCTCCATGAATTTGGTGGGAAGAGACATATCAGATACAGAGACCTTGCAGGCTTTGTGTATGGTAATCACCATTCACCAAACAAACATGAAACAATTATACATTCTTGAAAACATAACTCATAAAAATGGTGGTTTTGTAGGTCCAAAGGCTTATGCTCTTACATGGGTGTTGCAATATGTCAATCTTTTCATGATTAATGTCGGTTATATCATGTTGGCTGGTCAGGCTCTTAAGGTACTTTCCTAGGATTTATTGTGTACCCGACGGGTTATCAAATATAACGTGTCATGTACAATAATAGAATTGTATCATGGATAGTTGTTAATTAGTTGATGTTAATTTGATTTTGCAGGCTATTTATATAGTTTTCAGGGATGACAATGCGATTAGGCTCCCGTACTTCATTGCCATAGCAGGGTTGACTTGTGGCATTTTTGCAATTTCTATCCCTCATCTCTCAGCTCTAAGAATTTGGCTTGGATTTTCAACATTCTTCACTCTAGTATACATTGTGGTTGCAGTTGCTTTGTCTCTTCGTGATGGTATAATTTCCAACTCTCTGCTATTTGTGATCAAAAGTAAAATAACATGCTATCGCTAAGGTGTTCTTTTTTACTAGATTACTTAAGTTATATATGTTTTTTTTCCTTTTCCTTTTGATTTAATACATAAAGAACAACTTATCACCTTATGCTAAACATATTTTATTCAGACAACAATTTATCCATACAACACAATCTTTGCGTTGACTTATAGGAATCGAAGCTCCACCAAGGGATTATAGCATTCCGGGTACAGAAACGGGCAAGATCTTTACCACCATTGGTGCTTCTGCGAGTCTTGTCTTTGCTTTCAACACAGGAATGCTCCCGGAAATACAGGTAAAAAAAATTCAGAAATTTGTGATTTTTTTTTTTTTGTTACATTTATGAAGAAGATGAACGATGTTTTTCATGTTTTTTTAATTGTGTAGGCGACTGTGAGACCACCTGTTGTTAGTAACATGATGAAGGCGCTCTACTTTCAGTTTTCTGTAGGAGTTTTGCCACTTTATGCGGTTGTGTTTATGGGGTATTGGGCTTATGGCAATGGAGCATCTTCCTATTTGCTTAACAATGTTCATGGCCCAGTTTGGGTCAAGACATTTGCCAACTTATCTGCCTTTTTTCAATCCGTTATAGCTTTGCATGTAATGTTCTCTATCTATTGTTTTTACCCGTTCTAGTTTTATAACGAGATTGAACAAGATTGGACAAGTTTTAAAAGGGCATTTACGTCTTTTGCACAAATGACAGACCGAGAAAAGTTCTTGTCCCACCTCCAATCCCAAATTCCCAATCGAGTACATGCTAAATGCAATATAACTTTTTCTTGAAAGTTTTGTACAAGCTTTTCAGGGGCATTTTTGTCTTTTGCATAGACAAGAGATCGAAAGTGACTCTTTGTCATGTCCCACCTTTTCTCCTAGTCCATTATGCATATCAAACACAAGACATCCTGTTCTGTCATGTTTTTTACAAGCTTTCTAGGGGTATTTTCGTCTTTTGCATAGACAAGATCGAGAGTGACTCTTTACCCTTTCCCAACTTTTGCAATAGTCTAATGCATGCCAAAAACAGTACAACATATTCTATCATGCACATGCTTTCTAGGGGTATTTTTGTCTTTTGCAAAGACAAGAGATCGAACTTTCCCGCTTTATGTTCTAATCCAATGCATTTCAAGCATAGGACAACCTATTTTGTCATGTTTTATACAATCTTTTTAGTGGTGTTTTTATGTTTTGCACAGATGACTAGTAGAACGTATTTTGTCATGTCTTGCCGTGTAACATAGTTTTTTATCTGTTGTTTTCTTAAGATATTTGCAAGTCCAATGTACGAGTATTTGGACACTAAATACGGAATAAAAGGAAGTGTGGTGGGGCTTAAAAATTTGTGTTTCAGAATCATTGTTCGAGGGGGTTACATTGGCATTACAACCTTGGTATCAGCAGCATTTCCATTTCTTGGAGACTTCATGAGCTTAACAGGGGCGATTAGTACTTTCCCACTTACATTTATTCTCGCTAATCACATGTATTTAGCGGCCAAAACAAACTCACTCAATGCTTTACAAAAGTCATGGCATTGGTTCAATGTTTGTTTCTTTGGTATCATGGCTGTTGCAGCTGCTACTGCTGCTTTTAGGCTTATTGCTATTCACTCCAATACTTATCATCTTTTTGCTGATATGTAATCTTTTTAACTTATTGTAGATTTTATTATATTGCCTAGAAATGCTTTTTCATTTATTTTACTGTGTTTAGCCTGCATTGGACTGACACTGACACAGATCAATATAACGAAAACCGCAATTTCCTGCTTCACCAAAAAATGTGGATTGTCACGTAACAATAACAAAAAAGAAGAAGATTTAACACAATTAAACAAATGCTACAGCAAACTCAATACACTAACTGAAATATGGATCAAAAGCAACTATTACACAGAAAAGATTATTTGATTTTCAACAAAATCCACTCCGAGTTTTGGGTGACTAGGTCCAGCCTTGAAGAATGACTTACTTTGGATAATTATCCAGAAACTAGCTTTACCACAATGCAGAGGGAGTTGAGCATTATCAATATGACTCTTAAGTATTGGGTTGCATAAATGAGACCAATGATTTGTCCTTTGAAGGAATTTCTTTTCACCCCTGAGTATTCTTGAAAGCTCCATCCTCTAGGTGCAAGAAAACGATCTTCATTCAATACTGCTAGTGCATTTGCTATAAGCAAACACCCCTCTAATAGTGTCCACAGACCCATATCCTGTATAATAAGTGTATGTTAGTCCACTTCAAAAACTTATATTTCTCTTCATTTACAGGTGTTGTACCAAAGTTGAAGTCACTACATATATTCAAGTTTCTAGGGTTCTTCATGGCGTTATTATAGATCCAAATGACAAAACAATATGAACTGCTAGTGCTAGATCAGAAGGCATTTCTCTGTTAGATGGGAAAACATTATATGATAGTAAGTAACTTCCATATCATATCTTGAAGGAATTTTATATCTGTTGATTTACCTCCAATTATAGTAGACAATTATAGATACAACAAATGCATCCAGGCAAACATATAGCTCGATTTCGTTATTAAAATTTGAGAAGGTCAATTAAGTAGAACAATTTCTTCCACAACCGAGTTCAGTTCTGTGGAACTAGATGAAATTAGGAGATATTGCACGAACATTTTGGTTTCTCGTTGTCTGTTTAAACCCTAGCGTGATTTATCAAACTTCTAAATGTGATTCACAAAAATTTCTGCAGTTGATAGAGAAACTGAACCTTGACATGAGGTAATAATATAAACCCTAAAACATGGATTCGTTTGGAAGAATAAGAACTCACCTGGGTTAAGGAATCGAAAGATCAGGAGGAGTGGAATCGGGAGACGAACAGAGATCGATCTGATGTGTATCGCGTACACCGAGAAATGAATCTTTGAAAGAGGGTTACACCTTTAATGGTAATTTGCATTCTAGTCCTCCTGTGTTTGGCGTTTAAGAATCCGCATCCCTGATGTTTGAGGGGATGTTGAAAATAAAATAAATAAATAAAACTTTTTTTTTTTAGATAAACTCACCATGAGGTGGTTCATCATTTTAGTGAAGACACGAAGGCATCTTGCCTAGACCATGCAAACGAGTCGTGCTATTTAAGTTGAAACATTAAACGAGTTGAAAAAGTGTCGTGTAAGCCGACTTGTTTAATTATCAGTGTCTTGTTGTGTCACCAAGTTTATTTTTATGTCAAGTTTGTGTCGGGTTGTGAGATAGGTTTTAGATCTTATAAATGTTTTGTGTCATGTCGGATAGAAACATTAAACAATATGAAAACCGAAAAGAATAAAAGTTAGGAAGTGAAAATGTGAAATTCACAAAAAAAATAATAATAATAAATAAATAATAAAAAGAAATGTGGAAGAGTACGAATTTGGAATGAGGGAGAGGGAAGAGGTGAGGTCATGAGGAGGATGGAGTGGTCAAAGGACAATAGCATGTGAGAAAACATAAAAATGAAAAAAAAAATCTTGTCATAGATGATTAAGTGTTTTCCACATATAATAAATGTGTTATTTTCGAGTTATATTCTAATTGAAATTATCAATTCTAACCTTACTCTTTTAATTCACGTGTCGTGTCTTATCAACCCGTTTAATTAATTGGGTTGAAACCTATCATTCAAATCCATTTATTTTGTGTTGACTTCGTGTCGAGTCAGTGTGGCGTGTCATTTTTTGTCACTTCTAGTTTTGCCATTGGTTTACCATTTTAGTCAAAATACAGAAAGATATACCTTTGCTTTTGCAAATGACATTGCATTACCCTTTTCTAGTCATGTGTGATTGAAGCCCCCATTATTATAACTTAAAACTCCCGAATCGAGAGTAATTGACATTGCCCTTAGCTAGGTTATGGTTTAAATATATGAAGTGGAGACCACCCGTATTCAAGAGAGTTTGTGATAATAATTGTTAAATAAAACCAAAGGAAAAAAAAAGTATAATCTTATATTAAAAGTAAATCTAGAATCTAGACTCTCATTTTTAAATAAAATTCGATAGTTTGCAACTTTGTATCAAAAATGTATTTATCAAAATGTATTAACGATGAAAACCTCTACAAAATTCAACCCTTAATTGCACATCCACTTTGCATCTATTCTAGAATTCTCTTGGCTCATATAAATGATATAATTATGAAGAGTCAATAACCATTTGCACTTGTGGCCCTCTTGTTTGATCCATTTTCCTTTCCGGTCTCCAGGCTGATTAAATGATCCTCTCCCCGGCTCATCTTGGATCTCTTCTTGTTAGTTTCTTGATCTAATCTATATATCTAGTGTCACAAATGCAACCAGGGAATGGATTTGCATAGAAGTTCTCTTCTCTTTTCGGTTTCACTCCGGCTACTCTACGTTGCGGACTGCTTGTTCTATTTGCATGCAACTTCTTAACTTGTAAAGAGAAATCTTCCCAACTCAAACGCCCTTCGTCCAGCTGATCCAACACCTTCACAAAGTTCCTTCTGCACCAAATACCAAATAAAAATGTCAATGCTTGAATCCTACATCAACTAAACCATGTGTCATCCACCTCTATACGTGCAACTCTCCTATTTTTATAAGATATCAAAATCAAAGACTTCAAGTACCTTATACATATCTAACATGATATTTAGAGTTTTAGATTGACGTTATTTTGTTCAACATCAAGTCTTAATGATAATGTGACTTGTGTTGCTATTCTTGTGTTAGATAGTCATTATTGGTTATGTCTCCTGAAAGCATCCACAATGCTTAATTTAATGAAATGGTAGGATGAATGCCTAATTGGTGTGTTCAATAAATTAAACTCAAACATAGTGGACTGTTAGAATAGCATGCAATTAATATTGAGTTCAATGGCCATTGAATAGTTCAAGGGAACAAAATAATTTTTTAATATAAAATAATTAACACAATAATGAATTTCTTTTTATAAAAATATATCCCATTAAACTTTCGTAGAGTTCAATGCATTTTAGGTATGAAAAATTGTAAAGTTTATAAAAAAGTAAAATGATGATGTGATAATCTATTAAACTATATAGAGTTTAATGCATTATGGATCCTCTAACATAATACAACTAACGTCTAACACCTAGATCACCGGCTCAACACACATCGCTATCTCATCATGCCTCCATCTAAAGGGACTTTTTTTACTTCTTTTTAGTTGCATCTCTTATTTAAACAAGGTATTAGTCAGGTAGACAACACCTACCAACCTAGCTTCCATATTCACATGAGAATCAAAGACTCCATATATCTAACACATTATATATCAACGGTCACTACTCCCTGGCAAGGCCGATCCAGACGGTGGGCAACCCGGGCGACCGCCCCAGGGCCCACGTCTCCAGGAGACCCAAAATTTATAGGGTATGTAGTGCATATATATATATATATATATATATATATATATATATATATATATATATATATATATATATATATATATATATATATAAAGTATTACCTAAATGATTTTTAAGGCCTAAAGTTGTTCAAACTCAAAGTAGCTCAAAAGATAAACAATTTAGCTTGCTTGTTATTGCTAATTGAACGCGTTTATAGTGAAGAATAAATAATATTTTTTTTTGAATCTTTATTATATTTGTCTATAATGGACCTTTTTTTTCTTTTCGCCCCGAGCCCCATATACGTTTGGACCGGCGTGCTCCCTGGTTAGATACATGGAGGCGAGTAACATCTTATTGTGTGTGTTGGAATACCACATTAGCTAGAGAGTGGTCTCACTAACACTCTTTATATTTATTATAGAAAGTCAAAGACTCCACATACGCTTTGTATTATGTAGGAATGATGCAACTTTTTATTGGGTATTACCGAAACTTACTTATCGGGATAAATCGTTTTCTCGAACCCTTTGAACATCCGGTGTCCACGGATAGCCTTAGCCATGTTTCCATCATAGGTGTACACAAAAACATCGCTCGCAAGTGCTAGTGTATAATCTAATGCAGCAAGCTGATTATGCATGTCTTTAAATGGCTTTAGCTCATCTTCGGTTGCTAAAGTAGAATGAGTTGATACATTAGGATACTTTTCCTTAAAATCTTCGAGTCCATGTTCTCCATAGATCTCACCCGCCACAATATATATCTTCGTACTAGAAGGAAATCCCATAGCCTGGAGAAAAATAGCAGACTCACGAGGCGTCAAAGGGCAATTCCCTTGTTGTCGTTTTTTCATGCTTTTGATATTCTTAACCTTCCAATGCTTTACTCCGTACCTCAGTGCTTTAAGCTCGCCGGCCTCCTTTTCAGAAAGACCATGAGTGCATCCGGTGAAAGCTAACATGTCCTTTTCAAATCTACAAAAACAATTAGAATTCACGTCACTAAAAGGTTGTTTTTAGTAACGAGTTGAACTGATTCCATTGATGTTGTTTCGAGTTTTGAAGAAAAAGATGATATATAAGTAAACTATGGATACTTTTAGATACCTCAAATGTAGAGCAAGATAATGCTCGTTGTTTTGTTTAAGTCTGTTGACTAGCTTTCTTGCAAGCTCGTTGATCTCCTTTGTGGATTTCAAGGCTTCATACATGGTTCGACACCTGAGCTTTTGGATGGAATCCGGGATGCCATTGTTAGCGAGCCGCGAATCAGTGTGAAGAAATTTAACCACTTTTTGACGCCTCAACAAGGAAAGAATCTCACCTTGATAGTAATTGGGCTGCACCAAAATTAATGATCGATTTATTGAAATCGAAATACATGTCTAAAATTTTTAATTAAATATAATCGTATATATAGACATGCCATTGACCACGAAATTGGATCCTTTTGGTGGGGTGTGATTCCTGCAACATGAGGTGGAAGTGAATCAACTATGTCGATGTCATCTTGTAGGGTTGTCGTGAACTTCTTGACGTCGAAGAGATCTTTAAAATCACTGGAAACAAATCAGTCTCAGAAAAAACAATTAATGACAAATGCTTTTGTTATGATTTATTTACAAGTGTTATTAATTATCACACCTTGGATCTGTCCAAAATGACTTGTGATCTACCGTTGGAAGAACCAAAGTCGCATCCATGAGTTTTGCAATCGCTACCATGTCACTTATCTGCGATCCGAAACACATATATTACAATGAATTAATTAAACTTTCTCAAATCTTTTGCATGAAATACATTATCTTATTGTATAATTTTTCGTTACTAACCCCCATTTTCATTTGGTTTAACCCACCATTTGCGTGAACTAGGATGTAACCATTTGTGGGAGCACTTCGATTTCCTGAGAACGAAAAACTTGCAAAATTGGTAGTGAGTTAACAGATTTTGATCTTATTAGACATGAACACGAGACGAGATTAGTTTGCATACTTGTTTCACCTCCCAAACGATCAATGCATCCATAGTGCTCATCGCTTTTGGGATTTCTCCATATGCTAGGAGCCTGTGATCAAGCAAACAAAAAACCATGATTCAAATCATAAAGGAATGGTTGATTTTATCATCAAATGCAACAAAAAAAAGTTCTAAAAAACCTGCACATTTTCAAGGTTTGTTTCGTCTAGAATTTGGCGCCTAATCACGATAGGATCTTCGTCATTAGCTACATGATCACCGTAGGTAATCATGCGAATATACTTGGTAAACATGACGATTACCATTATTAACATGAAAACTGTGAGAATGCAATTGGTCTTATTCTTCCTTGGAATTAAACATTTCAAGAAATACTTGATTCTTCTACATATCACGGAACGTCCATTTGTCGACACTTGCCATCGGTGGTTATGGTGGTAATATTCGTTAAAACAACCACCACCACCATAAGTTTCTTGCAAAGAGCCTGTTGAACCAATTATCCTTTTTTTTCTTGTCGTAATGGGCAAGGTATTACCTGAGCCCATGTCGCCGGTAGATGACATTACATCAAAATCGATATCGTAAGGCAAAATCGATGAATATTATGAGAATATCGAGTTATCAAATTTGTTGAAGATGAAAATGAATTGAATGGATAGCTTGTGTTTTTGCCCTCGTTTCTGTATTTCTCATTCAAAATTAGCAACTCCGATTTCCCTTGTTTTTCCTATGTAATGAATGCGAATTATAAGCTCAAACACTATCTTTCTCTATTTCTCACAAAACAATACTAGACCATTCGTGGACACACGTAAATTCATAAATAATAATTTCAACGGCATACCGATAGTTTCTGGCATAACTGATTTTGAACTTGGTCTTTAAGAGTTCAAACACATACAAATTTATAGCTTGTTGTTTTCTTAGAAGATGAGGGCTTGGAAGTTTTTTCATTTGTTATCTATTAAGTGTTAGTGATAATCATTAAAAGTAATATTTATAAGAAAAAAAATAAGTGGGTGTTTGGTCGAGTAGTTTAATTAGCAAAGTGTTTGTTTAGCTCAAAATGAGATAAGGTGATAAACCAAAATGAAATAACTTATCCAAGCACTTAGGGCTCTAAACGAACTAAACGTTCGGTGAATTGTCCGTAAACTGTTCAGCGGGAAGTTTATTTACCACTACAAGAAAACTTGGTAAGTTCCTACGGAAATCAGTGACAAAATTTTTCTGTGGGAAATTAGTGATGTAATTCCGACATAATTGTCACAAACATAAATACCCTGATTTTAATAATGAAAAACTGACACAATAACGACGGAAAGCAAAAGAAATTCTAGACTTGGTCTTTCTGTCGGTAATCACCGACGGATTTCCGAAATGTTTTTTTAGAAAGTAAATCAACTTTTTTTTATGGTAATATTCCAAAAATAATTCAATTATTAATTGTATAATTTTTTTATAATTAAATTAATATGCATTACCAAATAATTCAATTTACTAATTATTATAATATAACACTTATAATTAATAAGAAAATTATAAATTATCAACATAAATGCTATTTTAGAAAATAAATAATTTTTTTATTAATATTGTTATATAAATAACTTAATTGTTATTAATAATAGTAATTAATTATTAACTTTTATAATGAGAATATTATAATTATTAACCAAATAAATCAATTTTTTTTATAAGAATATCAGTACAAAAATAGTTTAATTGCTATTAATATTATTAGTAATTAATTAACTATTTATTTTTTTAATTAAAATAATATAATAATTCTTATTAATTACTATTTATCATAACTATTAATATTAGTAAATAAATAACTATTTACTTTTTTAATGAAAAAGAAGTAATTATTATTATTAATTACTATTTATCATAACCATACGTCGTTTATCTGCTTGTTTTTTCTTATACATATATTATATATGTGTAATATAAATCAACTAGACGAATGCCCGCGCGTTGCGCAGAAACACCTATATAATTGAAGTTTTTACAAATATATGTTTTTTTAAATATAACGATAACGATGTTGTTAAATTTGATATAATAATTTGTATATACTAAATTGATATAATATATTGATTATTTTGAATTATATGATAATATATACATCTATCATAACTTCAGAATCTCAATCGTTTGAATGATTTCTACCTGCGAGTTATACATGAATATAATTAAATATAATATATTGTTTAATATTATTTATAGTTGTTGTTATTGTTAATTAATTTTTTAAAATTTATCAGCTTAATGTTTTAATCTATCATTATTGATTATTTAAAACATCAAACATTACTTTTGATTTTAAAGGTAACAACATAATCATTTATATATAGTTATTTTTAACTATTGCTATTGTAAGTTATTTTAAGCTACTTATTTAGAAACTTTTAACGATTATGAAAATATATTTGGGAAATATTTTACTTAAATTGATATTATAGTTTAGTTTTTGCATTCATCACTACCATTTATCACTTTTAACTCTTTACAAAATATTCTTTCGTTTTTTTAATTGGAACTGAAATTTATATTTAAGTTCACATTGTAATATGCAGAAACACCTATATAGTTGAAGTCTTTACAAATATATATATATATATATATATATATATATATATATATATATATATATATATATATATATATATTTTAAATATAACAGTAACGTCGTTATTAAATTTGATATAATAATTCGTATACTAAATTGATATAATATATTGATTATTTTCAATTATACAATAATATGTATCTATTATAACTTCATAATCTCAACTGTTTGAATGACTTTTACCCGTGGGTTAGACATGAATAAAATTAAATATAATATATGGTTTAATGTTATTTATAGTTGTTGTTATTGTTAATTAATTTTTTAAAATTTATTTGCTTAGTGTTTTAATTTCTAATTATAATTATTTAAAACATCAAACATTGTTTTTTGATTTTAAAGGTAACAATATAATCATTTATATAGAGGTATTTATAACTATTGTTGTTGTAAGTTATTTTAAGCTACTTATTTGAAACCTTACTGATTATAAAAATATCTTTAGGAAATATTTTAATTAAGTTGAGATTAGAATTTAGTTTTTTGCATTTATCACTACAATTTATCACTTTTAACTATTTACAAAATATTCTTTGGTTTTTGAAGTGGAACTGAAATTTATATTTAAGTTGAGCCTATAATGTTATATTTTAATTAATAATTTAAGTATTTTATACAAATTGCTCAAAAATTATACATTTAAAATGATAATGGTTTACATCCAACAATATATTAAAACTAATAAATTAAGTATAATATGTTAAAAGTTAAAAAAACATAATTTTATAAGTAGAAGTAAAGATATTATTTTAATATTGAAATTTAGTTTATATATGATTACACTTTAGATTTGATATTTATTTAACCTAATTAACAAATTATAATTATTATTATAAAGAAATTGAAAAGTCATGGGAGTTTCAAATGAATGTGGTGAAAGGAAAAAAGAATGGGGGTTTCAAATGCATGAGATTCAAGAAAAAATGCTAGCTTTATAAGTATGTATGATAATGATTACTATCCATTCCGACGGACCTGTTCTAGTTTCCGACTTTTCGAGCATCATACGTCATTTTTTCCGATTTCTTTTTCTCACACACATATAATACATCAATAACCACACATTTTATAAATTATAGTTATTATACACATACATAGGATCCTGATGGTGTATACGGTTGTATGTACTAAATTTGCTATAATTTGTTCAATGTTTATTAATTGGTGTATAATAAAGGAGTGAGAAAGAGAAAGCGATAATAAACATGTTTGGTACCCGAAAACCTGAAAATTAGAATTGGAACGTTGGTCCCGAAGATGTACACGGGTGTACATATATGTATATTAGCTATAATTTATAAAATGTGTAGTTATTGATGTATCATATGTGTGTGAGGAAAAGAAATTGGAAAAAATGACGTATGGCGCTCAAAAAGTCGGAAACTAGAACATGTCCGTCAGAAATCCGTCAGTAATTACCGACGGATGATGATATTTCGTCGCTAATCGTCCGTAATTACCGACATATTTCCGACGGAAATGTTCCAACTTTCAAGTTTTCGAACTCTATACATCATTTTATCCGTTTGGTTTTTCTCACACATATATTATACATCAATTACTATATAATTACTAGATTATAACTTATTTACACATACGTACACCCACGTACAACTTCAAAACCGACGTTTCGATTCTAATTTTCAAGTTTTCGAGCAGAAAACGTCGTTTTGTCAGCTTATATATCTATCACACGTGTATTATAAATCAATTATTATACATTTATCAAATTATAGCTAATATACACATACGAACATCCGTGCACTCCATCGGGGCCCTGTTACTAATTGTTTGCTTAACATTTTTGTACATAGGATCCCGATGGTGTATACTGTTGTATATACTAAATTTGCTATGATTTGTTCAATGTTTATTAATTGGTGTATAATAATGGAGTGAGAAAGAGAAAGTGATAAGAACCATGTTTGGTCTCCGAAAACTGGAAAATTAGAATTGAAACGTCTGTCCCGAAGGTGTACGTATGTGCGTATTAGCTATAATTTTTAAAATGTGTAGTTATTGATGTATTATATGTGTGTACACAAATTCTTGTTCATTTAGTTAAACGAACAAACATGAACGATGATCTTGTTCGTCAAATTATGTTCGTGAACGTTCGTTTGTGTTGTTTGTTTACGTTCGTTCATTTAAATTCCTTTTATGTTCATATATATTCAATTGTTTTTAATTACTTTACTGTATTATATGTTCGTTTATGTTTATATATGTTCAATTATGTTTTTTTATCTATGTTCGTTTATTTATTTTCGTTTATCATGTTAACGGACATAAACGAACGAACATGAACAATGTAATTTGGTAAACGAACAAACATGAACAAGAAAACTTTTTCGTTTATTCGTTCATTTTTGTTCATTTGTTTGGCTAACTTAAACAAACAAACATAAGCATTTGTTTGTGTTCGTTCGGTTCGTTTACAGCCCTACAAACACCCAATTGTTAAGGAGTGACTCTTTCAATTGAGAGATCATAGGTTAAAATCTCGTTGGAGACATGAGTGGTAATTTAGAAGAAAATTTGTTTGTCGTTAAAAAAACATATCAACTCGTAATAAACTTAAAAATTAAAACGAAACAACGTTTTATTTATTTGAATAAGGAGAAACTATTTTCTGCAAGCAACATCATAAAATTATTTTTTAGATTGTATGTAATAGACCAACATTTTTTTATTTCATTAAACCACTAGTGTGACATCCACAAAATACCGAGTAAAAATTTCATTTTTAAATGATTCAAACCATTCATTCATTGTTACAAAAGACGATTAGAGTCAAAGTATTCTCAAAACATCAGAGTAAAATCATAAACAGTTAACGCATAATAAATCTCCACGGGATGTAGTGCGATGAAGCCGGACCCTTCCTTTTGAAACCAAAAGTCCTAGAAACATTGTAAACATACATCGTAAGCACAAAGCTTATTAAGTTTCCCAAAATATCCCATACCATACATACATATCAGCTCGAAGCTGTAACGAGTCTATTTCACCCTCGAGTCTATTTCAACTCAATTGGTGTCTTTGAACCAAACGGGTCTACTTCAACTCAATCAGTGTTTTTCAACCAAAAGGGTCTATTTTACCCCAAATTCATATAACATATAGAAAAACAATATTCACAAAGACAACAAGCACATAATGAAGGGGTCTATTTCACCCCCACATACAAAAAGCATACAGTCATATCAGCAAGAGTCACAAAGACAGGGCTCTATCTCCAACTAACGCCACCTCGCGGCTTCCTGTAGATCCAGGAGGGTATCACAATGTTGTGTAGCCACAAACTGCCGTATATCCGTCTTTAGCATACTCAGATAACGAGTCATCTGAGACTTGACCCAATTTTCAATTCCAAAAATTTCATTTTTAATTAATTGATTTATATAAACATTTATAAGAAAACACCAGCTAATAATAACTTTTCATAAATCCACAAATCATGTCATAAAACCACTCACAAAATAAAACAATGTCAGAGTACAATCCCAAGAACTCTAATACGGAAAACCAACATGTGTGTATGATGTCCCGCTATCGTTCCAACTCCTTCCCCTTCGCTGAAGAGGTACCTGAAACCAGAACTGTAAACTATAAGCACGAAGCTTAGTGAGTTCCCCCATCGTACCACATACCATACAATCACGTAACATACATACTGCCAGACAATTCTGGGATGCCCGACCTACCCGGTACGACCATTCTGGGGTGCCGACCTACCCGTGCGGTTATTCTGGGGTGTCGTCCTACCCGTGTCAAGCTATTATGGGGTGTTGACCTACCCGTGTCAAGCCATTCTGGGATGCTGACCTACCTGTCGGTCCTAACATCCGAACTTGGGGACTATTCCCTTCCTACTACCGCTATCACATATAACATACCATGCCAGCATGTAAACATATAATCACATACTGTCAGACATATCTGGGGTGCCTGACCTACCCTTCGGTCCTAACAACCGAACCCTACTGCTATCACATATAACATATCGTGTAGCAGCAAACCTAGATGATATCATAAAGACAATCATCTAACATACAACTCCTACTGGTGGGCCGACATTGTGGCCGTAGACCCACCGCTACTGGAAGGTAACTCACCTCGATCAAGTAGTTGCTGTCAAACTGAGTGGGAAGTCTCTTCCTGCTGCCGCTCCGGAAATCCTCCAGCTACAAACCCCACAAAACACTCAGTCGGAACTGATATCTACTCTTAGGGTAAAATGACTTTTTTACCCCCAAACAAGTCCAAGTCAAAGTCAACTTCAAGTTGACCCGACTCGTCGAGTTGGGCCGTCAACTCGCCGAGTCCCTCATCCTTTACTCGTCCTTATCCACGTCCCGACTCGTCGAGTTTGGCTTCGCCTCGACGAGTTCCTCTCTTATATGAACATTGCATTAAACTCATCCGACTCACCGAGTTGTATGAACAACTCGTCGAGTTCACCTTCATCCGACGAACAAGTCTGACCTCGACTCACCGAGTTGTATGAACAACTCGTCGAGTTCATCTTCAATCTTAAGGATATTGCCTTGGACTCGCTGAGTCCAGTATTGACCAATTCTATACAGTCGATTTAAATGAGATCTAACACACCAAAACCATAGATCTGGCCTCCTAATGTCCACTTTATACGTAAAGTTCCAAACTTGATGCACATGCATGGGTTTTTTAGCTCAAAAATCCACATAAAGTGTCCTACAATGTGCATAGGGCTCTCATGGCCCTAAAGTTGGCACCTTTATGCCATGAGACCCCTCTTAAGGTCCATATCTGAAGTCAAAACCCACCCAACACTTCCAATTCCGTAACATGACTTAGCAATCCAAAGAGATCCCAAGTTAAAGATGAATAAACACATAGATGAGTCAAGACGGGAGCATTATACCTTGAAGCTGCTGAAAATGAAGTAAAATCCCTGGAGTTATTGGCCCTAACTCAAGTTCCAAGCTCCTTCCTTTCTTCCAGGCTTTACAACCACACAAGAACACCAAAAATGGCCTCAACAAAGCACAAATGGCTAGGGTTTCAATGAGAAGTGTTTTGGGAGCATAAGGGACAATATGGTCGTCATATCATTGCTTAAATAGGGTGCAAAACCTCGGATTAGGGTTTTTGTCCGAACAGTTCCTAGTCACTGAGTCCGGGACCTGACTCGCCGAGTTCATCACTTAAGTCCCACGTTCCATCCCGCTTCTACTCGGTGAGTTGGTCCTTCAACTCGCCGAGTCCAAGGCCAAAATGTGAAATATATATATAAATAGCTAATGGAGGAAATACGTACCAAGAACCATGTGCTACAAGACCGTTCTGATGCAAACTCCGGGCAAAACATAGCCCTATCAGTGAGCATCCGGGTAATCTCCATCACAGACTCCTCATCCCGTCTCAATGTCAAAAACTCTTGAGCAAGCCGCTCTCGTTCCACGCGAGGAACGTAGCGGGTGCGAAACATATCCCAGAACTGCTCCCAAGTAATATCAGCCCGCTGACCATCAGAATATGAACCTGTCGTCAATCTCCACCAGTCCTTTGCCCCGAGCCTAAGCAGGTTCAGAGCGCACCTGACCTTCTTGTCAGCAAGACATGAGCACGTGAAGAAACAGTCCTCCACGTCAGACAACCACCGTGTAACTTTGATCTCATCCTGAGTACCCTCAAATGTCGGGGGCTTCGTATTATTGAAGTCCCGGTACTGGAAAGCCCTACCGGCTCCTCCTTCAACCCCTTCCGCAGTTACAGCCGAAGTGGCTGCAGCGGCTGTTGTCTCTGCCAGAGCTGCATATCGCTCATCAAAATACTCGACCATCGCGGTCTTGATCGACCCAAACATCTCTGGTAACTGCGCTCGGAAAGCCGTAGTGACCTCATCGTGCAAAATCTCCCGGATCCTGGCATCCAGCTCTTCAGTCCCTATCCGAACCATGGGCTCAGGTGCTACCGGCACCTCTGACCCTCCATCTCTTGATCCTGACCCTTATCCGGATCCCGATCCTGATCCGGACTAAGCAGCAAAACGTCTCGTCACCACCATACTGAAAAGTACACTCAAGACATCAAATAAACAACGTAATATCGGGAGAACAAAACCCACAAACCCTAGGGGTTGTGATTTCCTTGCTACACGTATGGGTCTTGTGCTTCCAGTAGTGCGGGCCTATACTACCTTCCACACCTACCCATATTTGTCTCAAGTATCACCACAACGCCCTAATACTATACTCAACATAATGCGCGCTCAACCCTCACTACCAGGGGACATCGTCTATCTCACAATTGATCCCACAGCTTTGCACAACTCACACCTCCATGGAACTTCCATCAACCCCTGCATCGCTAGTGTATGCTAGCCGCGCATAACGCTGGACCCGATAAACTTTCGAATATCCAATCCTACCCTAAGGTCGAATCAGACATTTTTAGACTATAAGATCTTGACTATACACAGTCATGATGCATACACTAAACTTATACAGTTATGATGTCAATTCCATATACAAGAAACCCTAGGCTAATAGGTATCATATAATAAGGCAAATCTATCATGTGATTCCTGAAGATCCCTAGCCTAGCATTAGCATGTTGTTCTAACATATCAGAATATATAATAACTGTATGGTATTTTGGGGTTTACTTACAGGCTTCGGCTGATCGTACCCTCTGCATCCTCCATCCTTTATTTTGAAAACCATTTTTAAAACTTACTTTCCGAAAATCTCTCTGATTTGAGACTGGATTCACATGAGTGTTCCTCCAATTCACTCAAACCAAGGCTCTGATACTAACTTGTAACATCCATAAATTTTACACCAAATTTAAACTTTTTCGATTATAATAAAAATCAAATATTATTGTTTAAAAAATGTTTTCAAATCAATATCCATCAGAGTGTCCCAAAATCATAACGTAAGGATGAGGAGCGGTACGGTCACGCCTTCGCCTTGCCATGATCTCCTGAAGTACCTGAAACAATAAACTGAAACTGTAAGCCCGAGGGCTTAGTGAGCTACCCCCAAAATACCAATACCACACTGAAAAATCCATATCAGTAACAATCTATCAATCAATGAACATGCATACTGGCCATCGGCCTGACTGGACCGCCCTACTGGGCCTACAGTTTATCTGAATCTATCCCGAGCCTTCAACATGACTGGTCCGCCTTGTGGGTCTACAGTCTCCCCGGACTGCTTATAGGGTATGTTGGCCTTCAACACAAAGTAGGACCGCCTCAACCCAACCAACAAGCAAATAACCATGTGCGCATAACTATCATATATTGGCATATACAAACATCAAACATATCTATCACACTGATCATCAATCATAGAATTCTCTCGTAACTAGAGTACCGACCTAGCAGGTACTAATCCTTGCGGGTCATAAGATCATAACATACTATCAACCCTGATTCCGATCTAACAGATCATAACCACATATAGCATATCATAACATCAACAACTAAAGGGTCGGCCTTGGTGTCGTAGACCCTATTGATATAGAGAGGATAACTCACCTTACAAATGTCGACTTGGAAGATACACTCCAATTCACGGATCACCCGACGCAGGCTCCACCACCTATGATCATAGTATAATATACTCATAAGTCCTTAGCCCTATAAGGTACTCCATAACCCACCAGTCAACCCCTGGTCAAAGTCAAAATCCTCAGTCAAGGTCAACAGTCCATGTTGACCCCAACTCGCCGAGTACCCTCGGTTACTCGCCGAGTTCCTTGAAGCACAATCCAACTCGCCGAGTCATCGGGGTGACTCGTCGAGTTCCTTCGATTTTCATTCAAACTTTAAGGCCACCCATCGAGTTCCTTTCTTGAAACTCAACATATACACATGCATACATATTCTAGAGAAAACTCATCCGACTCGCCGAGTTGTTCTTCAACTCGTCGAGTCTTATGGTAATCTTCATCGGACTCGCCGATTTTTTCATCCAACTCGTCGAGTTCACGCCCATCTTCATGTGACTCGCCGAGTCAACCTTGCGACTCGCCGAGTCCATTCAGTCCTCTTTCCGATCTAACAGATCATAACCACATATAGCATATCATAACATCAACAACTAAAGGGTCGGCCTTGGTGTCGTAGACCCTATTGATATAGAGAGGATAACTCACCTTACAAATGTCGACTTGGAAGATACACTCCAATTCACGGATCACCCGACGCAGGCTCCACCACCTATGATCATAGTATAATATACTCATAAGTCCTTAGCCCTATAAGGTACTCCATAACCCACCAGTCAACCCCTGGTCAAAGTCAAAATCCTCAGTCAAGGTCAACAGTCCATGTTGACCCCAACTCGCCGAGTACCCTCGGTTACTCGCTGAGTTCCTTGAAGCACAATCCAACTCGCCGAGTCATCGGGGTGACTCGTCGAGTTCCTTCGATTTTCATTCAAACTTTAAGGCCACCCATCGAGTTCCTTTCTTGAAACTCAACATATACACATGCATACATATTCTAGAGAAAACTCATCCGACTCGCCGAGTTGTTCTTCAACTCGTCGAGTCTTATGGTAATCTTCATCGGACTCGCCGATTTTTTCATCCAACTCGTCGAGTTCACGCCCATCTTCATGTGACTCGCCGAGTCAACCTTGCGACTCGCCGAGTCCATTCAGTCCTCTTTCCATACAAACTTGTTTTGAGCCATGCAACGGCTCCAAATCACAGATCCAAGCTTCTACGACATGCTTGTCATGTAAAGTTGCAAGCTTTACGTGCATGCATGGCTTTAAAGGATCTAAATGCCAAATCTAAGCTCTTAATGGGGCTTCATGCCCAATAGGGACCTCAATCACGACCAAAATTGTAACTTTATGCTTTTAGAATCCAAGGAGGGTCTAGATCTGAAGTTACAACTTCAGATCTAGCTCATAGCTCATCATACCAACTTGAAAATCCATAAAAAGCTCTAGAACTCAACAAAAGGGAAAAAGGGAGGTAAGGATGGCACTTTGATACCTCCAAAGGATGCTAGATGAGGTAAATCCTGCATCCCACGCCTTCCTTGCTTCAATTCCTTTGCACTCCTAGCTTTCTTCCTCCAAGATTCTCTTTCTAAGCTTCAAACACCACACCAAGGCACCCACGCACGTATAAGGACTCTCAGGACTCTTTAGAATTATAAAGAGGCCCAAAGGAGGCTGAGGTCCCTTTATATAGGGGTGCAAACCCCGGGATTTAGGGTTTCCTCTGCCAGCTCCTACTCGTCGAGTCCCAATATGGACTCGTCGAGTAGGTCACTTAACACGCGATCCCATCCCACTGCTACTCGACGAGTAGGTCAACCAACTCGTCGAGTAGAGCTTAACCCAATAAATCTTATTTAAGCAATACCTGAGAATCGGGGCGTTACAGTTTGTGCATATGGGTTGAAACATTAATGAGAAGATTGGGTTGGTGTGCCAATCAAATGGGCCAAATGGCCCACTTAGCAGAATTCATGCGGTACGCGTGTGCTCTAGAACTTGTCCACGTGTCCTATAAATGGTCCGCGTGTACCCGCCAATCGTCCGCGTGTAACATGCAGTGAAAAAATCGGGTTTTGTGCTTTTGCCTCTATTTTGGGATGGTTGGTGGTTCACTTTTGGTAGAACCTTAGATCCGATTTTTTTGACTTTTCTCTGGAGTTTGGAGCTAGAAGAACACCAAGAACATTGTAAAGAACATCATCCTTTTTCACTCTTAAATCTTGCTACATGTTTGGTACTATCTATTTTTATTTTAGTTTCTTGAGTTTAGCCATGCTAGGCTAAACTTCTTTTGGTTGACTTGGATGTAATTTCTTGAATGATTTTGTTATTTTGAAGAACTCCATGAACTTGTGTTGAATATCTATGATTATATTTTCTATGAAAACTTCCTCATGTTTATATATCTCTAGTCATGAATATTGATATGTGAATGTTATTTTTGTTGGTTAAATTCTTGGCTAAGTAATGGGTCTTCAATTTAACAAGCAACAATTAGTTTAAATGTTTGTTTTCATTTCATTTAGACTAAGAAAATATTTTCTCCATAGTAGTAATGAAAACAATAGATTACTCTTTGGATTTGGTGACTCTTAAAACCTAATGCTAATTGATTTTCACAAAATTGCATGCTTCATTAGTTTTGTGACTTTGATTTGGGAATGTGCTATGAGCTTCTCTAGTCATTTTAATAAAAAAGAAGAGTTGAGGCAAGTTATGCTTATAAATTGCTATAGCCGAGTTAGATTATAAACACAAGTATTGCACCTTGGTATTCTCATGATTATTTAACTAAATGTTCAAGTAATGAAAGTCCAAAGTCAACCATCTTTCTTTTATTGATTTTACATCAAACTTTTCTTTTGTTGATTTGTGTTTTTAAATCTTAGTGCAATTCTAGTTTTCAATTAAACATCTCAAAATATCAAAATCCCCCAATTTTATTTTTATTTTAGTTTTACAAGTGTTTATACAACAAGATTATCATAGAGTTAGAAAACTGAACCAATCTCCGTGGATTCAACCCCTTTACTGCTATACACTATTTTTGTGTAAAAGATTTAGGGTTATAAATTTTGTTGGCCTCGACAACCATCAATTGAATTCTTTTAATGTGGAGTCTAAAATAGATCATAATACGATATTTATCCATGTTCTAACTAGTTTTTTTAATAAAACAATGTTAATGGATGACAATCGTCGGAGATTATGATCATTTGGAATTTTTTAAAGTTTAGTTCGTATTTAGACGTTCTTTTTCATTTTATCCGTAACACTCTAAAAATTTCAACCAATTTAAACTTTTCAAAAACAACCCAGTTTCATAAAGTTATTAAAAAAGGTTTTCAATACAATTACTATCAGAGTCTTCCCAGAACCACATCATAAAACATAATCATGGGGAGCGGTACGATCACGCCTTTGCCTTGCCACAGTCTCTTGAAGAACCTGAAAAACATTAAACCACAACTGTAAGCCCGAAAAGCTTAATGAGATATCCCCAAAATACCAACCATATATACCATACACGCACAACATGCCATATCAAAACAGAACACAGAACAACCATGCACGTCGGGTCTACTGTGTGACTAGTCCACCGCACCGGCCTTCAGTCCACCTGGTCCACCCTCCGAGTCTAGCCATATACATCGAGTCTACAGTGTGATTGGTCCGCCTGCACCGGGCCTTCAATCCACCTGGTCCAATCTCTGAGTCTACAGTATGACTGGTCCGCCCGCATTGGGCCTTCAGTCGGCCTGGTCCACTCTCCGAGCCTCGGCATGTCTGGTCCGCCCTCTTGGGGCCTACAGCCTATCCGGACCGCTCGCTGGGCATTCGGGATAACCGGTCCGCCCTGGGTATGTTGTCCTATAGCACAAAGCAGGACCCGCCTCAACCCAACCCCAGTCCAACAACCATGTGCACATAAACATTCAATCATATAACAATTCACATCCAATCAAACCGATCTAGCAGATCACATAGCATAACATCATCCTAACCAGGATACCGACCTAACCGGTCACTAGCATATACCCTCCTAACTACCAGGATGCAAACATAGCAAACCAATAACATAATAACGATACCCGAATCATAATCCAATAAAGGGTCAGCCTTGGTGTCGTAGACCCTGTCGATATAGTGAGGATAACTCACTTCGCAACTGCCGACTGAAAAGATAAGACCGAGCTGCTTCGACCACTGACACGATCTCCACCACTAGCCACACCAACACTGAACTCAAAGCAAATGCCAACAATTACCAAAATGCCCCTGGAAGTCAACTGGTCAACCCTTGGTCAAAGTCAAAGTCAACCTCCTGATTAACTCTACTCGCCGAGTCAACCCGCTGACTCGTCGAGTCCCCATGCTCAGAACTTCCCAATCCGCGACTCAACTCGCCGAGTCGCCCCAAGACTCGCCGAGTCCAACAGACTCTGAGTCCTTTCTCACTTAACTCACCGAGTCATCCCTTGACTCACCGATTCACAGCTTAACCAGAGAAAGGTTAGGACCTCACGACCAGACTCGCCGAGTCCAAGAACATACTCGCTGAGTCCAAGGCTATCTTCAACCAACTCGCCAAGTTGTTCTTCCAACTCGTCGAGTTCCTGCCCACCTTCATGCAACTCGCCGAGTACACCCATGTGACTCGCCGAGTGCCACTAGCTCTTAACCCATACAGAGGCTTTCCAAGCCATGCAGGGTCTCAAATCCATAGATCTACTCTTATACAAGCCATCCATCACGTAAAGTGGCAAACTTTACGTGAATCTAAGTAGATCTAAGCATATAGCACTCTAGGGTTAGGGTTTGGGACAAGATGGCTTCACCAATCACTCAAGAACAGGGACTTTAATGCACTCTAGACCTTCTCCATTCCAGATCTGAGGTAGCAACCTCGGATCTAACCTCCAAACTCAAAATATCACAAGCTATGCTTTCCAAAAACTCCAAAATGATGAATCTAGATGAATAACAACCCAAGAAACGAAATAATACCTCAAAAGAAAGCTCCAACAGAAGAGAAATCCAAATCCTTGCAAAGCTCCTTGCTCCAAGCCTCTTAACTCTCCGAGATCTCTTCCACAAACACTCCTCCAAGGTTCAAATGCTCTCAAACCACTCATAAACGCGCATTAGGGTTTTCTGGACTTCGAGGGAGAGTAAGGAGGCTGGGGAGAGGGTATAATGTCCTTTATATAGGGCTCATCCCCAGAAATTAGGGTTTTCTCCACACAGCACCAACTCGCCGAGTCCAGCCGCCGACTCGCCGAGTTGGCCACTTAACACGCGACCAGAATCGCGACCCTACTCGCCGAGTTGCCCATTCATATTTTCGCTTTGAACCCTGAACTTGCACTCCTGAACTCGGGATGTTACATTATCATTTTTTACTCTATTATGATATTTTGATGCAAAATTGATTTTAATATCTTATTATGATGTAAGTCCAATTCATGTTGAAATTTTGGCTCGACCTTGGATAAGGATTCATGTGAAAAAAGAGTGGACGAAAAAAAGAAAAAATATAAATAGGTAAATAATTAATATATTAAACTATATTTTTTTTTATTTAACTTATTTAGTCGATATGTCTTAAACATCATAAGATGCACATATTAGGTGTTTAAGTCGTTATACATATTAAGTAACAAAAACAAGCCTTTATTTTGATCATGTTAGCCTCTCTGTTCTGTTATTGCTATTAGGGGTATTATAGTAATTTAATTATTGATTAGTTAGCAGTCGTTATTTTGATAGAGTAGTTTGTATATGTAGTTATTGTTATCTTCTTTGTAATCAGTTAATTAATACAATGAAGATTGAAAATCATTTCTTCTCTCTCAAGTTCTTAATTGTTTACATGGTATCAGATTAACGATCCAATCTTCAATTTCTTTCCGCATTTATCTACAATCATTCTTCTTTTCACTCTATTTCATCTTCAATCGATTTTTTTTTTAAATTGATTGTTTCAATCATGTCAGGAGAATCCACAATTGACTTAATTTCTGTTTCTAATCCATTTTACCTTGGATCCTTTGATAATCCAAGTAATGTTCTTGTCACTAATGTCTCTAATGGCGTTGGTTTCAACGCATGGAAACGAGCAATGATTATGGCTATGTCTGCAAAGAACAAGCTAGGTCTTGTTGATGGCTCGATTTCTTAACATGCGTCTAATTCTCGTACTTATCCTACTTGGTTTCGTGCAAATTCCATGGTTATAAGCTGAATTTTAAATTCACTTCACAAAAATATCGCAGATAGCATTCTTTTTCTTCAAACTACATCTCATATCTGGAGTGAATTGAATCAATGTTATTAACATTCCAGTGGAGCATTGATTTACCAGATTCAACAATAACTATATTCAATGTCTCAAGACTCAGATGATTTTCCTACTTACTTCACCAAGCTTATGAAGATATGGGATGAGTTACGTGTGATACAAGATCTTCCAACATGTTCATGTAGTGCAACAACTGTTCTTAATAAGTTTCTTGAAGATCAAAAGCTTATTCAGCTTCTAATGGGGCTTAATGACTTATATAAAATCATATGAGGTCAGATTCTTATGATGAAACCCTTGCCTACGTTGTCTACTGCTTATGCCTTACTCATTCAAGAAGAACATCAAAGAGAAATCAATGTATCTCCTGCCTTTAACAGTGATGCAATTGCTATGAATGTCTCTACTAATTCCAATTCCCAGTCTTCTAAGAATAATCTCACCTGTTACCCACTGCAAGAAGACAGGTCATACAAAGTCCCAATGCTATAGGCTTGTTGGATTTCCCTCCACATTCAAGTTCACAAAAGGAAGAAAATATGAGTCTTCCGCTGTTCATAATGTTAGTTCCACATCTAACATCAATTTTTCTCCTGAGCAATATCAACAACTTCTTCAACTCCTGAATACAACATCAATCAACAACAATTCTTCGTCATCTCAGGTCAATTATGTCGTTACTGAAGGATCTCTTAATCCTAATGGTACATCCTTTTCTTTTGAACATTTTGTGCAAATGCTTATAAGTCCTTGCATCTTCTTCAAACACATAGTTCTTGGATTATAGATTCAGGAGCCACTGACCACATTTGTTCTAATCAATATTTCTTTGTTTCTCTCACAAAACTTATTCGGCCTCAATCTCTCGTGCTTCCTAATGGTCAGGGCACTTTTATCAATTACATTGGTGATGTTGAAATTCATGATTCCATAACACTTCATGGAGTTTTATATGTTCCTGAATTCAAGTATAACCTTGTGTCTATTCCTAAGCTCACTTCTCATCTTAAGACTTTTGCAATTTTCACTAATGAAAATTGTCTTCTGCAGGAACCTTGCTTGAAAAGTAATTTTGCTCTTGGCATACTTGGAAAAAGAATCAATGATCTATATGTGTTTGAACATCATCAACTTAAGCAGTCTTTAGTTTATAATTTCTCTGTTTTTCTTTCTTCTTTGTCTTGTCAAACGTCTGTATTCACTCTTTTTTTTTTAATGTTCAAACAATGTTGTGGCATAATAGACTATGTCATGTTCCTTTAGCCAAACTGAAAGAACTTTCTCTTGTTTCTTCAAAATATAATGACATGAATATTGATTCGTGTCTTGTTTGTGCTAAATCTAAACAACACAAATTACCATTTCCTATCATTGATACTATATCCAAAAATCCTTTTGACTTGATCCATGTTGATGTTTGGGGACCTTATAAACATGCTACATATGATGGTTTTAAGTATTTTATCACCATTGTTGATGATCACAGTAGGCATACATGGGTACACTTGATGTCACATAAACATTATGCCTTGCATCTTATCAAATCTTTTGTAAAGATGGTCAAGACACAATTTCATACAATGGTCAAAGTTATCAGAACTGATAATGCTATGGAGTTGGGATTAAGTTCAGAAGGCATTTCATTTTTTCAAGATAATGGTATTTTACATTAGAAATCTACTCCCTACAATCCTCAACGAAATGGAGTTGTTGAGAGAAAACATCAACACATTTTAGCCACCTCCAGAGCTCTTTATTTTCAGTCATGAAATTGGTATTGCTTACTGGGGTCATTGTGTCAAGAATGCAATTCATTTAATCAATAAAATGCCTTCCAAAGTTCTAGATGGTCAAATTCCTTTTCAAAATTTGCATAAAGAACAACCTTCATTTGATAAACTAAGAAGTTTTGGTTGTTTGTGTTATGTTTCACCATTACCTTAAGGAAGAGATAAATTCATGCCACGTGCCAATCCATGCATTTTGATTGGTTATCCTCCTGTTCAAAAGGCATACAAAGTTTTATATTTGGTAACCAAATCTATTTCGATTTCAAGAGATGTCAAATTCTTTGAGAATAATTTCTCATTACACTCATCAGATCGTTCTATATCATTTCCTGACCCAAATTCTTTCATTCTCATTCCTATTTCTGATCTTGTTCTTCAAAATCCCGATTTTACCCTTGATCCCAATTTTGTCCCGGTTTTGATAATAATGTTTCTCCAGCTACTTCTTCCTTACCTGATTCACCTGTTCAAGAACTCTTATTAAGGAGAACAACCAGAATATCTCAGCCACATATTCATCTTCAATATTGTATTTGTAATTTTGTTGTTACAGATGCATCTTCTTCTTGTTCTCACACTCTCACCAATTTATGTATTAGTCTTTATTCCTAGATTCAAAGTGTTTCTTTAGCCGTTACCAAAACCTCATCTCATTTTCCACACATGGAAATTGAACTTGCTTTTTATCATGAAGCTAAAGGTAAGCCTCAGTAGGAAGAAGCTATGAGAAAATAGTTACTAGCTTTAAATGAAAATCACACCTGGGAAATTGTAAAACTGCCAAAAGGGAAGAAACCAATTGCTTGCAAATGGGTATTCAAAATCAAATACAAAGCAGATGGTATTGTAGAAAGACATACAACGAGGCTAGCAGCAAAGGGTTTTACTCAAAAACAGGGGATAGGCTACAATAAAACCTTTTCACCAGTTGTAAAGTTCACCAGTGTTAGATGCATGGTTTCTATAGTCATGAAAAGGGGTTGGAATGTACATCAATTTGATGTAAATAATGCATTTCTGCATGGGGATCTTTATGAAGAAGTCTACATGAGGCCTCCACCCGATCTTTCTCTTTCCTCTTCTTCACTTGTTTGCAAACTTAAAAAATCATTGTATGGTTTAAAGCAAGCATCAAGACAGTGGTATGATAAGCTTTCCTTTACTCTTGTTCTTAAAGGATATCACAGGTCATCAAATGATTATTCACTTTTCATAAAGAAAACTCCTAACAACATAGTCATTGTTGCCATATATGTTGATGATATATTGGTCACAGGAGACGATGACATAGAGATTAAATCGCTCAAGGATTCACTTCATAATCAATTTCAAATCAATGATTTGGGTTACATTCATTATTTTTTGGGCATAAAGTTTAATACAATTGCAAACGGAATGGTGATTAATCAACAAAAGTACGTCAACGAAATTCTTTCTACTTATTAAATGCAAGAACAATATATCACTACCACTCCTTTACAACCGAAACTTCATTTATTGCCTTTAATGGAAGAACCTATGCCAGATCCTACTATATACAGACAACTCATTGCGAAATTTAATTTTATTCTTCATACGCGACTAGATTTGGCATCCTCAATTCATTATTTGAGTCAATTTAGCCAAACTCCATGTCAAGCTCATTACAATGCTGCCATGCATGTATACAATATCTTAAAGGCACTATAACACTAGGGTTATTTTTCAATAAAAATCCTTTTTTTAACATTGAAGATTTCTATGATTCTGATTGGGCATCATGCCCAATCACAAGAAGAAGTGTTAGTGGTTTCTTTATTCTTTTTGGGGATACTCCTATTTCATGGAAGTCAAATAATCAAGTTAGTGTCTCCTTATCATCTGCTGAAGCAGAATACAGGTCTATGAGGCGCGTGTGTGTAGAATCAGTGTGGCTAATCCGTCTCTTATCTGAATTACAAGTGGACAATATTACCCCTATTCCTCTCAAGTGTGATAATCAAGCTGCCATTTACATTGCAGCTAATCCTATATACCATGAAAGAACAAAACATATTGAACTCGACTACCATTTTGTTCGAGAGAAGCTTCAAGCTAGTATGATTTCTTTGTTTCATGTTTCTACTCAACAACAGTTGGCTGATGTCTTTACCAAACCTCTCTATGGACCAATACATCAAGATGCAACAAACAAACTTGGGTTACTTCCATACCCACTAATTGGAGGGGGGGGGGGTTAGTTTCTCTGTTATGTTATTGTTGTTAGGGGTATTATAGTAATTTAATTACTAATTAGTTAGCAATCCTTATTTTGATAGAGTAGTCTATATATATATATATATATATATATATATATATATATATATATATATATATATATATATATATTATATAGTCCTTGTTATCTTCTTTGTAATCAGTTAATCAATACAATGAAGATTGAAAATCATTTCTTCTCTCTCAAGTTCTTAATTGTTTACAAATCATTCTAACTTTCGGTTTCTTATATTTTCAGGTTCAATTCAGTTTGTCGGGTCCGATTTCAACTTTTTTCATACACTTAATGATAAACTAATAACACCTTTAATTGCTGATTCTTGAAAAAATTATTTCGAAACAAGAAATGTATAACGATAAGTAAATTTAACATACATTTTGTCAAAGGAAATAAGGAAGCATGATATTTTATGGGGTCAAACGTCAAAGAATAATAATCTGGGCTAAGCAACCTTGAAAGTTGAAACCCAACCATCTTCAAGCCCACAAAATTACATCCAAAGCCCTAACTTTGCTCCCGAATAATCCACATCTATAAAAGTATAAATCATCGTCTCGTATGAGATCTAGGGTTTTATTTTTTCTTATCAGTGCAGGCGGTCGGTAAGTTTCTGCTCAAGGAAAATGGTGAAGGGTCGTCAAGGGGAAAGAGTCAGGTATAATGCTATTCTTTTCTGTGAACCCTAGTCTCCTAATCACATTCAAAATCTGTTCGGAACATATTCGCTTACTTATCATTTTCAATTTCAGACTCTACACCAGAGGAACGATTCTGGGCTACAAGAGGTAAAGTAAAGTTCATCTTCTAAATAATATCGATAAGATTGTTCAATGAAATTGTTATTGAAATCGTAAGTTTGTTGACTTTTTCTCATGTTTTGGTTCAGGTCGAAGTCGAACCAGTACCCAAATACATCGTTGGTTCAAATTGAAGGAGTTAACACGAAAGAGGAGGTAGGATGGTATCAAGGGAAACGCATGGCGTACGTGTACAAGGCAAAGGTGAAGAAGAACGGATCACATTACAGATGCATTTGGGGAAAGGTTACTAGGCCTCATGGTAACACTGGTATTGTGCGTGCTAAGTTCACGTCTAATCTTCCTCCCAAATCCATGGTAATTCACACTTATAAATCAGAAATGAAACATATTTACAGCATTTTAAATGATTTCTGGTGTCAGAATTTGATAAATGCTTGTCTCTTTCGTTTTGCAGGGATCTAGGGTTAGAGTGTTTATGTACCCAAGCAATATTTAAGGTATTTTATGCTTTTTCTTCTTCATTCTGCTTTTACTTGTTAGAAATATGTTATTCAATTGATTGTTTATGAATCGAGGGGATGAAAACCTGTAAATTAAGTCTTCTATTCATCATTTTGCTACATTCTAGCTAGTTGATTCTCTTGTCTAGTAAGCTGACAAATAGAAATAAGTTGACCCACAATCATTTTAGGTTTATAAATCATTATCCCCTTTAAACATATGATTCCTTAGACATGTATGTGTATGATCTCTATGCATACACAAAAATGTCAACCAACACAATTGATAGAACATTTGCACATGCTGAATATATTGATAAGTTGTAGCTACTACAGTGTGTAGTATCTCTATGAAATGTTGTTGCCAATAGAGAGGTTGTTATATTCTTGATTTGCAACTACAATGCTTGCTTGAAGTTTTACTTGATTGTGATTCCTTGTAATCTCTTTGTGCTTGCAGGTTTATTCAACATTGGTATGAGGATGTTGCTGCTTTTATTTTCATTGTTCTTGTAGTAGTTTTTTGATGGTTTGTGATGGAAGCTTTTATTTTTTTATATGGAAAAACATGTCTAGAGCATTACAATGCCTTCTACCTTTTCTTAAAGATTGCGAGACTACATGTTCAAATGAATTTCATCATTATATACAATGCATGTAATGATCAAATTCTAATAGGATCTAGTTTTGGACCAAGGTAAAATTGTTTAAATCAAGTTGAAGTTTGATGGTTTTCACTCGCAAGAGCCTACCAAATTGAAATAATTGTTATATTGATATCATTTTTCAATTCTATATCTACTATACAAACGACAACAAAACTTGATACATAAAAAAAACAAATATTTGTTAACAATTATAAAATCATTGTATAAGATTACTACTCATGATGAATTGAAGCTCTGTCTTTATTAAGCCATCATTGATGTTTGGCATAGAGCTCGATGGATGAATTGTTTAAGCTTTGATTTTGTGTTGAAAGGAATAATTATTAAGGCTATGTGTTGGATCTATGAACTTATATTTGATATTACCTTCGCTTTGGATTTATAAATTGATATTTGAGATCAGCTTTACACCGTAGGAAATACTAAAGAGTTTACAATTTATACAATAATCTTTGGGAAGCTACATCCGATCCTATAGTATAATCCTAGGTACAATCTTGCTACAATGATGGCTCAAACTAATGATTACTGTCATTATCTATTATTGTTATTGTTGCAAAATAATTTAATAATTACCAACACCAAGGTTTTATATAAAGGTTTCATAAAAATGGAATGGTAATTATATTTCCATGTTAACAAGATGCTTGGGTTGATAGTTTTATTCTAATTTTCTTAGAAATAAAATCTTGATGTTTGATTGTTTTTTTTCTCCCAAAAATAAAGTTTTCTTAAAACATATTGGCACGACCTAATAATGTTGTGACCGTGTTAACTGAATTAATGAAGACCATGCCATCTCTTAGACCGCCTATTGTGATTGAAGGGTGCCTCTTTGATACATAATGTCATTAATGTGTTGTTTAAGTATGATGGTAATATAGTAAGAGAACATGACTCGTTGTGAAGGAGAACATCACATGGGAATGCATGACTGAAAGGGAGCTATTATCGTTTTCGTTTCTTTGATGAGCCCATGTTATGATGAAACGTTTGTAGGAGACCAACATTGGGTCATACATTAATATGGTTGTCACTTAGGCTATATGATCATGGGGACCTTACAAGTATAATTTGATTGTGGCATGTTTTTGTACACTTGTATGTGTGGTTTGCAACTTTATATACATGCAAGTATATAACTATACAATATGTATAAATCATGTATACATTAAGTATTAATGTAACTATAAAAGAAGCTTATGAGTTTTTGATAAGAAGTCAAAATGACTACAAGAATAAAAATCGAGTATAGTGATTCTTATTTATGAAAATAAAGATGATGCACAAGCTTGTGGGAACTATAGATGTATTAAGTTAGTCACAGCCTAAAACTATAGGAGTGAGTACTATAGGCAAAGTTAAAAAAGCATCATGATTGTTTCATAAAACCAATTCGGTTTCATGTCTGTGAGGTCAACAATCAATAACTGATGCGGTCCATCTCCTTAGACATATTTGGGAGAAATATAGAGAAAGAAGTATGGATCTTCATATGTTGTTTATCAACTTGGAAAAAGGCATATGATAGTGTATATCAAGAGACGATTTACTAGACCTTAGAAACTAGAGAGGACCCGGGGAGATATGACATGGATATACGCGATATATATTGTAGGCTAAGACTTGGGTTCGTATCCCAGTCGGTTTAGTGACATAAAGTCCTTTTTAGTTAAAATTGGGCTCCATTAGAGTTCGACCGTCATTTTTTCCATGTTCTTGTTTTATTGTTCATATTGTGTTTCCTTGTTTGCCTTATTTAGCATGTTTTCGCATTCATATGCTCGTTCCATGTTTTTCTCATGTGCTAAAAACTAAACCAACAAATCTATCACAACATCAACAGATCTTTTATTAATAAGATCCAGTTGGTTTTCAGGAACTTACAAACCAAAACCTCACTACATAACACTCACCCTCGAACAAAATAGACTACAAGAACAGATTACAAAGTTTTCCATCTAAAACATTCAATCAGAACAAACGAGACAAGATTCAACTAAAACCCTAATCTGAAGAAGACGAAGATGAGACAACGAAGAGACTTGATCAACTCGATTAAGTGTTTGCTAATCTGAACACTAACCATATATATACATCCGGTTCAACCCATTAACCATACCCGTAATATATAGATCTGCGCATGCTTCCAAGTTCTTTTAAATCAGCTTTAATACCTGCACTATTAACATAATACACAATACACCCAAAACTAAAAACACTAATTTTTAACTCTATAGTTTTACAATTATGACTCAAGTAAAGCAACCTTTTCTCAATGTTAATCTTGCTCATAAACATACACTTTTAACACCCCCTCTCAAGATAAACATTGAGAATGAATTACTCAATTTTAAACGGATCATATAATCCCAATTCAGAACATAAGAAATCATGTTGTTTTGAAGACAAAGCTTTAGTAAAAATATCAGCTCTTTGAAGTTCTGAATTTATTTTAACAATTTTTAAAATTCCTTTTGACACTCTATCTCGAACAAAATGAACATCAACTTCAAAATGCTTAGTTTTTTCATGAAACACAGGATTAAGAGCCAGTTTAATAGCAGAATCATTATCACAAAAAACATTTACTGGAAACAAATTTTTAACTCCCAAATCATAATAAAGTTTTATAATCCACATAATTTCACAAGTAACTGAAGCCAAAGCCCTATATTCAGATTCTGTAGAGGACCTGGAAACAATATCTTGTTTTTTACTTTTCCAAGAAATTAATGAATCTCCAAAATACACACAATAACCAGTAACAGATCTCCTGGATGTAATACATTTAGCCCAATCAGCATCCACATATGCACACAAACTAGACTTTTGATTTTTTAAAAAACTAATACCTCTACCCGGATTTTGTTTCAGATATCTTAACACACGCATAGCAATATCCAAATGAGATTTTCTTGGAGAATACATAAATTAACTGAGAGTTTGAACAGTAAAGGAAATACCAGGTCTAGTTATGGTTAAATAAATCAACTTGCCTATAAGTTTTTGATATTCTGTTATATTACTCAGTAAAAAATCCTTTTCATCAACTCCTTTTCCAGATATATTAAAATTCAAATCTAAAGGAGTTTTAACTGGTTTACAAGCTAATTTCCCAAATTCATGAATTAATTCCAAACAATATTTACGTTGAGATAGACAAATTCCATTATCTTTATCAAACACCTCAATTCCTAAAAAGAACTTTAACTTCCCTAAGTCTTTAATTAAATATTTAGACTTTAAAAAATCTTTTACTTTAGTAATTTCAAGCTCACAATTTCCTGTTATAACAATATCATCAACATATACAAGTAAAATAACAACAGTATCACCTGTATTTTTAACAAATAATGAGTAATCATTTATGCTTTGAACAAAACCAAATTCAAACAAAGAAGAACACAGCTTTTCATTCCATTTCCTAGGCGCCTGCTTCAAACCATATAATGATTTTAACAATTTACAAACACGTGTATCACCAGGAGTATGATACCTTTGAGGAAGAGTCGTATAAACATCCTCATCAAGATTACCATAAAGAAAAGCATTATTAACATCAAGTTGAAACAATTTCCAAGAATAATTGATAGCTAAAGAAACAACAACCCTAACAGTAACCATTTTAGCTACAAGAGAAAAAGTCTCCTCGTAATCTATACCTTCCTTTTGACTATATCCTTTAGCTACAAGTCTAGCTTTATATCTTTCTACTTCACCATTAGATTTGTATTTAATTTTATACACCCACTTACACCCAATGGGTTTACGATTAGTGGGTAAACTTGTAATTTCCCATGTTTTATTTCGATATAAAGCTTCCATTTCCTCATTCATTGTAGTTATCCAATTTGAATCAGTAGAAGCTTCAAAAAAATTCTTAGGTTCAACTGTTTTATTTAAATTTGAAACAAAACAAAAATTTTCAGGACTCAATCTTGCATAATTTATAGTTTTTTCAATACCATATTTGTATTTTCCCTCAACAACATAATCACTAAATCTAAGTGGCATCCTGGACTCTCTATTAGACCTTCTAACAGAACTACTACTAGATGGTTCAGAACTTTCAAAAACATTTCCCTCAGAAATATCAGAAATACCTGAACCAACCTCCTGAGACTGAGACACTTGTGCCATGCCATCCTGGCTACTATCACTAGCAACCTCAGGAGAAAAAGCTGCACTAGCACCATCAGTCTGGTGGCTAATCTCAGGAGTTTCAGACATAGGAACTTCATCCATATAGGATGATTGAACAATTTCATCATAGGGACTAGAAGGCAAAGGGTCATTAACAAAAAAATCATTAAAGAATGAAAACAAATTTTCATTAATTAAATCCTTCTTCATTTTATACGGAAACACATCCTCATAAAACACTACATCCCTGGAAAAGAAAACAGAAGAATTATCAAGATTATACAGCTTATAGCCTTTCTTTTCATTAGAATAACCAATAAAAATACATTTTTCAGATCTTTCAACAAACTTATCTGAAATATTTTGCTTAACAGAAAAACATAAACATCCAAAAACTCTCAAATTCTCAAACTTAGGTAAACACTTATAAATCATTTCAAAAGGAGACTTCCTTTTTAAGACTGAAGTAGGAAGCCTATTTATTAAAAACACAGCAGTCAAAATTGACTCACCCCAAAAATTAAGAGGTAGACCAGATTGAAATAATAGAGACCTGGCTACATTTAAGAGATGTCTATGCTTCCTCTCCACAACACCATTCTGTTGTGGAGTATAAGTACAAGTAGTTTGATGTAAAATACCATTTTTATCAAAGAAATCTTTAAACTGTGAATTAACAAACTCAGTACCATTATCAGATCTAAAAACCTTAAGACTTGAATTAAAATGATTTTTCAAAAAATTATAAAACACAGAAAACCAATAAAAAACTTCAGATTTAGATTTTAACAAATATACCCAAACACCTCTGGTGAAGTCATCCACAATTGTTAGAAAGTATTTGAAACCATCAGTGGTAGCAACTCTATAAGGTCCCCAAACATCTATATGTATCAAATCACCTAAAGAAGTACTCTTATGTTCACTCAAATGAAAGGAATTCCTATACTGCTTAGCTTTGTGACAGACATCACAAGGAGGAAGAGACTCAGTTCCAAAAGACAAAACATGTTTAAGAGAATTTAAAGACTGAATAGCAGGATGACCCAACCTATTATGTCAAGTTACTTTGGAAACATAACAATCAATCCTACTCAGAGAAGCCATATTACCTGAAGAGTAAGAGTCTTCAAGATAATACAACCCTCCTGACTTACTACTAGTCCCCACAGTCACCTTGGACTGTGAATCCTGAACAACACATTTAAATTCATCAAACACAAGCTGACATTTATTATCCTTACAAAGTTTGTGAACAGAAAGTAAGTTTACATTAAATTCAGGAACAACAAAAACATCAGACAAAACAACCGAATTAGACAGTCTCATATTTCCAATTTTATTAATCCTAGCAGATGACCCGTTAGGATGATCCACTCTAAGATCTAGTTTTGAAACATCAACAATATTATTAAGCTTAAAATCATTTTTGGTCATATGATGATTCGCACCAGAATCAATAATCCATTTATTATTGGTAGATACAAAAGAACTACAACAAATACCTGCCATATTTGCAGACACTTCACTTGTTGAAGGCTTCTCATTAATAAGACTGAGAAACTTGTTATATTGCTCACTTGTGAGAAAAAACTTTTCAGACGAACTGTTAGTCTTAATATCCAAATCAGAAGAAACATAATTATTAGAAGACATTGAATTATTAGAAGAAAGTGTCTTATTAGGATTTTGAGATTCATTTTTGAACTTAAAATCTTTAGGAAAACCAATGAGCTTATAACACCTTTCGATAGTATGTCCCTTAAGACCACAATTCTTACACTGAAGATTAGAATTTCCACGAAACTTATTTCGTTTTTGATCATTAAATTTACCAACAAAAGCAGTAGCTTGAGACTTAGTAGAAGTTTGTGAAACAGAACCTCCCTTCTGATGTGATTCTTCACGAGAAACAATAGAAAAAACAGTTTTCACATTAGGGAGAGGTTCTGTTAACAAAATGTGACTTTTAACCTGACTGAATGTATCATCTAACCCTGACAAAAACTGCATAAGTTTCATTAATTTTGAATGGTTAACAAAATCAGTTGAGGCTTCACATGTACACTCAGACAGGTTAATTAATCCTTCCAACTCCTTCCACAAAGCATCAAGCTTACTGTAGTACTCAGAGACAGACAAACCATTCTGAGTAAGTGAATTTATTTTTTTGATGTACATTGAAAATAACAGAACTATCAGCCTTAGAGTAAGTTTCACTTAACTCAGACCAGATATTAGAAGCATTATCACTACAGGCATGATTAGCATACAAAGATTCAGAAATAGAACCAAGAATCCAAGAACATACAACAACATTAACACGTTCCCATTTGTGAATCTTAGTTTCATCCTCACTAGGTTTAGGAAAAGTTTTATCAACATACCTAACTTATTCCTTCCTTTCAGGGCCCTAGTCATAGAAATTTTCCATATTCTATAATTCTCAGTTCCAATTAGTTTAAAACTAATAACAGAAACAACTCCATTATCAGAAGGATGTAAAAATAATGGATCATCAAAATCATATCGTTCTGGACTTTTAGATCCAGATCCAGATCCAGACGGAGTTTCCCCAACCATGACTGATACAGTTTACAGAAAATCAAGGTTGTGTTCTCTTGAATATGACTAAACTAAACCAGATTCTGATCTCTTTCAAGAAGCAGACAAGCTAGTGTAATCACAAGACCACAACCCCAATAAAAAAACTGTAAGAGTCACAACACAGCAAGATGAACAAACAATAACACAGAAGAACCCAATAAAATAACCTGAACAAACAAAGATCAAGCGTGCGAAAAACTTACAGAACTCCACCAACAACGCTCTGCAAGCTGCAATGTAGTTTACTGTTAGATCTACACAAATATAATCTAACACTGAAGAAGACAAGCATTCAAATGCCAGAAACCACCAAACACCTCAGATTGCACCGTTTGCAATCTTAACGTTGACCGTCGCTTGACGTTGGGTGTCAGAAAACAAGAAGTTAACCCTACCGTTATAGTCAAGCGATCGTTTACTCTTAAGATTGACAGTGTCTGAGAGAGTTTAAACCGTCGTTTTTATGAACAACGTGAAATCCACCTTAAATCAACAGGTTGAAGCAACCGATCGAACAGAGGACACAAAACTATCAAGAAAACTCAAGAACAAAAAACGAGATCTGAAAACCCTAACTCAAAAAACGAGAAATCAACGAACGACGCAGGAATAACCCCGCTCTGATACCATGCTAAAAACTAAACCAACAAATCTATCACAACATCAATAGATCTTTTATTAATAAGATCCAGTTGGTTTTCAGGAACTTACAAACCAAAACCTCACTACATAACACTCACCCTCAAACAAAATAGACTACAAGAACAGATTACAAAGTTTTCCATCTAAAACATTCAATCAGAACAAACGAGACAAGATTCAACTAAAACCCTAATATGAAGAAGACGAAGATGAGACAACGAAGAGACTTGATCAACTCGATTAAGTGTTTGCTAATCTGAACACTAACCATATATATACATCCAGTTCAACCCATTAACCATACCCGTAATATATAGATCCACGCATGCTTCCAAGTTCTTTTAAATCAGCTTCAATACCTGCACTATTAACATAATACACAATACACCCAAAACTAAAAACACTAATTTTTAACTCTATAGTTTTACAATTATGACTCAAGTAAAGCAACCTTTTCTCAATGTTAATCTTGCTCATAAACATACACTTTTAACATCATGTTTTACCTTACTCCTAACTTTGACATGTTTTTCCTTCTTAGCATCATCTACAGGTCATCACGACGAACATGTCAGAGGTTATCAGTCAATCTTCAAGACAAATTGTTGGCATTCTACCTCCCCTTACCCAATAAACGGATTTACAAAGTATGTTGTTGTGTCAAAATGACTATATACATAGGCTCTTACACAAGACAAATATGATAGTTTACAAAAATAGAAAATATAGTAGTTACAAATTTGGTTGAGTTTATGAAATCATCTCAAATTGGTTTTTATGTTTCATTTCTTTGTAAATTTAGTTAATTTGGCGACAGAATGCAAACATTAACAAAATAACATAAGATAAAATTAATTAATAAGTTTTAATGAAGTGGTGAGATTTTGTTCCCTTCAAACGAAATAACAGTGTTAGAGTATCACTAGAGATGAGCACACTAGATCAATTACCGAGCTCGAATCCCAGTACCTAAACCCGAACTGATTCCAAAGATTCAACAAGGTGCTCAGTTCCCACTTTCACCTGAAATTGGGATCGAGTACTATCGCGTTCTATTCCATCATTTTTCCCAGAATACTGATCCCAAATCGAATTTAGCAAATATTCGGTTGAACGTTTCACGAATGATTTGTTGAATGTCTGATTGTTTACATCCCTAGATGTAGCTGTGTAGGTGTTAAAACAGTTAATATTATAAACAAATAAACAATATTATATTATAATACATAATATTTATACAATTAATAGAAAAATAATAGTTCTAACTTCTAACTTCTAACTTCTAATATTTCTCTCTCTCAATCGGAGCATAATCGTCGTCAGTCCTCAAAACGCGACCCACCACCCCCTCCTACTCTATCCTTCTCACGTTTTCACTTCCTTATTTTTCATTTCATTTCATCTTCTTTTCCCTCTCTTGGCCCCCTGATGTTTTCTCCTCCAGTTTCATTGCGCTCTGTGCACTAGTTAGTAATTACACAAAGAGGAACACAGCAACCGATTATACTCTCCTTTTTGCTGTTTCCAATTCCCAAATGTCGGCAATAAAGAGCCCACCATCGAGCAAATTGTTTACGTTAGGGCTCGTATCAGCATGGTACTCATCGAACATTGGTGTGTTGTTACTCAACAAATACTTGCTAAGCAATTACGGATTCAAGTACCCAATATTTCTTACAATGTGTCACATGTCCTCCTGCGCTTTGCTCAGCTACATCGCCATTGCATGGATGAAAATAGTCCCTTTGCAGACCATCCGATCTCGTGTTCAATTCGTTAAAATCTCTGCTTTGAGTCTAATCTTCTGTGCCTCCGTTGTCAGTGGTAATATCTCGCTTAGGTATTTGCCTGTATCGTTTAATCAAGCAATTGGCGCTACGACGCCATTTTTCACGGCGGTGTTTGCGTACCTCATGACTTTAAAGAGTGAAGATTGGCTTACGTTTATCACCCTCATTCCTGTTGTCACCGGCGTTGTTATCGCCAGTGGGGTATGTTTTCATCTCTATTCTTTTCAATTCGATAAGAAACTACTGAAATTAGTCAAATCAGCTCCGATTTTAAGTATGTTCTTTTGCTAATTTCACTTCTTAGGGCGAGCCAAGTTTCAATCTGTTTGGATTCATAATGTGTGTTGGTGCGACAGCTGCCAGAGCACTCAAAACCGTGGTACAAGGGATATTGCTTACTTCTGAAGGGTAAACATTTCTTCATTACCATAATCTATCAAGGTCCATTGATTTGTATCAAGGCTGTTATATCTGACGAGTAAATACGTCTTATTTTGCTTAAGTGAGAAGCTGAACTCCATGAATCTCCTTCTGTACATGGCTCCTATTGCTGTCATACTCCTGCTTCCAGCAACAATGTACATGGAAGAGAATGTGGTTGGCATAACAATAGCACTCGCTAGACAAGATTTTGGGATCATTTGGCTCTTGATTTTCAACTCTTCACTTGCTTACTTTGTGAATTTAACCAATTTTTTGGTCACAAAACATACAAGCGCCCTTACACTTCAGGTTAGGATCATCGAGTCATTGACACTTACAAAAGTTTATAAAAATTTTCATCTTTTTATAATTGGTTTGATTGGTTCAGGTCCTTGGAAATGCAAAGGGAGCAGTAGCAGTAGTTGTCTCAATATTAATTTTTAGGAATCCGGTTTCTGTGACTGGGATGGCTGGCTACACACTCACAGTTCTTGGTGTTATTCTCTATGGAGAAGTTAAGAAACGTAGCTCCAAATGAGAAAATGTTACTGTTTTTAACTTTTAACTTAAGCTGAGTTGACTCGTTTTTTGCTTCTGCATTCAAGGGCACCGCATTGATAGGAACAATTTTGGCAAGGAAGCCCTTAGGCTAACACATCTCTAGACTTGCCCCTATTAGAGAAAATTCTTCTTTTATTAGTTTTTGTTACATTCTTTATGGAAAAGAGTTGTAGAATTAATCCCACAAAACTACATCATATCAAGTTTGTAGTGATTTATCTGTTTAAAAACTTTTCAAAATCCCAAGATTAGGGTGTGTTGGATACCCCCTTTCCATGATTATATCTATCCAATAGTTGTTTCTGGGGTGGTATCTTTGAAACCATAAGAAACACGCAAGAAAAAAGAGAGTTTTGAGTGTATGGGAAATAGTAAGTGGCAACTAAATTTCAAGTACAGAGGAAGTAGTATGTTTAGATAAATATGGGCACCCATGGAACCAACCAATCAAACAAAAGGAAGTCAATAAGTCGAAAGGAAAGCTTACTCATCAAACGACAATAAAAGACAAACACAAGCAAAACAAGCCGAAAACTTTGTTGGAAAATGGTAAGTAGAAGATGAACATCATGAATTTGTAGGTGTTTCAAACTTCAAACTTCTGGGATAGAAGCTGCAGCTGCTGTTGCTGCTGCTGCTGATGCTGCTGATGCTCGCTTAATGGATGCAGACTTGATGAGATGATTGTAGCTCCCCTTCTCCTTGAAGAGCTGTGAGAAATGATGCTTGCAATACAAAATCCCCTCCAATGCTGCATAGTTTGATGGAGATAAAGAACAGCCTCCATGGGAGCACTTGAAACAAGACTTGTGGTATGATTCATTCTCCACTGTTACCTGAATTAAATAACAATACCAATCAGAATATTAAAAAAAAGGACAAATGCCAACAGCCAACATGTGGGAGGTAATCACAATGTAAACCTGATACCTCATACCTTACTTATGGATTTTTAAGCATGAAATGAATAAGCCTTATAACATACCTTCTCGAGAGGATAAGCAGTTTTGCCACAAGTAGCACATTTCTCTTGAGTCCCCGAAAACATGCCAGCAGCTTTGCTTGGTGACTTTGTCTACACATATAATCATATAATTAGGTGTTGTTTCTTTTTCACCATTTAACCCGTAAACATCATTTAATGAGAAAAAAAAATCATGGCCTAATATTTATGTTAAAAAGACCGAAATTTTACCAGCATTGGAGATAACTTCTCAGCCGCCTTTGCAGCTGTAAAAAAAACCCGACAACCCGTCAAAGATTCAAACTAAAAATGATCAAAAGAACCTACAAAAAGCAAATGAGGATGAAAAAAGCATACGTGATTGGAAGTTTTTGTTGAAATTTCCACTCTCCTTGAAGAGCTGCTCAAAGTGAGGCTTGCAGTAGAGCACACCTTCCATTGATGAGTAATTGCTCAACTGAAATGTAACTATAATTACTTACTATGCCATTATACCTTTAGTCTAAAATCGTTGCAATGTCATTCAAATCCAAAACAATTTTCATTGGTATTAGATTTTATAACAGGTTAGACTTGCATTCTTGATTTATCTTTTTATTTCCACAATTTCGTATAAACTCATCAATTCTTGCTGCATTTTATAAGAATGATAAATAGTTTGCAAAGAAAAGTCAACTATAACTGTTCTGAAAGTCAACCATTCTTGATTATCAATAAACTATGTAGTTGTGCCCATTTCATTATCTTAATTCATAATGGACAAGCATATCACAAGGAATGTTAATTAAAATAATGTTCCCTGAACAAATATCTTAGATCTACAGGCGCCATTAATGATTATCAACACAATTTACATAAATTCCAAAACTAATTATCGTACAATTAAAATATAGATCATATGAAATAAACATTATAAGAAAATTATTCATCATCATCATACCTTAAGGGTACCTTTGCAATGGCTACACTTGAAGCAAGATTTGTGATAATCAATACCATCAGCAGACAAAAGCTCCACTGGGTAAACAGTCTTCCCACAAGCCTTGCATTTTTGCTGTGTTCCGGTAAAAGACATAATTGCCCTTTTCCCCTATGGATCTGATCTCGATCTTTTCCTCTACCTCCCTACTGTCAACAACCAATCAGATGTGAAACCTTTATACCCTTTTCAATTCAATTCAATCTGAACCAACACCTGTAAAAGAAAATCCTAAAGGCTTTCAACTTTACCAATCCGATCTGATAGAAAAATGAACATAAATTGCTGAAAAGATCTGAGATTTTGAAACCCCATCCTAATTAAAGTTGCGTTTGTTTCAAAGAAAAGTCGGGCTTGTTGAAATCATCAGTTTCTAGAAAAATATGAACATTAATTGTTGAAAACTGAAAAGAACCTACTATTTCGAAACCCCATCATATCAAAGTTGCTTCTAGCTTTAGAAATGACTGGGGTTATGTTGGAATCGTCAATTTTAAGAACAACATGAACATCAATAGCAGAAAAGATCTACTATTTTGAAATCCCATCATAATCAAATTTGCTTTATATTTTAAAAAAAAGTTGGGTTTGGTCGTATCATCAATCTCGAGAAAGCACTACGAACATAAACTGCTGGATGTTATATCTTTTGAAAGAAAGATTAGATTGGTAACATACCTGTGATAAATTCAGATAGTTTTGTTGAAATTTGAGTTGGATTTGTCGATCGAAGTCAAAATCCTTCTGTTTTCAGAGGTCAAATTGTAGGGAATGTCTGAGAAGGATAGACGCAGCGGAAAGAAATGGGTTTTTTTGGGGAACTGTGTGATATTTATATATATATATCAACCAATGCTGGGGAAGAGATGTGCTTTTTGCAAGCGTTAGTGGATGGAGCGAAGATGATGATAATGAAATAGATGAAAGATTCTTGACTGATTTACAAAATTGGTCCCTTATGTATCTCCAACATGCAGAAGTTTCCTATTTTACTTCAGTTTTCACATATAGGTCATACGGATCTTTGGATATACTCATATACCCATTGGTACAAAAGTAATACTAGTATCTAATTTTGATGGATTTATTAACTTTTATTAGTTAGTTAATAAATAATCTCTAAGACTCTAACTGCTATGGAATACGGATACAAAATATTTGTAAGATCAATAATACAGGGCCAGTTTTGTAATTTCCTCTATTTCTTTGCTGGAAACGCATTGGCTCATGTTTGGCTGTTTGTCGCCATTTCATTTAACGTATGCTGACCAAACACTCTCCTTTTTCTACTTTTATTTCCTTTTCCATAAAAAATAAAGGAAAAAACATATTATTTTATTTTTAATATTCAAGAAAGAGACTGTCATAATCTGGGTAGAACCCGTAGAAGAAGAACTTTTAACCATAAAATGCTTTACATTGTTGATTATTCCTTTTGTATCATAATAATAAAAAAGAACAAAGAAATATATTATTTTGGTTTATAAATCCTTTTATAAACTAATGATAAAATTACAATTGGTCTCTTTGGTTTTGGTTTGTCAAAACTTACATAGAACGACAACTAGGGATGAGCAAAAACCGAACCGAAAAACCGAAAAAAACCGATATAACCGAAACCGAAAAACCGAAACCAAAACAATAACCGACGGTTTAGGTTTGAATTTTACAAAAACCGAAAAATAACGGTTTGGTTCGGTTTTGACGTATAAAAACCGCCCATAAAAACCGAACCGACCCACATATATATTATTTATTATGTTTTAAACTTTTAGTTTTAGACTTTAGACTTTATCTCTTTAATACTTTATGTTTATTTTCAATAAACTGTTAATGGTGTTAAACTTTGATATTTTAAACATTTTTATGTTTTTATAATACTAGAATTCGTACTCTTTATTTTGGTATATTTAAAGTAGATACAATACTATTTATCGCAACGTATTTTCACTAGGTTTGAACCCAAAAACTAGAAAAAAAAATAGGAGCTCATAAACCCACGGTTTAAAACCGAAAACCCATAAACCCAACCCGGAAAACCGAAAAACCGAACCAGGCAAAAACCGAACCTATATGGGTTTAAAAATCGAAAAACCGACTTTCTATGGTTTGGTTTGGTTTTAGCCAAAAACCGACCCAAACCGACCCATGCTCATCCCTAGCGACAACTATCAAAATGTCTATGCATTGCCCCTATAGTTTCAACTTTTTTGCGTGTTTTGGTCATTGTTTTCTATTCTTCTTAACTTATTTTGGACTTTTTTTTTCATGTTCTTTTAACTAATTAAATTAGAAAAAAAATGTGTTGACCTACCCTAAACCTAACCCCTTCCTCCCGTTGTTCATTGTTCCTTATTCCGGTCAATTTCCCAGCAAAACCCGCAACCTCCGATGCTCTCCCTTCCAACACCATAGGTGACTCCTTATGACTATCCCTTTAAAGAAATTAGAAACCTAGATGACTATCATATTTACAATTAGAAACCCTTTGACCAAGATGAATCAAATACAAATTTAGGTAATCTTAGGTTAATAAACCAAAATATAGGTTTTCTATACCCAAATAAGATGAATTAGTTGCAAGTTTCTGAACCCAAATATAACCTCCATCAACACGAAGAAAGGGGAATTAACAAGGAGAAGGAGTACTAGGTGGTGCCACATGATTTTATGGTGAATGTGAGATATTTACCTATCGAAATTGGTTCTAGATAAAAGAGACGATGATGGTCAGAGACAATGAAGATGATGGAGGTGATGGTTAGAGACAACGAAGGTGATGGTCGAAGTTGTTGGAAGGTGATGACTAAAGACGATATTGGCCGGAAGTGAGATTGAGATGAATAAGAGAAAACACGAGGCAACAACATCGTTAGCTATGATGTTGATGTTGGTCAATAGTAGAGGTGGCTCCAACAATCATAAATCTTGTTGTCGATAAAAGAGTTTGGTGATACTTGTCTTATAAGGGAATAAAAATGATAGAATGTCGATAGTTATAAGGATTTCTATTGGTGAGTAAGTGAATTTGGGGATAGGTGGTGTTTATCTAACTATTTCTTTAATAAAATTAATTTATATGTAATATAATTTAATAAGGATACAATAGTAATTTAATTTAATTATGGAACAAAATAAAATTATATGGACCAACCACACAAGAAATTGAAACAACAAAGAAAACCACCTATAAGTTTTTTTTTACTTATAGTCAAGTCAACCAACCAGTTCATCAAACCACAGGGACCAATGGTGTAAGTTTTTCTAAATTAAATACAAATTTATACAAATGGTCCTTATAATTCATAAAAGAGACCACAATAGTCCATGTGGAAATTTTGTTTAGTTGATGGTCTTTGAGATTTTAAACTTTTGCACCGTAAAGCTTTATACTTCATTAAAAAAGCAAGGGTAAAGTACGGGTTATGTTCATGAAAAATTACTTATGTATCATTTCTTAAGTTTTTGAGTTTTTAAAATGATATATAATTAAAAAAGAAAAAGACAAATCTTTATCTATCTATCTATCTATCTCACACAAACATGACATAACACCATACCAAAATCATCACCATAATAATAATGAAATAACCCTTCTTGCCTCTCCATAATAGTAGTAAAACAACCCTTCTTTGCACGTCAATTCCTCTATAAGTTTCTTCTGTTTATGTAGTTTCCACACAATGTCTTTATGTAACATGCTCCCTAATTCTACCGTTGATGTGAGTAATTCCGAAAAGCGTGTTGCAAGTTCTTGTTATGAAGTCGTGTAAATTGTTTTGCCACAAATCTCATATATGTATCCCATCCGCCCAAGTTGGAATCATGACACCACCATTGCTCTAGTGGCTAGGAGAAGGGTGTGTGACACAATCATAAATGGACGGCTTAGCCTATTGTTATAGATGAGTTCTCACACCTGTAACCTTGAAAAATTAAGAAAACCGCTACGATCGCTGTACTATTCATTTTTAAAAAAGTTTGAAGTTTAGAAATTGTATATTGATAATCTCATAGACTTAACCCTTACTTTTTAAGGGAGTTAACCATAAATACTTACGGTGAAAGATTTTCAAATTTTAGGGACCACCGGTGTAACAAACTTCTCATTGGGACATCTATTGTCTCTTTTTGTAAACCAAAAATACTATTTTTGTCCTTTGTTTAAATTAAATATAATAGCTTAATTTGACATAACTTTATTTTATATATATATATATATATATATATATATATATATATATATATATATATATATATATATATATATATATATATATATATATATATATATATATATATATATATTAAGAGCAAAGGGTATTATTATATTAGATTACTTGTCTTCAACAAAATCAACATTAATGGAATTTCTTAACTGGATTTTATTTATTTGTTTATTTACGAGTCTAAGGACAAACATGGCCAGATTACAAACTTGCAATTTCTTTACAGCTCAAACTATTAGAATATTCAAACAAAATATTTCCCACGAAAAAAAACTGCATACATTTGAACTCATTTTAAATACGGGAGAGATTAATATTTTAATTACTAAAATCTAAACTAATTTCTATTATGATGTAGAAATAATACATAAGTAGGTGTGAAACCGGTGTATTTCACAAGTTGATTAAATTTTTTTTATATGAAGATATAAACACTAAGTATTTTTTTAAAGAAAACATTAAATATTAAAGTGTAAACATTAACTATTTTTTAAAATAAAATTTTAAAATATATACAAACAAAATCATGAATAAAATAAATAATTCAATTTATACTAATAAAACAAACTACAAAAAATTAATTATATTTTGACTATATAACATTTTTTTAGTTTGTCAATAAAAACAACAAAGTTTAATTATTTTTTTTATATAGACTATACAATGAACTTTGAAATAAACATGTCAATTTTGAAGTATATATATCGAAGGAAACATAATAAAATTTGAAAATATAAGAAAACAAATTAATGACACATTAATTACTTTTTATAACCTAAAAATTAGATATTTAATTAAAAAAATAAAAAATTACCACAAAATGACAAGTGAAAATTAATTTATAAGAATTAACAACAAAATTACATGTATCAAAATGAATGAAAATGTGACATATGGTAAAAAAAATTTCATTTATTAGTATGAAAACTATCTAATGACAAAAGGTTTTATAAATTACTTAACAAAAAAGACGTTTTGACAATATTAGCAAACTTATAAAATTGCGTATGGTTAATATCATAAGATTACGGTAGCTAGCTAATTGATAATTTTTGGTCGTGAAAAACTGCATATGTGGCATTCTTCTTGTAATAGTCTGCCATATGAAATATCCTAGAATTGTGGCTTCTAGTCCTTAAAAACTAAATTGAAAATAATAAACCTTAAAATATAAATGCAGAAATCTTTGTGTTATTGTTATCCAATCTCAACATTTCATCCGAGGCCTTACGATTTCTTGACTGTGGGGATGTTAATGTATATGTATGCAGTACGTTTATATATTATATATAACTATATAAGTATGTTTCGATAATCGTTATTGAACCAAAGGCTTTCGTTCAAAGGGGGGTAATTAACAAGGAAAACAATGTTTGTTGGATAAAAAAAATATCGGACTAAAGCCACAAAAGGAATTAATGGGGCCCGTACGGGTAATGATATTATGCTCCGCACGTCATATTCCTTAATTGTAGCCAAAACTTCAATGGGGTCTAAAATTTACCCCAATATGTAGGTGGGTTAAATCCGTTAAAAAAATGAAGGTGGTTAAATAACCATAAAATGGGGATGAAAATATAAAGTTGTTAGAATCATTCTAATGAATAAAGTTGGATAAAGTTTGAAAAAAAAGAAGTTCAAAAATAACCAACGTCATATTACTTTATAAAGTGGGGATGGAGGTCAGTGCAACACGTGCGGGAAGCAGTACGACGAACAATCTCTGTTGACATAACCAATCCTGCCACACTTGTCGCAATCTGAACCCCTAGATCGACAAACTTCATCGTACTGCTTCCTGCACGTGCTGCACTGATATCGGCCTTGCTGGCATTTCACTCGTTGATCAAAAGTCTTGGGTCTCCTCTGGTTTCCTCTTCCTGAGGTGCTCCAATTTAATCTCCTGCTCTCAGCTCTAGCTATCATGTTCTCCAAAGCCCGACAAGCTGAAAAGCTAACAACTTATGGATATCATCTCGCAACATATCATGGTACCTTCTCTTCTTCATCTCCTCATCTGCGGCATACCGCGGGACAAAAAGATGCCCCTCCTTAAACGCAAAGGTGTTCTCCGCCACAATCTCTGTTGTCTAGCGGAGGTCCTGAAACTCCCTCGCCAACTGCTGCACCCCGATAGCTGGCACAAACTCTGCCCTAAACCGGGTCACAAACTCATCCTAAGTCATCATCTCAATGGAATCGCCTCCCAAAACGAATTCCACTTCCTCCTACCAATCTCGGACCTTGTCTCTCATAAAACAAGAAGCAATCTGACCTTCGACCCCTCAGGGTAGAGGCTCGTCCACAAAACGTTCACCATGTCCGCTAAACACCTCCTACTAGCAATGAGGTCCTTCTCCCCAAAGAGCTCGAGAACTCCACAAGCATGAAACTCATGGAAGGAAAGAGTGTGAGCCCCCACAATTAGGGATAAGCATATGGATCGGGGAACCGGCCGAAACTGGTACCGGAACCGGAACCCGATGGAACCGGTCGGTCCGACACTGGGACGATATTCTTATGGATTTTTGGAACCGGGAAGCGGTAGGAACCAGAACCAGTAGAACCGGAAAAAACTGGTAGAATTGGCAAAAACCGAAAGCGTATGTTGCTATATCTCGAGGAACAGTTCCAACATTGAAGACACTGCAAGAATCGATAGGAACCGGAACCGGTAGAACCGACGGTCCGATTCGGTTCCTATTTTCCACCAAGTTCGGTTCCGGTTCGGGCTGGTTCCAGTCGGGTCAGTTCATTTGCTCATCCCTACCCACAATACCCAAAATCTTTGTGCATAACGTGCCCAGACGCTCATCCAAAATCTCCATAATCCCCTCTTTAACCGAACCAAAGTGTAACACCTGGTAATTCTAAGGTATTTATTTATTTAAATTTGGTTATCCTTTTAATTGATTTCCTTGGGCCTTGAAGATATTGGATTTAACCATTTTAGACTTAGGTGTGCCATATGCTGGGCGTACAATAATAAATGAATTGCGTATGTCATGCACGTACGCGCGACGTACGAAGTGGGTACATGTGCCGTACGTGTCCAGACCCAAAACACTAATATTTAGGGTTTAAGCACTATTTAAAGAACATTATGTCCCAAGGATCTCTTCTATTAGCACCCCTCTTGTCCCAAATCAACCTCCATGAAACCCTAACTCCATTGTTGAGTGTTCTTGAGCTTGGAAGGTCATTTTGAGTGCATTTTAGTGTTTTGAAGGAAAGAGATCATCTTGAAGCTTCATTCGAGGAGTGTGAGCTTGTAGATCCGGAACATCATCACCATTTGGCACATATTTGAGTTATAAATCTTTAATCTTTCTTTTTAGAAGCTTAGATCTCCCTTGTTTGAGTTTTAGACCCTTTTTGCATTTGATTTTGGACCGTTTCAGAAACTTCATACAAAATTTGTTCCTATCAAACTCCAAGTGGCATATAACTCCACCAAACTGCTTCCTCAACCTGCCTTTGAAATATTTTGAGATCATTTGGGCATAAGACTGCCACCCGTTCGCTTGAAGGGGGGGGGGGGGGGGGGGGGGGGGGGTTATTAGCGGTTATAGTTATTATTGTATTTCCTTATTTACCCTCTTGTATTATGTATTTATAACTGTGTTTAATGTACAGAGAAATCATTCAACCATATTATTTCATTATTGTTTTCTAATTTTGAGAAATTTTAAAGGACTTAAAGTATTTTGAAAGCTAGTCATGCATTTTGAGATGCTTGATATGTTATACTCTATAATATAGGCTTTGAATATAAAAATGGTTCACGATACCTAATTATATATCTTAAAACATAATTTATATAGAATCTTTTACTAAAGTTATATAAGCATCATTGAGAATTTATTCTCTTTTCGCAACAACATACTCTAAATTATTTTTTAGTTTAGGCATTTTTCACCATGATAACAACACATAATAGTTTTGGTTTACGTCTCGACAATACATTCTCACGATTTTATATATACGAAATGACAACATGTTCTACATTTTGATCTATTGATAATGAATGACGTTTTGATTATTGTGTGTGTACCTTTGTTCGTCAATCCAATTGTACTAGAGTACTAACTATAGATTTGTTGAGATCGAAATGATAATGGCTACTAAAAGATGGGGCATGAATGTAAAAAGGTGTGGCATGAACGTGCTTTCTCCAGGACATAATAATAGGAGTGCCCCTAGTAATTAATTACACATTATTGCTCCGTGACAGGTAATTCTTTATTTTATTCTATAAATTTATAACATATGATTTTATACTTTTAAGCGATAAGTATGTGTTTGTAATATTAAAAAATATAACTGATAAAATAATAAATTAATTAATTTGTCATCGTATTAAAAAGCAATGTACTTTAAATTTCTCGAAATAAGAAACGAATACACTGTTCTTTATGGAGTTTAATTGGTCATATCGTTTTAATATAATTACCACATATATATTGTTTTTTTTCTTTAACACGCCATTGTTTATGTTCAAACAGGAACAGTGGCTGGCCAGATTTTTTGAATAACGGGGGCAAAGATAGGATTATTATTGTTTGTTCGACGAATCGACGTTAATTAATCTTTGATATTACTATGCATTTAAAGTTGTAATCATGTATTATTAAAACCTTCCATAATAGTATTTGAATACAATACAATTGTAGATCATAAAAATCTTCTTTTCGGTTATAAGAAGCCATACTGAAGCGCTTGTAGTCCATTTGTATTCGGTGTTGCTCTCCCGCCTTGATGTTTAGGGTTTGAGTCCCGCAGTGAACATAAGTGGAGTAAATTAAAAATTATTTTATTATATTTTTCGTTTAAAAAAAAAGAACCATTACACATTACATAAAAGTTAAATGTGTAATAAGGAGTTAAAAATGACATTTTTCTTAACTCTGAATTTTAGATTTGGAGAGCACATTAGATTTGGAGAGGTCAACAATGTGCTTAATTATGATATATGGAATTCAAGATAATAAAGGATCTAAAAAACAAAAGAATATAAGGTGAATATATATTTTCAATATAATACTGATGATGCAAACCATAATTTAAATAATTTAAATAATTTGTTAAATGTTTTCTAGTTGTAATTTCTATTCTTTTTGTTAGATATATTATTGTTCTTCTATTAATCTCTTATGCAACTTTTATGTTAATTTTAGAAGGTATAATACATATGCGATTTAAAAGGAAAAATAGTTTATCCTAATTTTTTTAGGCATGATAGATTTGTTGTAACGTGATTAATTAAGGGCATATATTATTGGAATTCGTAATCTAATATATAGTAAAACTTTTTTAATAGAATTTAACACTTCAAATATTATATTAAGGGTAAACTTTTTAATATAATTTAACACTTCAAATATTATATTAAGGGTATGCATTTGGATTTTGGAGGGGGCAATAGGCTTTAGCTTTTAGGATCTTAGGTTATTCATGGTTGTTATGGTTCTTGAAATTGTCTATTTGGTGGTCAAATAAAAAGTTGGCAGGGGCAGAGCACCGGCATGCCTCCCTATTCACTCCGCCACTGAACAGGAAAAACATGATGATGCAAAGTGGAAGAAAAAACAAATCTCGTTATCTCGGACTATAATTAGATGTTAGGTTTCTTTGATAACACGACCTTGTTGTCTTTATTTTATTTTTATCCAATTTGATAACATGGAAAACCATAGGTTTTTGTAATCGGAGAACATGAGTAAAATGTTAAATCTTTTTTCATTCATTTTCATTTATTTGCATCACTTTTCTTTTTCTTTATCTCCAAACTCTAACATATAATGTTACTACTTTTGCAACATTCATTCAAAATTTTAAGGAATCAGGAATTTACATAAGAAAAACAATCATTAAATTGCTTATCTGTATGTCCTTGATGATATCAAACCAATTATGAATTGAAAATGGTCAAAAGTTATTCATGTCGAAACATGCAAAAAGGTCTCCTCCATGCTAATACCTTTATTTAAACATTTAAAACGGATATGGTTTTCAATTGAATATTTCTATCAAGTTTCATGTTTTAGTTTTAGCTTTGATTTATGAAGCAAGATGTAGCACCACAAGGATTTCGTAGAGTAGATGTGACCAAAGTTGTATGAAGCAAAATGTAGCACCACAAGGATTGAATATTAAAGCCAAATGGTATTTGTACGTTACTTCAAGTTTATATGAACAATGAACATAAACTGATGAGATACACGAGCAACTCAAAACAATAACACCTTAATAATAGGGGAGATAAGAGGTTCTTTGACTTTTCAACTGTTTGACTGTGCTTAAAGTGGTTGCATATGTTGCAATAAGTCTTGTATCTCTATAAAATTCAGCCGTTGACCAAATTTGTATAATAAGGAGTATATTACCCATTCAACCACTTTACCTATATTCTCATACATTTTATTCCTATTTATTCTCCTGTAATATCAAATGTTGACATTGTCATATTTAATGAAATTGATAATATTTTACTCCATTTGTCACCATTTAATATGGGTAAGAGGATAGTAAGAAGAAAATGTAGGATGATATTTAATTTACCTATAAGACGTATTGACTTAATGAGAAAAAAGCGACATCTCTCTCTCTCTCTCTCTCTCTCTCTCTCTCTCTCTCTCTCTCTCTCTCTCTCTCTCTCTCTCAACTACCTTCCGTAGGCTAAATTATGGTTACCATGACCATCATGAACCCATCCTTACAACCATCACTTCCTCCTCTCATTTCACTCGCTTTCCTCTCATATTCTCGTAGAAGTACCCTTATATATATATATATATATATATATATATATATATATATATATATATATATATATATATATATATATATATATATATCATCTACTTCGGCGTTGCCTGTGACCACCAAGAACCAGCACCACCTCCCTCCCTTTGAGAAACCTTCTAACTCCATTTTCAATGTTATAATTCTATAGACTTAAACGCGATGATAAAGGGACCTTGATGTTTTGAAGAATCTTGATGTTTTCAATGTTAGAATTCTACTAGGCCTTCGATGTTTTCAAGAATCTTGATGGTATAAGAACTCTAATAACATGGAAATTAATGATATCCGAGATAATGATGATGATGATGATGTGTGAGGAGACTAAAACAACTATTAATTTGTTTTCAATGTTAGAATTCCATGGACTTAAACTCGATTCAACAGTGGAATAGTTGAAAAAAGTTTGGAGTTTTAAAGTTTGATGAAATATTATGGAGACAGAGGCGGGGGAGAGATAACGGTGGCTAGAGACGGAGGGCGTGGTGGAAAGGAGATGATAAGTCACACCAACAATTAGTATTGTTTTGGTGGATTCGTTGTATATGTATTGTGGTAACCTATAATAATTACAAATAACAAAATCAAAGATAACAAAATGATAAAATAGGGTAAAGGAAAAACAAAGTAAAATTTAGCGGCTTATTTCTAAGAGTGTTAGTCACTATGCAATATAATGAAACCAAATAGATGATCCACATAAAAAAATTGTCCTAAGGGATGAGGGAGTCATTCCTTTCCAACCAATGTCATATCAGTTTTTGTTTATCTTTTTTCTTCATTTTTTCCAATCTATAACACACGGAAATCATATCTTTTTCAACCCATTCAATCCACTCAATTAAAAAAATACAAAACAACTAAGGTACAAGTCTTAAAACACATGGTACAAGAGAAAATGAAAAAGAGAATATATACATAAATGATGAAGTGGGTTACTGTAACCAAATAAACTAGAGAGTTTGAATCTTGGAGATACCAGTGGTGGTAACTCTATTTAAAATTTTACGTTGATTGTTTTGTATTTTTTTTAATTGAATGAGTTGACAATGATAGGGTTTTCGTGTGTTGTGGGTTGTAAAACGTGAAGAAAAATGAAAGAGAAAAACTGATGTGAGAGTTAGGGGTGTTCGTTTGGATGGATCGGTTTGATCCGATCCGATCAAGTAAATCCAAATTGATTTCGGTTTTCAAAACATGAATCCAAATTGTCCAAACTAAATTCAAATCCGATCCGATCCAATTACAATTCGGTTGGATCGGTTTTTATAATTCGGTTTTCAAAAACCAAAACATTTTAAAACGACATATAATTATAATATTACCCAACTTTACACAAGAAGAAAAAACAAATAATTTAGTTGAAATTTGAAATTTATAAACATCTAATAAGAAGATATATTATAGTTAAATATTTTATAGATACAAAACTTTCTAGAGAAAATGCATATTAATGTTTTTTTTATCGGGTGAAACGTTTTGAACCTATTTGAAAAAATAAATTACAAAATTAATAAATAACTATAGATATAAATTATAAATAGATAAATAATAAATGTTTATTCGGTTTTTTGGACAATTCGGTTCATATTTTATAAACCAAAACCAATCTGAAATCCAAAATAATAATTCGGTTTTGTTGAAAACCAATCCAAAAATCCAAATATCCAAACAAAATAGTTCAATCCAAATTGTTTAATTGGGTAATTTGGTTTTATCCAAATAATGAACAACCCTAGTGAAAATGGGTTAAATGGGTTGCGAGATAATGACTCCTTTCTCTCTTAGATTTAGAGTATTGTTGGTACATTTTGCCAACCGGATCATTGTGTAGTTTTGTTTAATATTTTTATAGAAATATAAAAAACTAAATTTTTTGTGCACCACATAGTGAATATTTGCAATTTACTCTATTATCAGCATTGACAATCTTCACAAAATTGGTAAAAAGATATTCAACGTTGATTTCTTTGTGTACTGTAATATAATTATGTAAAAAATTAATTACATGAACTCTGTTTTCTCCCCCCTAAATATTTAATATCTAAATTGTTAAATCAAAAAACCATAATCACCAACTTATATAGCTAATCAAATCAGTGAACAACACAAATATGCATCCGTTGAGAAGGAAAAAAAAACTCGATTACCACAAAACAGGATTAACCCTATATTACAGCTATGTACACCAATTTATATACCTAATCAAATCAGTAATCACCATTGAAATCAATCTACAGTAGCCAATTCAGGGATTAAGAGCGACATCTCCCTTAAGCAGTCTATCATATGAAAGCTAATCTACTCAAAAGTCAAATCAATCAAAAATTCTAACCCGATTCAGCAAGAGATTAGAAGACCATTTATCAGTAATAGGAACTTCATAACTATGATCAGCACCGATATCATCATGGTGGAGCCACCGTCGGAGAACTTAACTTCGAACTTAGTACTCATGTTGGGGTAACAAATCCCCCATTTTTGCCCTGTCCCATCACTCTTCAAACCCTTGGTTGCAGTGTCGTTGGTATCAAACAGCTCGTAAATGTAAACCTCCGTCACCCCTTCTTTCCTTAGCGGCGTCCCTTTGCCTGATCGGAGATGCTTAACCAAACCTTGTAAGTACATTTTAGAGTAAACGTCTCGCGCCTCTACTGAATTGAAGGGATCGAAGCACGGCCAACCTGTCTCGGCCACAATCACCGGAATATTCTCGTGTCCAGCAACAGCCATCGCTGCAATAACAGCATCCACCATCAGATCGAACAAGTTGCGGTATCTGACGCCGGTGATTGTGTCCTCTCTGAAGTTATAAGCGTGTTCTTGAAACAGAGAGAACCCGATAGGGATCTCCGGTCGTAATTTGTAGACAGAGTAGGGGTACAAACTCACAAAGAACGAAGAGTTTGTTTCCGTCAAGTAATCGAGTAAGGGTTTGATGATGAGATTACTGGCAGGTTCTTGGAACTCAGCGGAGGAAGGCGGAAACGATGTTGTCATAATGTTGACGAAGGAGAAAGTTGTGGAGATCATGATTTGCCGGATCCCCATGTCAATGAGAGATCGATGGATGTTATGAATAGCAGGGATGACGAGATCGGCGGAGGTAACATCGCCCTCAGCGAGGACATTGGTTCCTACGGATATGGCGGTGATGTGCGCACGTGGATAGAACGGAATTACGTGATCGTAGAGCCACCGATAAGCCGCCGAGCGGTTGGCGGAGATGGAAGAAATGAGTGAATTAGGAATAGCTAGGAAGAGAGATATGTTTGTATAGGAGAAAACTCGGATGATGTTAGGGTCAGGAACAGGGAGGCGGACGGCGGTGATCTTTAGGGATTGGAGTATGGCAACAACGTCTTCCGGTGGAGGAAGACCCGGAGATGAGATGTATGTGACGCCAATTGTGGTGGCGGCGGCAGGGGAGAGGATGAAGAGTAGAGAGAGAAAGGTGATGAGAGAGAGTGGGTGGGACATAGTTGCAGGTTTTGGCGATTCGAAATTGCTTCTCTATCGTCAGGGATATGCGCATTACGCCGGATGGCGTATAATAGCCAACGCTGATCGTTTACTGCCGTTAGCTGTTTACCACCTCCTCAGTATTGGCGGGAGTTTACGGTTGCAAAGATTGTACTATAGGAATTCAACTTTCTTTCCAACAACTCATGAATTCCTATCTTTTATCATTTGTTATATTAAATTTACACAAATACCCCCCCCCCCCCCCCCCCCCCCATCTCTCTTTCTCACACACACCTTTGACAAATAACTTCTCGCTGTAAGCAAAATGTTCATACAAATAATTCTCTTGATTTCTTATTACTAAACCTCCAATATGTTTTGCAATTTGTTCTCTACTCCACTTCTTATTTTCTACATGTCTTTTTTTTTGTTAGAAAACGGGTCGAACTGGAAATCTAGAATCTCGTTTTTTGATAGATCATGTGTGTCCACTTTGCATGATTAATATTTTAATACTAAATTTAATATGGTTTAATCTATCAAATATACTTTCTATCCGGTATAAAAGAAAGCAACTATAGAGAGAGTACATGATAGTGAAGATCGCAAGTGGAACACAATTTTATTTTTTTCTAACGTGATGAACATGGGATGATGATAAAAGACAATAAAAGAAATTCAGCTATTTCTTTGTTAAAAACATCAATGAAGATTATGATTAAAGATTAGGAAACTCAATTTTCCTTTATTGTAAGTAATAGATTGAAATGGTTATTACTAAGGTTGAAGGGAATAGTAGCATTCTTAACACAATGTCATATCATTTTTTTTGGTGCCAATCTCACTAACATATTTCCCTTAGTATTTGATAGGAAGTGTTGGTGTCTCAATTTAATATGGTTGATTTGGGGTGGGGGGAGGGGGAATTAAAATAAATAAAGAAATAGAAATCAGTCAAAATCAAGAGAGCAACCACCAAATATGTTGTAGACAAATGAAGCAAGAATGAAAAAAATATGTGGTAGAAAAATTCATAATTTTGTGAAAGATTTTTTTAAATATAATTTAACAAAGTTAAAAGAACAATTTATAGGTTTTTGAAAAATTAATCTTAATTTCGCAATATGATTGTCAGATTACACAATATGATTGTTAAATCAGATAGGCATGCTACACATAATTTCGTAGGAGTCACCTATACCATGAGATTTTGCAGGTTTTATCTTTTAAATGGATGATGGTTTTACCTATAAAGTGGAATTCGCTAATGTGAACTGCGAAATTCCAATTTTGATAGTAGGCTTTCCATTTTTTTTTTGCTTAAATAAATGAGCACATGTATGACTTAATTTATGTCTTTCTGAAAATGATTTATTTTTTGCTTAAATTTTAGAAATAAAAATCTTATAGGAATTAACCAAAATTTCTGTTTTCACTTAAATAAATAAAACGGGGCGGTAGTTTAGGAAATAAATTGAGCGGAAATTTGGGAGAGGGATAATGACTTAAAAGGGTAATATATTTTTCGATTTGTATACATTTGGTCACTGACTTAAAAGGGTAATATATTTTTCGATTTGTACACATTTGGTCACTTCAGTCCTTATGACCGATTATTTCAGGTTAACCGGTAAAAATGTCTTAACAGAGTAATATATTTCTCATTTTGTACATATTTAGTCATTAATATTTTTGTACACATTTAGTCCTTAATTTTTTTTGTTGCAAAATATATTTTTTTTTGTTTTTGTACTCATTTAATACTTATGAATGTTTTCTTTAAGTTTTTATCACAACATCTTACATGAAACAATCGTTAACGATGTGTTTTAGGCTTTTGATGCTTATGTCCATCACGATTTCGACTACTTGGTTGCTTAGATCATGTGTTTTGAACGTCATAACTTTTCATATTATCTCGGATTTTAACGATCTTTATATCTATGCGTTTGTATTTTAGTCTACTACAACTTTCGTTTAGATTACTCCTGTTATAAAGTAATATATTTAATTACGATCTTTATATCCATACGTTTTTTATGAATACATATATGGATGTTTTTTTTGTAAAATCGTAAGTAAAAACATATTATATTTTAACGGGAGTAATATTAACGAAAGTTATAGCATACTTAAAAGACGAACACGTAGATATAAAAATCGTTAAAATCAGATATCGTATGAACAAGTTACCACGTTCGGAATACAAAACGTAAGCCAAACCACAAGACCTATGCAATCGCGATGGACATAAGCATCAACAACCCCAAACACCTCATCAATGATAATCCAATGTTAGATGTTGTGAGAAAAACCCTAAATAAATCATTCATAAGTACTGAATTAGTACAAAAACAAAAGGTGACTTATTTTGAAACAAAAAAATATTAAGGACCAAATGTGTACAAAACGAGAAATATATTACCCTAATAAGTCATTTTCTCGGCTAACTTGAAGTAACCGGTCATAACGACTGGATGCAGTTTAACAAGTTGAAGGGATAAATGTGGACGAAAAAAAAAAAACTCAGTGACCAAATATGTACAAATCGAAAAATATATTACCCTTTTAAGTCATTATCCCTTTGGATATCTTAAAAAATAGAAACGCTCATCGCCTGACATCACACTTATTCTAGCTTATGCCGTAAAAAACCCTAACTTTTGACTATCATCACACGTATGGAAGTTGGCGTTCTACATGTTTCCTTTCTTTTTGCAATGTGTTTAATGTGGCTTTTTATGTATCATCTTGATATGAGCTGTGTCTCTTACGTTCTTTCAATTCGACACAAATGTCAATGTCGAAACAAATTACTTATATATAACAAATGTTAAGATTTAAAAACCTTCAAATACCAGAATAGGGTGTTAGTTTATACACTTTCAAGGCTCAAATCGATTGGGAACTTAAAACTTGGGTTTAACATTGATAGGATTTACATGTCTTGATTATAACTAAACACAATATACTTACTTCCTGCTGATCCGAAATAAAACACAAACATGTTCGCTTGATGTATGTAATAGATCATACATGCATTTTCCCTTGTGGCTATGTACATAGTTGTGTTTCTTCCTCTTGTTGTTGCTTATAAAATAGGTAAGAATACATTATTTTGAATCAGAAGTCGATGGAGGTGGCAATGAGAAAGTGCAAGAAATAGTGTGAAGATGAACAAATGAAGAGAAAGAAAAATAAAGTTCATTGGTTTGTGTTTCTTCCGGATGACGTCCTTTTAAATATCCTTAAAAGGCTTCCTAATGTTTTCCTTCGTTATAACGCTAAGTATGTCTATAAACAATGGTTCAATATAATCACTAACATGATCTTGCTACCACGCTTCTGTTATCCTCCAGAAGCCATATGGATCCTTTACAGGGCTCCATGCGGATATAAGGGAAGAAGGACAAGGACTAGAACTAGAACTGAAACAGCAAAATATTGACATACATTTCTATGGAAGGATAAAGACATGGTATAACGAGTTTCTTCTGATAACAAACCCCACCAAAAGAAGAAACTCAATGTATATTTTTAATATAATTACCAAGGAAAGATCATTTCTTCCCAAATGTCCAACATCTTGTACATAACATGATACAGACAGATGTGAAATGACCTTTTCCTTTGACAAATCCAAGGGAGTATACAAGGTTGTTCACTTGTATATGGGTTTATCAATCCAATGTCATATTTTACAATTGGAAAAAGATATTGTCTCTAGTGTTTCCTCGAAGTGGAAAAAGATCAAATTACCTTTTAAGGGGTGTTTGACTTATCTTTTGAGAGGCAAAAGTCCTTTTAAGAAAAGATAAAAAATGTTTGGTAAAAACCCTTTTAAAAACTACTTTTGTATTTTGGATATAAGAAAAATGAACTTTTTGAAAAAGTCAATAAAACATGACTTTTTGCAACTTTTACTAAAAGGACTTTTAGTCTTTCAAAAGATAAGCCAAACACCCACTTAATATGGATCATAGGGATATAGGTGAGTCAGTTGCAATTGGGGTTCAAGGAAGGTACTTTCATTGGCATGTTAATTGTTCTAAGTACCTGGGTTCGTTTGATACTAATCTCGAATTTTAGGTAATATTCATCCTCCTTCTGTATACAAATGTTATAATTTACTGGTACTAAACAAAATAAAATGATGTTTTTTGTATTATTTTGAACCTTTGTCTTAATGGTGATAGAAATTTTTAAAAAATAATAACTTTAATGATATAATTTATTGGTATATTTTTTACAAAACAAAAAATGAATGACTTTTTTTAAGACTTTGCTACCTCGTAAATCATTTTTCTTTTTATATTTTGCTTCTCAACTGACTCAAAGAGGGTGGGAGGAAAGTTTATGCGATGGAGTTAAGAGATCGAAATTTTGAAAAAAGAAAACTGCCAAAGTGGAAGTTAAAGTTTGATCCAGAGCAAGATTGGGAATCAATTTCGTGAAGGAATCAGTAGGTCTTTGTATATACGAGGGAAATTGAGTTACGTAAACCCTACTGGTGTATGTATGATGTTAGCCAACTTATTGTTAATCGAAATTTTTTGTTGAAATTTGAAAGATGATGTAATGTGATAGGAGTAGAATGACTATGAAGGATATGAATCATTATCTTTTTGAATTTATAACATCTAGGATTTTGTCAAATTAGTCAGATTTTGACCTAAATATAGTTTAACACTTGAAAACCCCCTTTGTAGCGTGTGGTGTAGTTGTTAAGGACTTAAGGTGGGAAGAACTTAATATCTTTCAGATGAAAACGGAAAGGCCATGGATTTTGGAATTTTGTGGTGTTGGGTGTGGGTTGAATCTACTCGATTATGGAACCAGTCCATATAAATTTTGACCACGAACTCTATTCCTTAATCAATTCCACAACCCTAATCCAATCGATTTCTGCACAAAAATGGTTCTTAATGTTTAATAATACCCAATTTGTACTTGAGAGTTCTTTTAAGATCTTCACTATACTTGATCATATAAACACGGTGCGCACATCTTCAAACTTCCAAGATTTACAAAATGACTCCCCAAAAATTTTGTTCTTTCAAATGTACCCAAAAGTTAATTTTTAAAAAAACCACCAAATTTTCGAAATAATGCAGTCAATCCATTTATTTCATATTTTATACCATCAAAATACAAGATTCTCCAAATACTCAATATATCTTAAAGTATATTTAAAATATGCTGCAACTCATGGACAACATTTTTGATATTCATCCGTTGTGGTGGGGAATCCAAGGAGCATGATACTCCAAGCTTGATAATTGAAGCCAAACATTCCTCCATTTTCTTTGCATTTGCTATTGTATGTTTTGTAGCAATAGCATCCTCTTGAAGAAAATTCAGGAGGTCGTCATCAATGACATTTGTTACATGGTCTGGCAAGGCCATGCATGCAAACTTATGAAGTTCGTTAAAGATGCTGTCCGTGGGCCTCTTCCCTGTCATCACTTCCAATAATAGTATTCCAAAACTACAGACATCCCCACTGCTTGTCATCTCACTCCCAAGTCCCAACACCATACTCTGCAACTTATAAGCACAATTACTTTAGGAAAAAGGTAATATACTACAAATAAATATGAGCATGTGGGAATAAATGGCCTTTATCTGGAGGTGTGTACCCAATCGTTCCTCTAATGCCACTCGTGCTTTTTTGGTTTGAATTTGTTCCAAGAAATCGTGCTAAACCAAAGTCTCCAACATGGGCCACCATATCATCGTCAAGTAGAATGTTGCTAGGCTTCAGGTCACAGTGAAGGATGGATGGCTGGCAGTGATTGTGAAGATAATCAAGCGCAGATGCGACATCAATGAGAATATTTATTCTCTGGAAAAGATTCAGTCTGGATGTGGTTGCACTTGAATGCAACCAATCATGTAAGCTCCCATTGGGCATGAACTCATATACCAGAGCTTTGAAATCATTGCCTTGAAAGACAACACTTGAACATGAAGTTATTATTTTAACTAGATTCCGGTGTTGAATACTCCGCCACACTTCACACTCTGCTATAAAGCTTCTGTGGGCACCTTGGTTTTGAAGATGTACAACTTTGATTGCAACAATCGTATCATCATGATCATCAAGGACTCCTTTGTAAATAGAGCCAAACCCACCCTCGCCTATCAAATTGGCTTGGGAGAAGCCATTGGTAGCCTTGAGAAGTTGACTGTATGATACTTTCATGAATCGTTCTCCTCTTGATGATTGAGACGGTTGACTCTTCTTCTTACATAAAAAATTTGCAAAACATAATATGGTGAAAAGTGTGGATGCGACCAGAATGAGTATGACGAAAAAGGAAACCTTTTTTGATGTTTTTCTGTCTCCTTGCATTTCGGTAACCCAAGTTGAGCCAAGCCACCACAAATCCTGCTATTCCCCAAAACAGAGAATTTCCTTGCATTGGCAAAAACTCCTATCACCAGTACTTCACCCTCAAAATCATTAAATGATAGGTTTACATATACAAATGAAATCCGTTCTAAGAAATGAGGAATTTGGCCTGATAAATTATTATGAGAAAGATCGAGGGTCGAAACTCCTTTCATGGAAATTAATGCTGGAGGTACAATGCCTTGAAACAAGTTGCATTTGAGGGATAAAAATGAAAGGCTAGTGCAACTACCAATGCTATTAGGAATCTTACCTGATAAATTATTATGAGATAAATCCAAATAAGTCAACATCTTGAGGTCGCCAACCTCTATTGGAAGTGACCCAGACAGGTTGTTTTGAGAAAGATTTAGTATGATGGTTAGAGATGTAAGTTGAAGAAGTTGAGTAGGTATTTTTCCACTGAGTTTATTATATCGTCAAGGTGTAACTCCAATCGATGATGACAATTTCCCAGGCTTGATGGAATATGTCCTTCCAATCTGTTGGAAGTTAACCAAAGGCCAGTCAACAATGATAAGTTCCCAATGGCATCTGGAATTGGCCTGAAAATTGGTTGTTATATAAGTAAGCTTCTTGTAGGTTTTGAAGCTTACCAATGGTGGAGGGGATTTTTCCTGTAAATTGGTTTTATGTTAAAGAGAAACCGATCAAGCCGACCAGATTACCTATACTTGAAGGGAGGTTTCCATATAAATGATTTCCTTCTAAATATAGAATCATGAGTTGATCAGAAAGATTACCAATTGATGTGGGCAGCACTCCTTGAAAAGTGCAGTTACTAAGATGTAACACCTTTATTCTGCTGCAGTTCTTCAAAGTATCAATAAACTTCATATCGTCTGCTTCTCCAAATCCATAGATGTTATTACCCAAGGATACAAAATATATATCTTTTAGTTTTGCAAAGTCAATTTTCAGCTTCCCCCTAAAATTGTTATCCATCAATTCAAGAAATTTTAATTTCGAACAGTTAGATATGGAGGGTGGAATAGGTCCGGTCAGTTTGTTACCCCGTAATTGAAGGAACTCAAGATGAGGGAGCATTTCACCTATGGCTGAAGGAAGACTACCAGTAAGCTGATTGACAGGCGAGGACAAATTAGTTAGGAGTGAAAGGTTATAAATGGAATGAGGGATGATTCCAGATAAGTTACAAGCACCAGAGTAAAATTCTGTTAAAATTTTCCAATTTCCTAAGGTGTCAGGAATGCTCCCACCCAATGGATTTCTTGTAGCAGAGAACAGTTCCATTGATGTTATATTCCCCAAAATAGGCGGGATGCCACCGGTTAAGTTATTATCATAAACTGAAAGATAAGTAAGTTTGGAGAGGAAACTGATCTCTTTGGGTATGCTTCTAACTAGCTTGTTAGCATAGAGTCCAAGATCTTTAAGGTTAGAACAATGAAACAAGTTAGTTGGAATGACTCCGCTGATTTTGTTAGAGCCAAGATAGAGGAAACGTAGCCTGGAGAGACGACCGATTTCATGAGGGATCATTCCTTGAATGTTGTTGTTCCTGAGAGAAAACACATGAAGGAAGCTGAGGTTCCCTACATAAGGAGACAACGAGCCGTGTAGGCCCCGCGACTCCAATACTAGAGCAGTCACTCTTTTATTATTCTGCTTCCCACATGAAACACCACTCCAATCACAGAAATGAAAGGAAGAGTTCCATGAGCTTAGACCTTCTTCATTACTGATCATCGACTTGAACTTCAACAAAGCTTGATAATCGGTCTCATTACCACCATCATTGGAAGCAGAAATGGAGGCAGAAATCAGAAAAATAACAAGAGTAGAAAAGAGGAAAGCAATACGAGAGTTCATTTTAATTTGGTACTAAATTTAGGAGTACAAGAATTTCTGGCTTTTAAATTTACTCTTTTTTTTTGTCTGTTACCAAGACAAATGAGGACCCTACAACCCATCAACATAACCCCTGTGTTTTCATTTTATTTTTGCAGAGCTTCATATATTTGGAATCTTGTGGTGTTGGGCGTGGCCACTGGAACAAGTGTTTATGGAATTTATTTATGTGGGGTTCAAAACCGTTAGTAGGTGGAGAAGACCAAGACTATATTAATTTACTCTGTCTTTACAGTTTTTGTAAAGCACTATGCATCATCTTTGAAAATCACTGTCTAATGAAAAAAAAATGTTCGGAATCCTATGTTACCATCTTCGATTAGCCATAAATATATAAAATCCATGGTACATCTAATTGGACCGGGTTAAAGAGCCTAGTCACGTGGATCACATGTGAAAGGCTAAACAACCCATGCTCACCAGGGGGCGGATGCAGGATTTCATAGTAAGGGTATTATGATTCCAATCTCTACCCTATGACGATTTCTCCCTAATAAGAAAAAAAACTAAAAATAAACAACATCAACAACCCTTTTATTATAAGAACCAGTTGGTTTTCATTACATACAAACAAAAACCCTTTTATTATATGAATCACCATCTTTTTGAAATTTATGAAATCTGGGATTTTGTCAAATTAGTCACATTTTGACCTAAAGATAGTTTCACACTTTAAAACGCCCTTTGTAGATGTGTAGTTGTTGCTAATAATATATTTTAGATGAAATAATGCCATTTATATGTTTAAAACTCAAAGGATTGTAAAGTAGTATGGAAGAAATCAAGAAACTGATAGCAATGGGTTAGTGATGGTTTTTGGACACAAATGGTGAACTAAGCTTTAGAACACCCCTAAGTTAGTGCCATGTCTTCCTTTTTGTTTATATGTATCTAATTTACCTAATTAAAAGACTAACTTCTCTTTTGTCTCAAATCAGTGTTACTTCGATTCAATTTATGGCATTGCCGGTTTTTAAATTTATAGGCAAATACCAAAAAAATGTCAAGTTTTACACACTTAGTGAAATCAATGTCATCCACAAACATAACCCCTGCCCATTCATTTTCTTTTTGGAGAACTTCGACTTCATATATGGTGATGAGAAGTCCAACCAATTCATGAAAATCAAAAAACCACATAAACGGCTCAAACACGTGCGTGTGAACGAAATTGAAAAGAGGAAGACCATGGATTTGGAATTTTGTGGTGTTGTGTTGGGTGTCGGTTGAATCTAATTGATTATGGAATTTATTTAAACAAATCGGTCGATATAAACACATTGCACATGCTTCAAATCTTTGACCACGAACTCTATCCCTTAATCGATTCCACAACCTTAATCCAAAAAAAAATTGGTTCTTAATCTTTAATAATATGCTCAATTTGTTCTTGGATTCTTTTCTTTGTTTCTTATATATCCCACCAACAAAAACCCAACATGAAAAAAAAACAATAAATGGTATATGTATTTTTCAAACTTCCAAGATTTGCAACTTGACCCTCCAAAGATTCCATTCTTTCAAATCTACCCAATTTTTTTCTTAAAAGACCACGACATTTTCAAAATAATACATTCAATCCTTTTATTTCATAGTTTATACCATCAAAATACAAGATTCAGCAAATACTCAAATACATCCATATTTAACAATAAATACACACAATCTGGACTCACATGACACCTCACATATTTTGAAGCATATCCAGAATATGCTGCAAGTCTCGGACAACATTTTCAATATTCATCCGTAGTGGTGGGGAATCCATAGAGCATGATACTCCAATCTTCACAGTTAAGGCCATGCATTCCTCTATTTTCTTTGCTTTTGCTTCCGTACATTGCGTAGCAATAACTTCCTCTTGAAGTAAATTCAAAAGGTCATCATCAATAACATCGGTCACATGGTCTGGCAAAGCCATGTCTGCAAATTTATGAAGGCTGAGGCCTTCATTAAAGATGTTGTCCGTTGGCTTCTTCCCTGTCATCACCTCCAACAATAGTATTCCAAAACTGTAGACATCCCCACTACTTGTCATCTCACTCCCAACGCCATACTCTGCAACTTATAAGCCATTACTTTAATAAAAGGAAATGTAGAAGCTACAAATATATATGAGCATGTGGTAATAGATAAACTTTACCTGGAGGTGCAAACCCAATTGTTCCTCTAATGCCACTTGTGCTGTTTTGGCCTGAATTTGTTCCAAGAAATCGAGCTAAACCAAAGTCCCCAACATGAGCCACCATATCATCATCTAGCAGAACGTTGCTAGGCTTCAGGTCACAGTGAATGATGGTTGGCAGGCAATGATTGTGAAGATAATCAAGTGCAGATGAGATATCCATGAGAATATTTATTCTCTGGAAAAGATTCAGTCTGGATGTAGATGCACTTGAATGCAACCAATCGTGTAAGCTCCCATTGGGCATGAACTCGTATACCAAAGCTTTGAAGTCGTTGCCTTGATAGTCAACACTTGAACATGATGTTATTATCTTCAAAAGATTCCGGTGTCGGATATTACGCCATGCTTCACACTCTGCTATAAAGCTTTTGTGAGCACCTCGGTTTTGCAGATGAAGAACTTTGACCGCAACAATTGTATCATCGTGATCAAGGACTCCTTTGTAAACAGAGCTGAACCCGCCCTCACCAATCAAATTGTCCTCGGAGAATCCATTGGTAGCCTTGAGAAGTTGAGCGTATGATACTTTCATGAACCGTTCGTCCCTCGATGCTGGAGACGGTTGACTCTTCCTTTTCTTACACCAAACATATGCAAAACATAATATGGTGAAAAGTATGGATGCAATCAGAATGAATATGGCGAACAAAGGAAAGTTTTTTTTATGTTTATCATGTGTCTCATTGCATTTGGGTAACCCAAGCTCAGCCAAGCCACCACAAAGCCTGCTATTCCCCAAAACAGAGAATGCACTTGCATTGGCAAACATTCCTATCACCGGTACTTCACCCTCAAAATCATTAAATGATAGGTTTACATATACGAATGAAATCCGTTCTAAGAAATGAGGAATTTGGCCTGATAAATTATTATGAGAGAGATCGAGTATAGAAAGTCCCCTCATGGAACTTAATGACGATGGTACTGTGCCTTGAAATAAGTTGCCTTTAAGAGATAAAAATTCAAGGCTAGTGCAACCACCGAGGCTGTTTGGAATGTTACCTGATAAATTATTATCAGATAAATCCAGAGCATTCAGCATCTTGAGTTGGCCAACCTCTATTGGAAGTGACCCAATTAGGTTGTTTCGAGAAAGATTTAATACTATGGCTAGAGATGAAAGTTGAACAAGTTGTTTAGGAATTTTGCCACTGAGGTTGTTGTGATCAAGTTGCAACTGTAATAGATGATGACAGTTTTCCAGGCTTGATGGAATACGCCATTCTAATCTGTTGGATCCTAAATCAAGGTTAATCAACAATGACAAGTTTCCAATGGAATCTGGAATCGGCCCTGAAAATTGGTTGTCATATAGATAAACAACTTGTAGCTTTTTAAGCATACCAATGGTGGAGGGGATTTTTCCTGTGAACCAGCTTCGTGATAAAACTAAAGTGTCTAAGCCCACTAGATTACCTATACTTGAAGGGAGGTATCCATATAAATTATTTCCTTCTAAATGTAGATGATAGAATCGATGAGAAAGATTACCAATTGATGTGGGCAGCACTCCTTGAAACTTGCAATTATAAATCTGCAAAACCTCAAATTTGCTGCAGTTTTTCAAGGTATCAATAAACGTCATATCATCACCTTCTCCAAGTTCACTGATGTTACTACCGATGTAACCACCAAGGGTTACCACACGAAGATCTTTTAGTTTTGCAAAGTCGATTGTCAACTTCCCACTAAAATTGTTGTAGATCAGTTCAAATTGTTCTAATTTCGAACAATTAGATATCGAGGGTGGAAGAGGTCCGTTCAGCTGGTTACCCCATAATTGAAGTAGCACAAGATGTGGGAGCATTGAACCAATGGCTGAGGGAAGACTACCTGTAAGCTGATTCCCAGCCAAGGAAAAATTCGTTAGGAGTGAGAGGTTATAAATGGAATGAGGGATGGTTCCAGATAAGCTACAAAGACCAAGGTATAATGTTGTTAAGCTTTTCCAACGGCCTAAGGTGTCTGGAATGGTCCCACCCAACGGATTTCTGGTTGCAGAGAAATATTCCATGGATGTTAAATTCCCCAAGACGGCCGGAATTCCACCTGTTAAATTATTATTCTCAACTATAACAATGGTAAGCTTTGAGAGGAAACTTATCTCTTTGGGTATGCTTCCAACTAGCTGGTTATGATAGAGTCCCAGCTTTTCAATGTTAGAACAACGAGACAAGTTGGTTGGAATGAGTCCGTTGAATTTGTTATAGCCAAGATCAAGGATACGTAGCCTAGATAGACGACCCAGTTCATGAGGGATTGTACCTTGAATGCTGTTGTTCCAGATAATAAGCGAACGAAGGAAGCTGAGGTTTCCAACATGAGGAGACAACGAGCCTTCTATCCCTTGTGAAATCATTCGTAGATCAGTGACTCTTCTGTGGCGCTTCCCACATGAAACACCACTCCATTCACAGAAATGAAAAGAATCATTCCATGAGCTTAGTGGATCATTGGTGATCATGGACTTGAAATGCAGCAACGCATGATAATCGGTCTCATTCCCACCATAGGAAGTAGAAAAGGTGGGGGTAATCAGAAATATAACAAGACTAGAAAAGAGGAATGCAATACTAGAGTTCATTTTAATTTGGAACTAAATTTAAGAGTACAGGGATAATTGGGTGCTGGCTTTCGAATTTATACTCTGTTTTTACATGTTAATTATAAGCCTACACTGATATGCAAAATGAAAGCCATCCATAAATTTCTAATTATCATCTTGACCAAGACAAATTGAGGATCCTGCCAGTCAAAATTACATATAGCAATCATTCGTTATGTTCCAGACATAGACTTAAAACAGTTTTGAAGATAACAAACAGACTAAGACCTTATGAATTGACTTCCAACAAACCATTTTTACCATAGTTGGTGGAATCAGTCAACTGCTCTTCAGACGGTTTTCTAACCTTTTTTTGTTTGGATCTTTATATAATCCAAAACAAAAAAACTTATAAATCAAAGTTACATATATATATATATATATATATATATATATATATATATATATATATATATATATATATATATATATATATATATATATATATATATATATATATATATATATATATATATATATATATATATATATATATGAAAAGTGAATATGTGGTTGTTATGTACCTAAGATTAGGTATAAAACCTTTTAAACGACGTAATTTTAAACAAAACAAATGCAATTTCATTTTTTTCTTAGTTTTGTTTTAATAGAATACCATTGAAGTAAGTTCAATTATGAAATAAAAAAGATCAATTATATATATTTTATTGCAAATAATTATTGAAGTTTATAGAGAAAATAAAAAAAACTAATATTTTTTAACGAATATAACTCAAGTGTTTTGTCTTTCAATTAAAAGACTATATCCAATGATTTTGTGAAAAACTTGATTGCGTTATGATATGTTCTTCTTTTATCTTTTATTCTATTAGTTTTCATTTACAATTTAGTAGAGTTGATTAAATGATCACAACTTTTAATGCTTTTAAGTTCTTAGACATAATGAAAAAAAAGAACATAAATTTGATCGATTTATTAACTCCATCTAACTCCTTTTGTAACTTTTAATTGGCTAAAGAGTAGTAGCTTTCAACACAATGATGGTATCATTAAAATATTTTCCACAAAATATTACAAATCGACTTAGAAAATGCCTTTGGGTATAGAATGAATGAATGATGTGAAAACCATTTTTCCACACTAAATTCCAAAATTTGTTTAATAAAGAAGACAACCAATATTCTAACCCCACCTGGGGTTTAGAATACTGAAAAAACTATTTTCCACAAAGAACTCCAAAATTTGTTTTAGAAAACCAAAAACAACAAGTATTCTAACCCCTTTTTGGGTTTAATATAATAACATAACTATCTTTCTACATTGAGTTCCTAATTTATTTTAGAAAACAGAATATCACGAGTCTTCTAACTCCTCTGTGGTTTAAGAAAATCTGGCTTAAGTGTTTGAATCCCAAGTTTTATAGATGTTCAATATCAAAAAACTTGCACACTAACTAAATTAGGAGTACAAGTATTTATGGCTTTTATATTTACTCTTTTTTGGCTGTTACCAAGACAAATGAGGACCCTACCCGTCAACATAACCCCTTTGCTTTCAATTTCTTTTTGCATATATATATATATATATATATATATATATATATATATATATAGAGAGAGAGAGAGAGAGAGAGAGAGGTTCAAATGTTTTTGACAACTATTGTGTGTCTGTGTGCACCAATAAGAATTCAGGAAATAATTAATTATTAAATAAATCATTTAAGGGTATTATAGTAATTTTGGCATATTTAAATATGGTAGATAATTAATATGTTCTTTATTATTCCTTTAAATATGGGATGTAGTCAAAATCTGTTGAAAAAAACCCTAGCCGATCACGTCTACAACGATTTATCCTCCCTCTCATTTTCCCAGCATTGGTCCCTACTATTCAGCGGAGTTTCGGAGGTTTTGGGCTAACGTAGAAGGGGAGATGTGCTAGAGGCTCGATCATATTTATAACCGACCATAGTCTTCATGTCGTCTCCTCCCTTTCCATCGGCCACTGTGTGCTTTTTTAACTCCACGCACATTGCCGGACCACCATCATCACCAGCTGGATTCCACCATCATCCATTCCACTCTTGCTTAACTGCGGTATATATTTCAAGATGGAAAACAGAGACAAAAAAGACACGTGAGTGATGAATATATATAATTCCTCTCATACACAGTGAGTTTTCATTATTTAGAAAGTCATGGAAACATCTTTTTGTATTTACCCTATATTTTATTTGCATCGATAATGATATTGTTGTAATTTTTTTATTAATTGCAATGATTAATACATATTATTTGTGATGAAAAATAAACAGTTTTTTACTTTGTAACAATTTGTTGCCACTTAGGTTAAGCAATGCTATTGTTGTAGGTAGTGGAATTTACGATTTATTATACACTGGAGTTTATGCCCTAATTCCATTTTAGGCACATTAAATCGTTTTGCATCAAAGATTTATTTTTAATTTTAGGTTATTTAGAATTTTTTTATCTATCTTTTTTTTTAATAGGGTCGTGATGTTCATTTTCTTGGTAATGATGCAATGAAAATTTTAAGACATAGAGTTTCAAGGCACCCACTGTTACGACGAAGAAAGAAAATGAGAACTTCTTTTTGAATCTCTTGGATATATAAATTTGTCAAAAGTGGTTTGAATTGAGGATTATATTCTATTAGAATAAATTATAATTCATTAGTGTCTACTACTTTCTAACAGTTGCAGCCTTATTATTCCATGTTCAGGCCTGCATGAAAAAAAACATTATTTTATGTATTTTGTCAAAATGTATTCTGCAATAATAATCTATGTATTCTGCCAGAATTTATTCTATGTATTCTGTCATATTCTTTTTATTCTACCTGAATATATAAAGTGATAGTTAATTGCAAGTAATATATTTTTAACCATTATTAATTTTTGTTGTATTTGTGATAGGAATGACTGGAAGAATGCGTTGAAGACCTAATAGGAATAACTTGAAGATTGAATAAAGTTTTATCATATTCACAATTTAAGAATGTTGTTATTTTTTAAAAAAATTATTCATTTTTGTTGATATTCTTTTAGAATATGTATAATTATATTAAAATGTATAAGGTTTAGAGTCTGTAAGAATATGTATGAATTTGTATTTAAGTTCGGATGTATAAGAATATATTAAAATGTTGTTATTTTTCAACCTCGGATTCAAGAATTTTGTTATTCTTTAATAGTATTCTAATAGAATAAAATTCTGCAAGAACATCATTATAATAAAAAAATATTCTTACAGAATACAATCAATTATGTTTACAATTTACGTTAGAATAAAAATTAAATTAATTAAAAAAATCAGATTTTTAAAATTAGGAGAATTAATTATCCCTAAAAATCCGAAAATTTCCTTTTATAAATGTAGTTAATTGTCCAAAATACCCTTTTGCTAAAATTTGTGTGATTATATGGTACATGTTATATCATTGTAATATCATACTCTCAAATCATGTACATTGATTAATTCAATCCGTTGGTTTAGATCAGTGCATTCTGGCACACAATAGTTAGTAAAAACAAAATAACCTAAGCCTATATATATATATATATATATATATATATATATATATATATATATATATATATATATATATATATATATATATATATATATATATATATGTGCAATCTTGTGGTTTTGGGTGTGTGGAAAGTGGAACTAGTGTTTATGGAATTTATTTATGTAGGGTACAAAATTGTTTTAGTAGGTGGAGGAGAAGACCAAGACCATAAAAGTTTACTTTGGCTTTACAATTTTTGTACGTACTATGCACATCATCTTTGAAAATCACTGTCCACGAAAAAAAATGCTTGGAATCCTAAGTTACCATCTTTTATTAGCCATAAATATATTAACTCCATATCCAATTGGACTGGGTTAAAGAGCCGAGTAATGCGAATCACATGTGAAAGGTTAAACAGCCCATGCTCGCATGACTTATGTGAAAGGTTAAACAACCCATGCTCGCATGACTTGTGCATCAGAAGATATGAAAATATAAATAATATATGAATATTCCAGAAGCCTTTCACATGTGATTATTGGCTCTTTAGCCTATCACATGTGATTCACATGACTGGGCTATTTAGCCTTTCACATTTGGTCCCCATGCTCAGCTCTGTGCATGAAAATCACATGTGAATTACTTAAAAGACACAGTCATGTGATCGGTCCTGTAGGGAAATAGAGTTCGGTTCAATTTAAGAGTAAGTTAGTAAAATTTTTATCTTGTAATTCTAATCTTTATTTGAGGGTTTTGTAACGTTTTTTTTGTCCTTATTTTGATTTTTATAACAATTCTAGTCTTTAATCTAAATAAAATGACTATTATACTGTTTATATAATATTTTATTATTTATTTTGTATTTATATAATTTTTTATAACATCAAGATCCCACTCTGTACCCTACAATGATATCTCCCTTTTTTATATTTATCCATATCTTTTTCTCTTTAATCCGATTCCAAAAATGGATTTTGAATCCAAACAAGTCTTTCTGGATATGCTCTTTATTTAGATCTAGTTTCCCAAACTCAGCAATTTGACCATTTGAATGTGCAGGACACTCTGATTAATCGGGTAGGGAAAACGCCACAAATGAAATCGACCCTTTTATACTTAAGTTCCTAAAACTTCTTAAAAATCCCTAAGGCACAAACTTTTTTTTGGAAGTTAAACTCAACTAATGTTGTTTTTCAAAAGATAAACACTTTACACTGCTTGGACAGCAGTTTTTTTCCTTTCTGCCAGATTATCATTTTAATGCAGTTCTTTTGGTTCCTATAAATAGGTTGTAGTTAATTAAAAGTTAATTATGTAACTGGATATATACCTAAGTATCTATTGGGTTATTTAAAAGTTCACAAGTGACAAGGCTTAAGAAGCTTTTTCAAAGAAATCCTCTGTTTCCTCTGTTTTTTCTTCTCCTATGTAATCAGCACGTCTGTGTTAAAATATAGCCATTTGGTTAACAAATTGGCATCAGAGCCTGAACCTTATGAGAACCTTAATGGGCTATGTCTCACTTCTGAAACTCAACAAGTCCAATTGCAAGAAATAAAGAAAGGAGGAATAGTCTCCTACACCCCCTTTCACACCTTTCCAACCGAAGGACAACACAAGGAAACATTCCATCAATCACAAAAGTATTCAAGAAGGATAATGAGCATCGGAGTTCACCATGCACCTGGATTTTGGATTTTGTTTTTCTGCTGTGGAACACAAAGATGAATGTGAATGGTAATGATTTGTTACATACATACTAACAAATGATGTATACGTTTCCACTATGGGTTTCACAATGGTGCTTGCAGATTTTTAAAATTTGCAATTTCACCCTAATGTTTCCAATCTTTCAGATACACTTCAAAATTTTATCTTTCTCTGTAAAGATCGCCATATTTTTAAAATAATAACATATGTGAATACATATGTTTTTAACAATTGACACACAAAATATTGACCAACACGACACTTCAAATGTTTTGAAGCATATCCAGAATATGCAGGGAATCCACATAACACGATACTCCAATCTTGACAGTTGAAGCCATATGTTCCTCTATTTTCTTTAAATTTGCTAGTGCATATTGTGTAGTAGTAGCATCCTCTTGAAGAAGATTTACGAAGGTTAAGACCTACGTTAAAGATGTCATATGTCGGCCTTTTCCCTGTCACACCTCCAACAATAGTATACCGAAACTGTATACATCCCCACTTCTTGCCGTCTCACTCCCAACACCATACATTGCAACTTTAAGTTGTAGTTATTTTAGGACAAAAAAAGGGAAATTGAGTAATCTAATCCATATAAATGAACAATTTGACACCAATAACCTACTTTGTATAAAATGACCACTTACTCCGCAATATCATATTCCGGTGTAGTTATGTTAATTCTGGAGTTGGTGGTGGTTGGTAGGTATCGGGGAATTTAACACTCCGGTAAGTTTCAGACTATAAAAGTGTATTCCGGATTATGTACACCGGAATATCTTATTCCGGAGTAGGTGGTGGTTGGTAGGTATATGTTTCTGCAATCTGTCACCCTTATGTTCCGGACTGGAAATGTGTATATCGGATGGAAATGTGTATATCGGACTATACTCTAGAATGTACGGGCATTCTTGAATGTTGTTCCGAAGTGGTGAAATTAGGGTATTTATGTGTTCTTTGTTCATCTAGAAGCCATGTTCACTATATTTATTTGTCTTTGTTCCCGATTGCAGTACATTTCATTGTCTTTATTCCTTCGCAAGCAGTGTTGTTTGATAGTTTTGTTTTCTAAAAGAATAAGTATGTATAATGATTTTTTTCGAGTACCAGTTTCTAAGTCCATGTTACACACTAATTGAATACGTCTATCTTTTCAATGTCATGTATCAAATATAGTTATGTAGATTCTTGACTATAGTGATGTCATATATTTTCTTGGTTTTGTTAGTAGTATGCCTTTTAACACAATACAACTGTTTGTTGTTAATAATGGAGAAAATTCCAAGAAAGCCACTATATTACCACAAATCTTTTGGATTTGACGCCGAGTTAATATTTTTTTTTCCAATTATGTTACTATATTTACAATTTTGTTGCAACATCAACAAAATGACCGGTTTTCCTTGCTCTTTCGGTAAACACTTTTCCCGAATTACAATAAAGTCACTATATTACGACAAATTTTTGATTTTGACTCCGACTTTTTTTTCTCATTTATGTCACTATATTTACAATCATATTGCAATATCAACCAAATGATCGATTCAATGCAAACCCTATATTTGAAACTTAACGTTGCCACAGAAGATCCAACGTGGCTTTCACATCATAATATTGCTATGTCATTTATTTGGTAACTTGCTACATTGATGGTAATCGGTCACTTGAAGTAGTATTAATAATCTTTAACAGGGCTATAAACGAACCAAACGTTCGAAGAGCCGTTCAGTGAGAAGTTTGTTTATTTAATAAACATAAACACAAATTCTTGTTTTTTATTTAAAAGAACAAACTTGAACAATGGTCTCATTCATTCATTTATGTCCATGAACGTTTGTTTATATTATTCGTTTAAGTTTATTTATGTTTATATATGTTCAATTGTTTTTCTATATATTACTATATTATATGTTTGTTTATGTTCATATATGTTAAATTGTGTTTCTTTATATTTGTTCATTTATGTTCGTTTACTTATGTTCATTTAGCATGTTCATGAACATAAATGAATGAACATGAACAAGGAATTTGTTAAACACTACAAGAAAACTAGCCTTTAATGACAAACATTGTGTGTCATAAAGGGCACAAATGATACACAAATGCATGTCGTTGAAGCCCCTGCCATAAAGAAAGACGAAATGCATTTGCGTATCGTAACCTTACGATGTGCATTTATGACACATGTTGCATGTCATTGAAGCCCCTGTCATAAAGAAAGACGAAACACATTTGTGTGTCGTAACCTTACGACACACATTTACAACACACGATGCATATCATTAAAGACCATGTCATAAATTAAGATGACACGCATTCGTGTCATAAACTTCAGCAACCATTTACGATACACATTTATGACATACATTTACGATATGCATTTACAACGTGCATTTATACATAAATATATACCAAAACATTCAATTTCATCTAAATGCCAGGTTATCAAAAACATTGTATGCACCCTACATATCAAAATAGGATGCAACTTAACATTTAACGCAATTAACAAAAACATTGTACACCACATGTCAAAACACGATGCCTAACATTCACGGTTAACAAAAGTATTGTTTGTGGATACAAAAATTACCGATAAATGAAGGCGGTAACAAAAGCTGACTATTCTTCACAGATTTCATCAATATTTTCATTTGTGTATTGAACTTTTGTCACCCCCTACCTGAAAGAAAAAAAATTGCATATGATGTTTCAATTATAAAAAATGATCATTTATTTAACAGTGAGTATGTTATATTCAAAAAATAAACATAAACGTAAACTCTTCTTTCTTATTAGAGCATTGTACTTTCAAATAAATGAAAGTATTTTGTTATTTCTTATATAAACCTAGACAAAACTACAAATTTGGTCCTTATGGTTTGCAAATAATTGTGGATATGGTCCAATAACTTTACGAATTGCATGAAAGTTCCAAAATCAAGAATTTTTTATGGTTATCGTCCCCAAATTAAGAAATTTATGTGATTTTGGTCCTCAGGAAACCTCAAAGGATGATTTTGCCCTTTTAAAAAATGATCATTTATTTAACAGTGAGTAGTATTTTATTTTTTTAATGTTATTATAATTACAAAATAAAACGAAATGTATAAAAAAAAAGTTATACACCCGACCACTACTCCACCCCCACACTACCGTACCATTTCTCTCTCTCTCTCTCTCTCTCTCACACACACACACACACACACATTAACCTACAACAAGACACAAACCCACTTGAAGATTGAGTGTAAGCTTCATTACAACCCACCATTCCTCCCTCCCCGTTACTTCATCGGAAAACCCAAACAAAATAAAAAAATCCACCAAAGACTGCCACCTCTAACCTGCAACCGGATCAAAAACACCCACCATTACATATTGAAAATAAATCACCAAATGTTCCAGGGACATCGGTTTTGCATTTTCTTCACCCAAATCTTAGGTGGCTTTCTGGCCATAACACAAACATATACATCTCTCTCGATAACCACACACAATGAGAATCAATCTTTCAAAAAACCAACAAAAACTTACCTTAAAAGCTTCAATCCATCTGTAATACAACCAAATCGCTGATGGGGAGGAGGGTACGGAGATGTGCTTTGTCTAGTTGTGCAACCTAAGATTTATTCCACCGTCGCGATGGCCCTTGTCGTGTTTCATAGTTCAGGCCATACATTCCTCTATTTTCTTTGCTTTTGCTTCCGTAAATTGCGTAGCAATAACATCCTCTTGAAGTAAATTCAGAAGGTCATCATCAATAACACCGATTACATGGTCCGGCAAGGCCATGTATGCAAATTTATGAATGCTGAGGTTTTCATTAAAGATGTTGTCTGTCGGTCACTTCCCTGTCATCACCTCCAGCAATAGTATTCCGAAACTGTAGACATCTCCACTACTTGTCATCTCACTCCCAACACCATACTCTGCAACTTATAAGGAAATGTACTAGCTACAAATATATATCAGCATGAACCGGAATATATGAACTTTACCTGGAGGTTCAAACCCAATTGTTCCTCTAATGCCACTTGTGCTATTTTGGTCTGAATCTGTTCCAAGAAATCGAGCTAACCCAAAATCTCCAACGTGAGCCACTAAATCATCATCGGCAAAATGTTGCTAGGCTTCCGGTCACAGTGAACGATGGTTGGTAGGCAGTGATTGTGAAGATAATCAAGTGCAGATGCAACATTAATAAGAATATTCATTCTTTGAAGGAGATTCAAGCTGGATGTAGTTGCATGTGAATGCAACCAATCATGTAAACTCCCATTCAGCATGAAATCATATACCAAAGCTTTGAAGTCATTGCCTTTAAAGTCAACACTTGAACATGAAGTTATTATCTTCAACAGTTTCCGGTGTCGGATATTACGCCATGCTTCACATTCCGCTATAAAGCTTTTGTGAGCACCTCGGTTTTGCAGATGTATAACTTCGTCTGCAACAATTCTACCATCATGATCATCAAGGACTCCTTTGTAAACAGAGCCAAATCCACCCTCGCCAATCAAATTGGCTTCGGAGAATCCATTGGTAGCCTTGAGAAGTTCACCGTATGATACTTTCATGAACTGTACATCCCTAAGTGATTGAGATGATGGGCCCTTCCTTTTCTTATACCAAACATATACTAAACATAGAATGCTGAAAATGGTGAATGCAATTATAAAGAATATGATGGACAAAGGAAACTCTTTTTGATGTTTTTCTGTCTTGCATTCGGGTAACCCAAGTTCAGCCAAGCCACCACAAAGCCTGATATTACCCATAACAGAGAATGCACTGGCATTGGCAAACACTCCTAGCACCGGTACTTCACCTTCAAAATCATTAAATGATAGGTTTACATATACGAATGAAAATCGTTCCATGAATTGAGGGATTTGTCCTGATAAATTATTATGAGAGAGATCAGGTATCTCAACTCCTCTCATTGAAGTTAATGACGATGGTACTATGCCTTGAAATGAGTTGCCTTTGAGGGATAAGAATGAAAGGCTAGTGCAATCACCAAGGCTACTAGGAATGTTTCCTGATAAATTATTATCAGATAAATCTAGAGCACTCAGCATCTTGAGTTTGCCAACCTCTATTAGAAGTGAGTCGATGAGGTTGTTTTGAGAAAGATTTAATACTACGGCTAGAGATGAAAGTTGAACAAGTTGTTTAGGAATTTTGCCACTGAGTTTATTGTGAGCAAGTTGCAATTGTATTAGACGATGACAATTTTCAAGGCTTGTTGGAATATGTGATTCTAATCCGTTGGAACTTAAATCAAGGTCAATCAACAATGATAAGTTCCCAATGGAGTCTGGAATCGCCCCGGAGAATTGGTTGTTATATAGATGAGCAGATTGTAGATTTTGAAGCTGGCCATGGTGGAATGGATTTCTCCTGTGAATCGGTTATCTGATAAACCTAGAGTGGTCAAGCCGACTAGATTACCTATATTTGAAGGGAGGTGTCCATATAAATTATTTTCTTCTAAGATTAGATGATAGAGTTGACTAGAAAGATTACCAATTGATGTGGGCAACACTCCTTAAAACTTAGAATTAAAAACCTGCAAAGACCTAATTTGCTGCAGTTTTTCAAAGTATCAATAAACCTCATATCATCACCTTCTCCAAGTCCACTGATGTTACCATTTACGTAACCACCAAGGGATATCACACGGATATCTTTTAGTTTTGCAAAGTCAATTGTCAACTTCCCACTAAAATTGTTTGCTTGCATTTCAAGATGATATAATTTCGAACAATTAGCTATCGAGGGTGGGAGAAGTCCGGTTAGTTGGTTACCCCATAACTGAAAGTACTCAAGATGTGGGAGCATTGCACCTAACGATGAGGGAAGAGTACCAATAAGCTGATTCCAAGGCAAGGTAAATATCGTTAGGAGTGAGAGGTTATAAATGGAATGAGGGATGATTCCAAATAAATTACAATGACCACAATCAAAACCTGTTAAGATTTTCCAATGGCCTAAGGAGTCTGGAATGCTCCCACCCAATGGATTTTCAGCAGCAGAGAACACTTCCATTGATGTTATATTCCCAGAGACACACGGGATTCCACCTGTTAACTTATTTCTACTAAATACCAAGTGAGTAATTTTTGAGAGGAAACTAATCTCTTTGGGTATGCTTCCAACTAGCTTGTTATTAGAAAGGCCAAGCCTTTCAAGGTTAGAACAACAAGACAAGTTACTTGGAATGAATCCGTTGAATTTGTTAAAGCGAAGATCGAGGACACGTAGCCTGGATAGACGACCCAGTTCATAAGGGATGGTTCCTTGAAAGTTGTTGTTCCAGAGAGAAAAGAAACGAAGGAAGCTGAGGTTCCCACATGTGGAGACAACGAGCCTTCTAGGCCTTGTGAAATCTTTCGTAGAGCAGTGACTCTTCTGTGGCGCTTCCCACGTGAAACACCACTCCATTCACAGAAATGAAAAGAATTATTCCATGAGCTTAGAGCTTCTTCATTCCTGATCATCGACTTCAACTTCAAGAGCACTTGATAATCGGTGCAAGTGCTCTTAAGACGGTTTTCTGACCATTTTTGGTCTAGATCTTTATAAAATCCAAAAAAATAAAATGTTCTCGGTATAAATCAAAGATTTTTTTTATCAAACTTTATTAAGTCCCTCTAATCCCTTTCGTAACTTTTAGTTGGCTAAGAGTAGTAGCTTTCAACACAATGACGTTCTCATCAAATATTTTCACAAAATTTTAAAAGTCAACATAGAAAATGAAAGGTGACATGTATTCTGACCCCTCTTTCGTTGTGTAATAATAAAAGAGCCATGTTTCCACATTAAATTCCAAAATTTGTTTAAGAAAGAAGCCAACCAGCTAGTATTCTAGCCCCTCATTTGGGTTTAGAATAGTGAGAGAAATATTTTCCACATAAAACTCCAAAATTTGCCATAACCTCTTTTTTTGTTTGCTTATCGCCTTGCATTTTGGTCACCCAAGTTCTGCCAAGCCACCACAAAGCCTGCTATTCCCCAAGACAAAGAATGCACTTGTATCGGTAAACAGTCCAATTAGTGCAGGTATTTCACTCTCAAAACCATTAAAGGATATGTTACACATGCTTTAATAAGAGAAATCGTTCCAGGAATCAAGGAATTAATTTGTACCGACAAATTATTATGGAACTTTACTTGATAAATTATTATCACGTAAATAAGGTATGATTACATTTATTTATTTATTTTATGGAAATGTTGAATATTGAACAAGTGTCAAATTGGAAACGTTGAATATTTGTTTCAACCCCGTAAAAAGGGGTTTCGGGTCAACGGTTCAACCAACTTTTTGGTATACCGGGTCGGTTAGATTCATGTCATAAATGAGTAAGTTTTCATCTCTACTAGTTGACCCAGTTCAACTAGGATTTGCCACACTACCTCAATTTTTTGTCATTTACAAGGCGTGGGTTGCCATGCTTGTCACCTTCATTTTTTTCTAAAATTAATGAATATTAAATTTTAAAAGTTCATACATATTATTTTTATAAAACATAAAGATTCTATAACATCCGGATTCTCAGGTATATTATTTTATTCATTTATTTTGGAGGTTGTGGAGGGACTCGTCGAGTTGGCGCTTAGACTCGCCGAGTAGGGTCGCGAATTCTTATCCGGATTGATGACCGAACTCGGCGAGTTCATGGGTGGACTCGGCGAGTCCGCACTGTTTAATGAAACCCTAATCTCTCGGGTTTGGGACCTATTTAAAGGCCCTTAGGGCCATCATTTGCAGCTATCAGTCCCCTGAGAGAAACCCTAGAGTGCTTGAGCGTTTTGGGAGAGAGAAGAAGCCATTGTTGATCTTTGAAGTATTGTTTAGCAAGGAGAAGGAGGTTCTAGCCAAGAGGAAGCAAAGAAGGTTGACATTCTGTGGATTTGTTATGATGATCATATGGATTTAGGGTTTCTTGGACCCTTTATTGGTTAGATTTGATGCCCATTTAGTCCCTATTTGTGATGAGGCTTTAGATCTGGATCCATAGAGGTCCAGAGAGCCTTACTCATCAAGCTTTATGAAGATCAATGGGGGTTTTGACCATGGGTTATGATAATTGGGGATAAAACATCATATAGGATCAAATAGATGTTGTTTGTGCATCAAGATATAGACTTTACGTGATTATCATGCTTGGGAAGGTCGGATCTATGGATAATGGAACAGATCTGACCTCAGGAGGTCAGTTTGGTTTGTGCATGGTATGGACTCGCCGAGTCCAAGAACAGACTCGGTGAGTAGGGTTAGGGTTTCCCCGTAAATCACACAGTTGGAGACTCGCCGGGTTTGGGAATGACTCGATGAGTCAGAAGGGATCTAGAGGACGTGTGTACACGATGGAACTCGCCGAGTTTGACGATCAGCCAGCGCCCGAACGGTGATTTCCAAAAATACCCTTACATTTTGTAGTATGAGATATATTAAAAGGTGCTATGCATTCTAGAGTAGGCTAGGTATTCATATTAGGACTAGAGTGGCCTGATTTCTGATGCCTTAGCCTAGGAAGATTTCTGCTGCCATGAGATGCTTTAGAGTAAGTAGGTAGCAGTGAGGTGCTATGAGAGTCTACCGAAGGGTATTTTATGTGTGAAAAGAGATAGAGTACTTGTGATTTGGGATCCTCGGAGGAGGACTTGGGGTGGATGCTGATGCGGTGTGGACGGTAGTATTGGGCCCGTACTACTGAAGACATCGGGTCAGTGCACAGTCCAAGTAAGAATCCTTAGGGTGCCAAGGAACAAGTAGGATGGGTTTATCGAGTGTATGTATACTCGAGCGAGTCCCTGATATTTCTTTATGTTGTATTTCAGAGGTAGATCATGGTTGGGACACGCCACACACTAGAGGTCAGTGGGACGAGCGATGAGGAGATTCGTAGGATCATCCACGAGGAGGTGGCTGCGGCCATCAGGGCTGAGATTCTAGAGATGTTCGGGTCTATTAAGACAACCTTGATTGAGACTTTTGACGAACGCTATGCTGCTCTTTCTGATGCTGCTGTTGCAGCAGCCACTGTGGCCGTTGTTGCTGCCAGGCCGCAGGGGGGTGACTCGTTGTTGTACCGGGAATTCAGCAACACGAAGCCACCAGAGTTTGACGGGACTCAGGATCCAATAGCCGCGATGAGGAGGATCTCTGGCATAGAGGAGTGCTTTTACATATGTTCATGTACAGAGCATCTGAGAGTTCGGTTCGTGCTGAACCAGCTTCACTTGGGAGCGAAGGATTGGTGGAAGTTCGTGACAACACATTATTCTTCAGCAGAGCTTGTTGCGGTGACCTGGGAGAGGTTCACCGCTATGTTTCGTGATGAGTATGTTCCCCCGGTGGAACGGGAGCGTTTGGCTCAAGAGTTCTTGACCCTTAATTAGGGTACTGAGTCAGTTACTGTGATTACCCGAATGTTTCACGAGAGGGCGATGTTCTGCCCTGAGCACGTGTCGACCGAGCAGGCACGTATGACCCGATATCTGAGCATTCTGAGGAGAGACATTCGTGTGTTTGCGGAAAACTCATCATACCATACATTTGTTGAGCTTCAGGAAAATGCCCGGAAGAGGGAGATTGAGTTAGAGAAGCAGGCCAGGGAGGAGGCCGAGTCTCAGAGGATGGATCGGCGGCCGGCATAGTCTCAGCCGACAGCCAAGCGAGCCAAGCCCGCCGATTCGAGGTCTGGGGGTCAGAAGGGCCGCACTTGCGGAAATTGTGGCAAGGGTTATGATGGATTTTGTAGGGCTGGTGCTTGCTACAAGTGTGGCAAGGAGGGGCATATCACCAAGGATTGCCCCAAGGGATTCATGGTCTGCTTTCATTGCAACCAGACCGGGCACCGGAAGGCGGAGTGTCCATAGTTGCGAGGGACGACACAAAGAGCATCCTAGGGATCTGCCCCTGTTACTGCGAGAGCTAGTAAGGGTCGGTCGATGAAGGCCGAGGCGCAGAAGGCGCGAGGGAGGGCGTTCCAGCTGACAGTGGAGGAGGTCCGTGCAGCACCTGACGTCGTGGCTGATATGTATTCTTTCACGTATTTATTTTTATGTTAAGATATTGTGCTTATATCATGATATGCGTAGGTACTTTCCTTGTGAATTCTGTACCCGCTTTAGTGTTGTTTGACTCGGGTGCGAGTCGGTCCTTTGTATCATTAGCTTTCAGTAGGAACATCGGTATTCAGCGAGAGGTGATGAGTGTACCTTTGCGTGTTTCCATAGCTGACGAGCGGGCAGTGTATGCCACAGATGTGATCCGGGGATGTGTACTTGAGATCTTCGGCGTTAGATTTCCAATAGATCTAGTCCCGATTGCGATGGGGGACGTATGTGTTATCATGGGCATGGATTAATTAAGCCGTGTTAGGGCAGTGATAGACTGCGAGCAGCAGCTAGTGACGATCCGACATCCTAGTGGGGGAGTGCTGACAGTTTGTGGTGAGGGGACTCGTAGTGATTGAACATTCTGTTCGGCTGCCAGAGCGAGGCAGAGTTTGTAGCAGGGCTGCAAGGGGTTCGTAGCCTATGTGATGGATACGCGTGAGGCCGTTGGGAGGCTGAGTTCAGTTGGTGATGTTCCGATAGTGCGTGAGTTCACAAACACCGAGGAGTTGTCGGGTGTGCCTCCCGAGAGGCTGGTGGAGTTTCGCATCGATCTGATTCCCGGGGCTGTGCCTATTGCTAAGGCGACATATCGCCTAGCACCGCTAGAGATGCAAGAGTTATCCTTACAGTTTCAGGAACTGTTGGGGAAGAGGTTCATTCGTCCGAGCATCTCACCTTGGGGAGCGCCGATTTTCTTCGTTAAGAAGAAGGATGGTTCGCACCGGATGTGTATAGATTACCGGGAGTTGAACAAGTTAACGGTTAAGAACCGTTATCCGTTGCCGAGGATTGATGACTTATTTGACCAGATTCAGGGAGCATCTTGGTTCTCCAAGATTTATTTGAGGTCTGGATATCACCAGATGAGGGTGCGTGATGAAGATATTCAGAAGACGGCGTTCCAGACGCGATATGGGCATTATGAGTTCGTGGTGATGCCTTTCGGGCTCACCAATGCACCAGCAGCGTTCATGGATCTCATGAACCGAGTATGCAGGCCGATGTTGGATCGCTAGGTGATCGTGTTCATCGACGATATATTGGTGTATTCGAGGTCTAGAGAGCAGCATGAGGAGCATTTGAGGGAGATCCTCGGGGTTTTGAGATCGGAGAGGCTCTATGCCAAATTCTCCAAGTGTGATTTCTGGTTACAGGAGGTCCAATTCCTGGGACATCTCGTTAACCAAAATGGGATTTTGGTCGATCCGGCCAAGATTGAGGCGGTGATGAGCTGGGAGGTACCGAAGTCGGCCTCCGAGATTAGGAGTTTTCTGGGGTTGGTCGGTTATTATAGGAGATTCATTCATGATTTCTCCAAGATTGCAGTGCCACTCACTAGTTTGACCCGGAAGGGTGTTGCTTTCTCATGGGGCCCAGAGCAGCAGACCTCATTTGAGACTCTTCACCAGAAGTTTTGTGAAGCCCCGGTGCTATCCCTCCCAGAGGGAGTTGATGATTTCGTGGTTTACTGTGACGCATCTATATCCAGAATAGGTGCAATGCTCATGCAGAGGGGGCATGTGATAGCGTATGCATCGAGACAGCTGAAGCCTCATGAGGTGAGGTATCCCACTCATGATCTGGAGTTGGGGGCAGTAGTGTTCGCCCTCAAGATTTGGCGTCACTATCTGTATGGGGTTCGATGTACCATATACACGAACCACAAGAGTTTGAAGTACTTGATGGATCAGCCCAACTTGAACATGCAGTAGAGGAGGTGGTTGGACGTGGTAAAGGATTATGATTTTGAGATCCTGTACCACCCGGGCAAGGCTTAATGTAGTAGCCGACGCCCTGAGTCGTAGGACAGAGAGCTAACATGGTAGCCGATGCCTTGAGTCGTAGGGCGGAGAACGTCCCGATTCGAGACGTTTGCATGAGATTGATAGTGATGACTCCGGTGTTGGACACCATTCGAGGGGCCCAGGCTGAGGCCGTGAGACCAGAAAACCATAAGAGAGAGCGAGTTATCGGGCAGGTATCGGAGTTCGTTACCGATAGCGGGGGCTTATGACATTTCAGGGTCGGATTTGGGTATCGTTTGTGGGCGGGACGCGTACCATTTTGATGGAAGAGGCATATCGATCGAAGTTCTCAATCCATCCCGGGGCCACTAAGATGTATTTGGACTTGAAGAGGGAGTATTGGTGGCCCTGTATGAAGAGGGACGTCGCGTGGTTCGTTGAGAGGTGCCTAACCTGTCGTAGGGTTAAGGCCGAGCACCAGAGACCACATGGTAAGTTACAGCCATTGGAGGTTCCCGAGTGGAAGTGGGAACAGATTACTATGGATTTTATCACCAAATTGCCAAGGACTGCGAGGGGCGTCGATGCAATTTGGGTGATTATAGACAGGTTGGCAGAGATGTACGTGAGGGAGGTGGTATCGCGGCATGGAGTGCCAATCTCGATTGTCTCAGATCGAGATGTGCAATTCACTTCCAGATTCTAGAATAAATTTCATGAGGAATTGGGTATGAGACTGCATTTTAGTACCGCATACCACCCACAGACCGACGGGCAGAGTGAGCGGATGATTTAGATGCTCGAGGACATGCTTCGAGCATGTGTGTTGGACTTCGGCGGAAGTTGGGACACGTATTTACCCTTGGCGGAGTTTTTCTACAACAACAGTTATCATTCGAGCATAGGTATGCCACCCTTTGAGTTGTTGTATGGGAGGAAGTGTTGGACTCCTATCTGTTGGGGAGAGGTAGGGCAACGTGCGATGGGTAGTACAGAGATTGTGCTTCAGACGACAGAGCAGATACAGCAGGTCAGACAGAGGTTGCTGACCGCTCAGAGTCGCCAGAAGAGTTATGCGGACAGACGCCGGTCCGAGCTCGAATTTCAGGTCGGCGACTTTGTACTCCTGAAGGTCTCTCCTTGGAAAGGAGTGATCCGATTCAGGAAGAGGGGCAAGCTGAGGCCCTTTCAAGGTGATTGCGAGGGTAGGCCGGGTGGCCTACTGGTTGGAACTACCTGCAGAGTTAGGTCAGATTCATGACACCTTCCACGTATCTTAGCTGAGAAAGTGTATAGCCAACAAGTTGGCAGTGGTACCATTAGAGGATATTTAGGTGGATGCGAGCCTGAACTATGTTGAGAGACTGGTGGCTATTATGGATCGGAAGATCAAGGTTCTGAGGAGCAAGGAAGTGCCTCTGGAGCAGGTCCAGTGGCAGCATCAGAAGGGGTAAGAGTTGACTTGGGAGCCGGAGCGTGAGATGCGTGAGCAACAGCCAGAGTTGTTCGCAGAGTAAGACTTCGAGGACGAAGTCTGATTCTAGTGGGGGGGAATTGTAACATTCGGATTCCCAGGTATATTATTTTATTCATTTATTTTGGAGTTTGTGGAGGGACTCGGCGATTTGGCGCTTAGACTCGCCGAGTAAGGTCACAAATTCTTATCCAGATTGATGACCGGACTCGGCGAGTTCATGGGTGGACTCGTCGAGTCCGCACTGTTTAATGAAACCCTAATCTCTCGGGTTTGGCACCTATTTAAAGGCCCTTAGGGCCGTCATTTGTGGCTATCAGTCCCCTGAGAGAAACCCTAGAGTGCTTGAGCGTTTTTGGAGAGAGAATAAGCCATTGTTGATATTTGAAGTATTGTTTAGCAAGGAGAAGGAGGTTCTAGCCAAGAGGAAGCAAAGGAGGTTGACATTCTGTGGATTTAGGGGTCAGAGCTTCACATTGGAGGTAATAATTTGGCTTCCCTTATGTTGTTATGATGATCATATGAATTTAGGGTTTCTTGGACCCTTTATTGGTTAGATTTGATGCCCATTTAGTCCCTATTTGTGATGAGGCTTTAGATCTGGATCCATAAAGGTCCAGAGAGCCTTACTCATCAAGCTTTATGAAGATCAATGGGGGTTTTGACCATGGGTTATGATAATTGGGGCTAAAACATCATATAGGATCAAATAGATGTTGTTTGTGCATCAAGATATAGACTTTACGTGATTATCATGCTTGGGAAGGTCAGATCTATGGATTAATGGAACAGATCTGACCTCAGGAGGTCAGTTGGGTTTGTGCATGGCATGGAATCGCCGAGTCCAAGAACAGACTCGGCAAGTAGGGTTAGGGTTTCCCCGTAAATCACACAGTTGGTGACTCGCCGGGTTGGGAATGACTCGGTGAGTCAGAAGGGATCTAGAGGACGTGTGTACGCGATGCAACTCGCCAAGTTCATAATTGGACTCGACGAGTTGAGTCGAGGTGGCCCCGCGATTCAAGCCAGGTGTCACATGTCGAGCAAGGGAAGGACTCGACGTGTTAAGCGGGACTAGACGGGTATGGGTGGACACGGATGAACTCGCTGAGTTGCCCGAAGGCACTCGATGAGTCGGGTCAAAGGTTGACCGTTGACCAGCGTTGACCAGGGTTGACTAGTGTTGATTTGATAGTGTTAGTCAAACAAAGTCAGGAAAGTATTAATGAGAGTTGTACTTATGACATAGGAGGACGATAGGTCGAAAGATTGGACACGAGTGATTATCCGACATCAGCGAGGTGAGTCTTCACACTTTGCCTTACTCGATGGGGTAATTATGTGTGACCGGAAGGTCTTATGTGTATGATGTATATGTAATGTATGCTATATGCGATATGTTATGTGATATGAGTATGATGATGTGGACCGGAAGGTCAAGATGATATGGACCGGAAGGTCAACAGAGTCTGGGATAGAAATCCCCTGAGACACTCGGATCGGAAGATCCTAAGGCCTGGAAAGGCGTATGTGCAGTATGTGGTATTTTGGGGAACTCACTAAGCATTCGTGCTTACAGTGTTATGTGTTATGTGTTTCACGTACTAGCGAGGATCGCGGGAAGGCACCAGGGGCTGCCCCCCTTGGACCCCGCTCCCAGGGGCGCTGCCCCCGGTCCCCCGTTCGTTAAGGGCTTTGCCCCTAAATGTCAGTCTGCTTTTAATCTTGAATAAACTTAAACAAGTGCGCACTCCACACCTTCCTTACTTGTTTAATATTTATCAGACAAAGAAGGTATTTAACCAATTTTGGTCAGTTTTTTCTAGTACTTATGAAAATTCATATACTCATTCTCTGTTCTTTTCTCTTCTGAGTCTTATCCAATCAATGATTAAGGAGTACCACCCAATACTTTGATTTGATAGTGAAATCACAATTCTCAGAAGTTCCAAGGCTATTTTATCCCGATTCTCTTACAATATGAGTCAAGGAATGTCTAGTTGGTTTCACCCGGTTTCAGTTCAAGGAAAGTACTTTCACTGGAGTGCTAATCTTTCTAAGTACCTGGTTTCCGTGAATATGGTGAAGGAGAAATTTTTTCCAATTGCGCCTACCTAAAAGTTCATGGTGATCGTATGATAAACCTCTATTCGGTTTTTGAGATGGGTGGTTTCCTTACTCTCATTGGTGGAGTTTCTTTGGACAAAGTTTACATATGGAGTCTTAAAGATTTTCGGAGGATGGAGTGGGAGAAGTTGCAGTTAGTAACTTTCCCCGATCAGTACTTTAGAATATATCCCATTTCAACTGTGATAAGTAAGAGATATATTATCTTCAAGGATTCTGAATCAAGTAAAAGTATGTATAGTTATGATTTGAAATATGGAGTAGTTATTATTAAAGAGCTGAAAATCAACATTGAAATAGATCATTGTGTGGTTCATACATCAGCACCAAGTTTTATACTGCCAAGGGCGTAATACATGCAAGTAGCGAGTTCGAGAACTTAAAAGAGGAGGTATCACTTAGGTCCATATGTAAGATAATGGGATGTCATCCATTTGTACTAGTATTGTAGCCTTGATTATATGGCTTAATTTTTAGAAAATCTGCAAAGTATATATATGTAAAGTGTAAACATAGATTTATTTTTTTTAAAGGCCATTGTGAAAATATTATGCTCTTACACACTTTCACTTAACAATTGCAACCCCTACTTTTTCTATTTCACGTGGCGTTTGTTCTCCAAATAGCATAAACTTGGACGGAAGATGGTGGAATGGAATTGATAAAATAGCAGAATTAATTGAATCCGCGATTTGGATGGTTTATGTGCGTTTTTTTCTAGGAACATGTTCTTAATTTGTTAGATTGGCTATGCTTTGAATTCGCCCATGTGCATCTCTATATCGAAGAATCTGTTTAATATTAAGATGTCTTTGAAATTGTAATCATATCTAATTGTTTTTACAGTTCCTGCATGGTGTTAGTGTTATGACAATTTACACGAAAATAGGTCGATTTGGTAATATTTTATTCTCAATTATATTAGCCGGATGTTCACAAATTTGACTACTTGTTAGACGAGGATTACACAAAAATAACATATTTTTGCACTTGACAAAAGTGATCACCAACTCCAAAAAGGATGTTTTCGACCCATTGATCTGACAGGTGTCCACCTTTTTTGTGTGGTTCTTTTTAATGGAAATCTGAAATGTTGTACCCATAACATTTGCGAATAACATTTCAAACTCTATAACTGAAGCAACATGGAATCATACACGGAAGAGATTCAAAACTGAACATGTTCTTTTTACTTTGTACATATTTGTTACAATTTATAGTGTTTAAATATCGAATATCGACTCTGAAATAAAATCCTTTGCCCAAAATCCGAAGAACTTCTCCGGCAAGGATTTTGTTTTCATTTCAAATAGGTAGTCAATGTGTATTCTTAGTAGTTAGGCATAAAAAGTCATTATCATGTGGTTTGGTAACTAGTTGAGTAGTATATTTAGTTTTCCAAAATGATAAACGAAGTGTGAAATCCAAAGAACATGCTCGAAAGGAAAACCATGTCCAAAATGCAAGCAATTTCTCTGAAATGCATCACCGAATTTCTGTTTTAATGACTTGATATGTTGTTATTTTAGCATAACCATGTGCATGGTGCTTTATTGACAATGAAATGAAACCCATAACTTGGTGGAATAATAATTGGCAAGCTACAATCTTCCCGAAACGTGTGAAGCAATTTTTAAGCAGACATGCTTTGATATATAGCTTGATGTCCTGATGTGGAAGAGGGTCCATTGCTTTTGTAATACATGTTTATATAAAGAGTCGTGTATAAATCCACAACACAACATGGATGAACTATATTCTGAGGTAGGTGTCTAATAGCTCTACTTTGGAAAGAGGGGTTTTTGTTTTATAACGGGCCAATGTTTTGTGAAATTTATTCAAAGTCGTTTAACATCAACAGAGTGTATGAAGTGGTTGCTTTCATTCGTAAAAGTAACTAATACGGTGAAGTTGAAAGACATAGATGTGGTTCTCCGGTACACACTTGATAAATTATTGAATGGGGAAGTAGTACGAGTGTGTCTAATATATGTTGGATAACGGTTTGAAGGGAGAGAGCCACGTCAGCCTGTCAAGGATGAGAACCTGTGTAACATTCCCAAATAAACATACTTTAATATTTTCCATTTTGGGCATCACGACACGAAAACTTCCCAGGGTCACCAATCCTTAAATTTCTCCTGTGGGCCTCCTTAAGTTGAAAGTTCTTATGGGATCTACTGTCTTCATAATTTTAAGACGTGTTTTGACTAGAAAAGTATCCATACCCCTTAGAAAGAATGTTTAATTCTCATTCTCAGTCGAGTGGGATTAGGTGCATGTAAGGACCCATATTCACCCCTTTACAAGGTTCAATGTCCTTCTTGAATACATTGAATTGTGCCCTAGCTTTGATATTATCTGTAACATCCCATATAGCAAATACCATAATATTATCCGCTTTGGGCCACCTGACATGAAAACTTCCCAAAGGTTACCCATCCTAAAATTTCTCCCATTCAAACCCCTTATAAGGAGTGCTTACTTTTCCTTCCAACCAATGTATCACGTGCAAGTAGCCACCCACCTACACCCCCACCTTTTACAGGGTCCTGCGTCCCCATTGAACACTTAAACTAATGTTGTAGATTTGATACCACTTATAACATTTCATATAACACGTACCACAATATTATCCAATTTGGGTCACTCGACACGGAACATTTCCATAGGTCACCTATCCTGAAAATTTTATCATATGAGCCTCTTTAACTATAGAGTTCTCATGGGATATGTTACATTACAACTTTAAAATGCATTGTGATAGGGAAGATATACAAACCCCTTATAAGGAATGGTTAGTTGTCTATTATAGGTTCGATGTCCATGTTAAATACATCGACTTATGCCTTGATTCTGATACCATTTACAACATCTCTAAAGGTATACACATGAATATTGTTCGTTTCCGGCATCCTAACATGAAAACTTCCCCAAGGGTCGCCCATTCTTAAATTACTCTCCATCAGGTCTACTTAACAATGAATTTCTTATTGATTATAATGCCCTCATTGTTTTAAAGTGGGTGGCTACAGGTACCTGATCATGTTGACCGTGCAGGAGAACTAAATATTCCTTATAAAGGTGTCGAGTTTTAAATCGTATGAAATTATAATAAAATTTAAAAAGACTACAAATAAAGTTTAAAAATGTTGAAATAAAAAAAAACTATAAAAAAGAAAAGAAAAATCTTAAAAATGTTGGATTTTTTTAAGGTCTTTAAAAGTTGTAGAAATTTTAGATTTGTAAATTATATAGATGAATATCATAATAAAATTTATTGTTCAGACTAAATTTGTAACAAATTTTAAAACCGAGACAAAAATGAAATTATAAAGAGGAGTAATTTGTTCAACGTGCATGAGATAACAAGATAAAAATACAGAAACATGATTTGGTTATTTTTTTAAAAAATAAAATATATTTGTTGGCAATTTGAATACAATTTAACTTTTTTTTTTTCTAAAAAATTTACAACCCATTATAATATTATTGTAATGATATAAAATAGAATCTATATTTATTAGAAAATTAATTAGTAGAATGAGTGTTGTTGATAATTTATATAAGTTATAAAAATAAAATATATCAGCAATATATTTTTTAGATAATAAACAAAATAAAAAATAAAGTGGGATTGATGTTGATAATTTATATAAGTAAAAAAATAGAATATATCACCAATATATTCTTTAGATATAAAAAAAAAATAAAGTGGGATCGATGACTATTAGAGTATTAGTATTTATACTATTTTTTTACTTATTGTTTAGGAAATAAATGGAGGAGTAAGGGGAGCTGGAGATGGTGTAAAGAAGCCCAAAAGCTACGAATTCTTTATATTATGGGTGACGATGAGTGGAAAACCGCTCAAATGATCTCATCCCTTAAAACTGATGGGTTATAGGCATAATATATAATCTTATGTGTGCATGCAACCCTAAATAAGATCTATGTTTTCTCTAAATTGAACATACAATATGAACAACCAAGTGTAAACCCTAGATCTCTAAGGAATAATCTAAAATCATATAAGAAGAGTTATGATACATACCTTTAAGATTGTTATTGTAAACAGTCTTGAATCCTTTCTTGAAAAACCTCTGGTAACAAGCGCCACAATTGTCGCACCTCTAATGGTTCACAAACAAACTCAAGCAACCAAGAAAAAACTATATATATATATATATATATATATATATATATATATATATATATATATATATATATATAGAGAGAGAGAGAGAGAGTGTGTGTGTGTGTGTGTGTGTGTGTGTGATAGAAGAGAAATTTCGTCCCTTAGGTTCTTAGAGGAGTCATTGTCAAAATTTAACCCTAAGGAGGGTTTATATAGGTGTTAGGAAGGTATTGGATAAGGCAGATGTATCCAAGATAACTCAAATCCCTTAACTCCCTCCTTAAGGCATCCAAGGCATCCTTAGAGCCAAAGGAAACCCTAGAGATGCTCTAGATTTCATTCCACCTTCTTTAGTAGGTTCTAGAATTGCCCAATGCTCAACTATTGAACATGTTCACCTTTAGTCCCTGCAGTTTTAATTAATTCCTTTAATCCCAAAATTAATTCTAAATTAATTTATGATTAAATATTAATTAAATAATATGATTTCTAATTAATATATTATTTCCATAATACATTAATAAATCATTTATTTTGATTTCAATCAATTTATTAACCAAGTAATAAATTAATGAATCATTCTTCTCTCCTTAACAGTCATCTTATTCAATTGTCAGGTTTAAAGGCAACCCAAAAGGACTATGCTACTATTAATTCAAGTTTATACCAATTATAGTTATGGGCTTAGACACGTAATCCAACAGTCTCCCATTTGGATAAGTCTAATAACTATTGCTGCCAGTATAACTACCAAATTGTAGCTACCAAAAGTTTCTCTCAAACTCTAGCCTAGTCAGTAACGTGTCCTTAGATAAGTGATCAAATATTCCTCCGTTCTACAAGATATCGTATGGACATGAGACATGGATTATAATCATTCTCTCTGTCCAATATTTGTTTCACGATTGCCCGATTTATGACGATTGAAATCAGACTGCTAATTGAACACGTTAATCCAATCCAGGCTTGGCCAAGCGCTTAAGATGTCATCATCAAATCATCGAGGGGCTCATAGATATTGCTTTTCCCGTTTAGGGCAAAAGGAACGGATACACTTCGACTTATATGTTTGAACTATTTACTCATCAAATTACACATAAAAATATGTTTTATAATATCAAGTTATTGATGCATTTACGTATTATCAATGCATAATTGACTTGTAAACAACAACTCATATATATCGGTTTTAGGAATATAATATATTATCGTCTCAAAATTACTCATGATAAAATCCGTGAAGTAATTCTCTGAGCGAAGATTTATCTAATACTTAAAATCCCTATTTCCAAGTACGCATGAACATTGTAGCAAAACTATTGCTATGTCTAAACCCTTAGACAATCTACAATTCAATTCATGACAGTCTTGATTCGATACTTACTTCCAAAAGTACGAGCGACTGTGGAGTTTTGAATAATCCAATTATTCGGGAAGTAAAACATGCGAAGTGAAATACAATAATAACCTAATTAACTATGGTCTCAAAACTATTGAATATAAATAAAACACTTATTATTTAATCACCATATTTACTAGACTTTATTAATTGTATAATGTTTCAATTAATCAACTAAACACTTGAATTAAACATCAGTCATGCCATGTTATAAACATGCCTACTATGTTTCTCTATGGTCCTTTCTTTGTGAGAAGTTTGACTGGACATTATTCCAATGATGCTCATTTCATAATTCCTAATTCTAGTCATTACTAGAATATATTAGAGTTCAACCTTTCATGCAAAGATCTTCTGTAATGTCAAGGCTTCAAAGTCACAGAGACTTTGACAATGATATTACAAAACATTCCATTGGAGATTTGTTACTAAAACAACTCCATGGAAACGAAGTCTCAAAATCAAAGTACACTCCTTGAACATCCTTCTTGCATTAATGTTTCTAACTCACATGTAGATTTCAATAACCAACTCCTACTATGGAAAATCTATCAATTCCAAACAAGAGTCTCCTCTATTCAGAATTATGTTAATATGGTCCGTCAAAATTAATACTATACTTCCAATTGTCCACAAGCAACCAATCTTCAGTAAATCTCAAATAGTTCTTGACAGCTGTTTAACAACTTTAGTCATATACTATCCTAGTCCTTTTCCTTTCTCAATGGCCTAGGCATATGGAAAAATCATATCAAGTAAATTTATAGCATATGTAATCAATCCTATATTTGTAGCATATGGGATTCAATACATAATGTATTACATAAAGACCTGATATCTACTCAGTCTCTTGCTATAATATTTCCATATATCGAATTTCTTAAGTTGAATAATTTCAACACAATATTCATATATGTTCATGACTAAGTTCTTTCAAACCTTTCAATCTAAACTTTTAGATTTGAAATGAAGTATGAGTGCCCTCTCCCTTAAGCCTTATCATAGTGAAACATATCCAAATATTGCAACTTACAAATTGAAAACTTTGTTTTGTACTATTAATACTGCCAACTTGCAACACTTAACATAACAATTATGGTCTCACTAGCATAACAATTATGCACCCACTAGCTTTGACATGTACCTAAAAATCAACTGGACTTCTAGAAATCAATGCTCTTGACTTCCTTACTAAAGTTCAGATTTTTGATACGTGGTGCTTCGATAAGTCTTCATCTAGACTTCTTAAACTCATACACCTTCATCAGATAGCATATGTGTGTGTTTAAACCCTTTCAGAACTTATAGCTATAAGTCTTGAACGTTCAAACTATTTCTTGACATTTCTCACAATTTGAACTATAAAAACGGATGACGTAATCATATGCGAATTTGAGAACGCAATTATCACAACTGTTAACCATAATGATATTAATCGTATTTAAAATCTACTAGCAAAAGTGTTTCCTCATAATCATTTTCATGAATTAGAGCGAAACCTTTTACCACCTAGATTTTATGGTGTATGTGTTCCCATCCATGTGAATCTATCATTACCATCCTACAATCATAAGATAAGGTTGAGGACAAAACCAAAATCAAATGTAGTTTTCCTTTCATGGACTGAACTTTGCTTATTCTTAATTTCTCGCGTTCTAGTAGCACAATGGCCTACCAGCGCTTCCATGTTGTTAAGCAGCTCACCTATATTGATCAATATACTTTTACTGACCAACGTGCTCTGCCTTTTGCAGTCACATGAGAACCATATAATTCATGAGCTTTGCCAACAAAATAGGGAGGTCCAAATAAAAAAGAATGTGTCAACTGAACATGATAGGTTATCAACCTCAGGTCATGTGTTAGTGATAAATAAAAAGTTTATTCTTGATTGACTCCTGAAACTTTTCAAGATCAATAAGAATCCCACTGACTTCTTGACATAAAAGTTTCTCTCTCAAGGAGCATTCCTTGACGAGCAAAACAAATATTCAAAATTTAGTGTGGATTCTTGTCAAGAAAACACTTCATTGAATCGGTCTTAGTTCATCCTTTGTTTTTAAATCCAAAAACATCACAACTACCAATTCAAAATGTGCCAGAGTAAGAAAACATTATTACTCCACATTTTATGAGGTGTTATAAACCTACTTAGTACGAAACAAGCTTCAAGATACGATTTATAGTTACTAGAGTATGACTCTGAAACTTGATTGGAAACGAAGTATGAATCATCTCTTGACCAAACCATTTCACCAATATTAGATTCCTCTTATTAGTCAAACAATTGCACTAAGATTTTCTTCAAGGATCAATTTGTGACATGGTTCCATAATCATTAAGATGATCATAACATGATACTAAAGTACTCTCATTTCCTTTCAGGTTGGAGAAACCTTTATCTTTCTGCCTAACATATTCTTCTTATTCATTCTATTACACTTTGAAAACTTTTCAAGGTGTTAGAATTATGCTTAAACTTATAAACACAACCATATTTACTGAACCATCAGTAAACCATGATGAATAGACTTATCGTCCTTTGTGGTGGATCTAAATAGTCCACATCAATGTGTACTAGATCCTTTAGTCCTTCACTCGATTCACATAAACATGTGGTCAATGAATTAGTCATGATATTCCAACAATCAAGGTAGTCATACATCACGTAATTCGAATTGTATGACTCCAAGTTTCTGTCTAATTGAAACTTGGGTGATGAGAATTCCTTTTCACTTGGTCAATCATGACATTACCACAAATGATATAATTAAGAATCGAATCCATATTTAAGATTGCTAATAATATAAATATAGCCACCAATTCTTATAAATGCCATTGCAAGGAAATACAAAAATAAATAAATCAAAAATTCACTTTTATTGATAATATGCGGCAAAAATTGTCCTTAGAATGCAAATATATGAAAATTATGTTTCTAGATATTTCCTAAGCAATCTATTAATCAATTATAACTCCTAAGAAGCAACTTCCAAAATCTAATCATCGAACCATGCGACCTAAATCCATATCTCATGATCAGATTCAGCTTACTCTTCTTAAGATTCCTTCTTTCTCTTAGATCCTACAAAACATCAAAATGTGACTATCACATCATGTAATAAGTATCTATGAATAGGAACTTAATAAAGTAGAGTTAGATAGTGGATGTATCTGAAGTAGAGTCATATGACTTGACGTTACCATCTCTGAGATCTTTCAGGTATTCTGGGAAGCTTCGTATCCAATGCCCATTCAACTGGAAATAGAAACATATGGATTTTTCAGCAATAGTACATGAGACTATCTTAGAATTAGCCTTTCTCTTTATCATATGGTCAAACAGTTTGACCTTGGCCGATCCCTTTCCATTGGGAAGAGAAACCTTTTTTTGGAGTACCAACGTTGCCATTTTCAATGTCCATGGAAACGTGGGAGATAGATCCTTCAAACATATTCGCTTGATTTGTGCTCTTAAGCTTTTCTGCTTCAGTAGCAATTAGCATATATGTCAGATCAGTTAGGGTCACGTGGCGGTCCCTCTTATAAAAGTCTGTAATAAAATGACTATATGAGTCAGGAAGCGAAAGCAGAACCAAATTAATAGCCAACTCCCTAGGGAAAATGACACCCGACATCTCCAATCTGTCAATTTGCGATTTCATTTTCAAAACATGTGCACACACAAAATCTCCATACTAATGTTTACATGCCAATAGGGCTTGATTAGTTTCGTACTTTTCAACTTGAAGAAGACATGACTTTGGGAGAGTCACTAGAGGAAGTGGAGGAAGAGTTGAAGAAGCATGATTTCTAGTTCCACCATTGCTTGAAAAGGGGAACATTCTTTCACCTTGATCAACATGTGGAAGATCATCTTCAGATAGAGAAGGAAAAACATTTCCAGAAGAACGAGGAAAACCATTGTTGTCTAAACTTGACATCTATAGAAGTAGAATAGAGAATTCAAGTTACTTGATTTTAATCCTTAATTATTAACCCACAATTTAAATCAAGGCTAAAATCCATATTTTCGATTAGAATTCTGAAAAGGGATGTCGTAATCAAATTCGAATCTATTTTAGGTAAGTAAAAAATTTACCAATTTCAATCTGATGAAACTCCTAGATCTTTTAAGATTTATTGATACATTACGACTGAATTTAGAAGATGATTCACATAATGATGTCACTAAAGAATTTGACGAGTTAATCAATGAGTTGTCCTCAAGATACAAAATGTGGCCTCTAAGTAAGAAAGAATTTGCTACTTCTATGATTAATAAACTTTTGAGTGAATCTAATACGTTTTTTGAGCCTACGATTTGTCAACCAAAGGGTATACCTCCAAAATCAAAAAAGAAAAGAGGAATGACTTCTACAACACGAGAACCTTCAAGATTTGAGCATGTGGAATCATCACAAACACAACAAACTTCAAGTTCTACTAATGTCTTCCAAAGGAACAGTGAAGTGTATGATAATGTTGGTCATATAAGTCATGAAAACAATTTACTTGATCTAAATTCATACCCGACTTTTCAAGTGATGATATGCCATATGAATAGTTTGACTATTTGATATGTATTAGTTTGAATATTTTTGTTAGACTACATTTTATTGTGATTTGATATGTATTTGTTTGAATTTTTTTTGTCTGACAACATTTTACTGTGATTTCATATGCATTAGTTTGAATATTTTTGTTGGATTAGATTTTATTATGATTTTATATGCATTAATTTGAATATTTTTGTTAGGCAATATTTTATTTTAATTCGATATGTATTGGTTTGAAGTTGTATTTTTTGTTAAGTAATTTACTATACATTATTTTTATCTAATTAATATGTTTATAACATATATTAAAAAAATAAATGCCATAAATTTGATTCAATGGGTTAATCTAAAATATTGAGGTATCGAGGTTGTAGAATCATTTTTGAACCATATATAGGTGTACAAATTAAACTACAACCAAATTGATTTTAAAATCATTAGAATCAATCTTTCTTTGTCAAACGATAGTGCCATGTAGTGTGATGGTGGTGTAAGTAATGAATAAAAACAAAATAAAATGTATAAGTATTATATTGGTTAAATATTTTCAACGAGATACATAATTTTAAGGTTGTGAAAACATATATGTTAGTGTTATAGGCTTTAAAAGGGATTAAATGTTTGGAAAGATCTTTCTTTCTTTATACATTAATACCCTAAACTAAAATTAAATTAAATTAAGGATAAAATAGTCTATATATTAATTATTCCTTGGAAGTATCTATATATTAATTATTCCTTGGAAGTATCAAATCATTCCTCGAAAAATCAGCTCCCTTCCGATGGTATCCGGGTAGATTCGTTCTATAAGACGATCCAAAACCCTAGAAGTATTCGGAGAGTCAAACTAGAAACGTGATCAAACATCCGCAAGAGAAGATTCAATATCTGAATTAGTCGATCGACTTCAAGCGATTTTAAGGTAGGATCTCGAACCAAGTTTACGGTTATTCATACTTATAGCTTTGTTTAGATGTTTAGAGTTGTTTGGATGAGTCCTGTAAATTAAATCGACCAAAAATTCAGGGATATATGGATTGTTTTTCTTGATATTGCAATTTTCTGGTTTAGATGAAGGGAAATTCCGTTTTTATGAAGATACAATAGTTAAAGTACTAATAACGATGGGTGAGTTGGGCCATAACCCAGGCAGCAAAAAAAATGAGGGCATAAATTTGATCTAGTAATTAATATGGTATATACAATTTGGCCCAAAGTTTAGTCCAAGAAATTGGTCCGATAGTGATTCACAGGCGACTGCAGGCAACAAATCGTCATCTTGAGCGTGGGCGCGACGCGAAGCATCTTGAGAAACACAATCGACATCTAGAAAATAATCGACTGACGAACTGATCCTTCTCTTTGAAATTTCTACTTCTCTCTTAAACCTGGTGGCTACTGCATCGAATTTCTTTATTTCTCATTCTAATGTAAGATTTCTCTATTTCGATTCTTTACTTCTCGTTCTATACTTCGCATAATCCCAGTCCTGGCATTATGCTTTCTGAAGCATAGCTTCACCGAAAACGTAAAGAATTATGAGAGGTTTTCGATTTCTAAATTGGTTTTGGGCGAGTTAGACTGGATTCTCATCTCTCTTATTTTGTTTTCTTTTCACATGCCAACTCCTGAAACAATAATTTCTCTACTTCTCATTCTAATTTCTGACTGATTTGGAGTTATGATTTTTTTTGGTCGGATTTCTGAAGCACAAGCCACGAAAAGAAGTTTTGAAGAAGCTTGAGGCTTTCGATTCTAAATTGGGATTAGGTGAGTTGGATTTCCGAATTCTGATCTCTCATATTTTGTTTTTTTATCCCATTCCAATTTCTTATTTGTTTTCAATGTTTTTGTTTGTTTGGTTCAGGAGTAGGACTGTTTGTCGGTTGTTAGAGGACGATTACAGTAGAAAGAGTGAAAATCGATAATCGAATTCTTTTCTGTTGCTTTAGGTTTGATTTTGACTTTTTGTGGTGGCTTCAGATTAAATTTCTAGTCTTATAGAGTTTCTTTCTAAGTTTTTGTGTTCTGTTTCTGAGATTTGAATCAAGAGACATATAATTTTCTATTGAACTGATGCTTATTTTGAATATATGGACTTCTAGATGCAGCAAAAGACATAAATTTCTTCCATTATTGTTGTTAGATTAGTAGTTTTTTTTAAAATAGCATGCCTATTTCTGATACTATTATTAATTTCCAGATCTTTTTGATTTTTTAACGTGGAAACAGAACAAATTTTGTTGATGTTATAAAAATATTGATTATTATGAAGTAAAAGATGTTTTCGCTTCAAAAAATATATGAAGGCGTCCTTTTAAGTGATTTTTGTCTATATTAATTTTTTTTTTGATTATAAAATTTACTGAATTTGTGATTTAATAAATCTTTTTTATATAATTGTTTTTTCTGTTACATAAATTTCTTTTCTCGCCCCGGGTAGTAAAATTCAAAGGACCGGCCTATATGTGATTTATTGAAATAATAATGGATGGAAATTAAGAGAATCAAAGGCTAAAATCATAATGCAAGTATTTTTGTATTTAAAAAACAACAGGTAGAAAAAGTTAATTAATCTGCTATTTTGAAACAGAAGCCGATCGATGTGGAAGGGAAGTGCATGAAGACGAAAGGATGAACGAGGTTAACCGGTTTGACTTTCTCGCAGATGACATCCTTTCAGATATCCTTAAAAGGCTTCCGGATGCTTTCCTTTGTTATAAGGCTAAGTATGTCTGTAGAAGATGGTTCAATATATGCACCAACACTATCTTGCTAGACGATGCTTCTTTTATCCTCGAGAAATCAAGTGGAATTCACACATCACGTCTTGTGGGTGTAAGGGAAGAACAACAAGGACTAGAAGTGAAAGAGCAAAAACTTGACATACCTTTTGTAAGGATAAAGTCTTGGTATAACGAGTTTCTTATGATAATGGATTGCTCCTGCAGCCTGTATGTTTTCAATCTAATCACCAACCAAAGATCATATCTTCCCGAATGCCATACAATTTGTAGACCACACTTTACTGACAGATGTGGAGTGGCCCTTTGCTTTGATGGATTCAAGGGAGTATACAAGGTCGTTCATGTTTTTATTGGCCCACCATTCCAATGTCATATTCTTATCTTGGGAAGTGAGATCGGCTCGTGTGTTACCTCAATTTGGAAAAGGGTGGAAGTTGGTTTTGGTTGTGATACGGAGGACTGGCAGATTTATTGGAGTGACCCGGTTTCAGTTCAGATTCAAGGTAGATTTTTTCATTGGGGTGTTCATTGTTCTAAATACCTTGTTTCTGTGGATATGGTTAAAGAGGAAATTTACCAGATGAGCCTACCGGGTTCCGATGATCAATTGTGCAGCCTATATTCTATTTTTGAGATGGGTGGTTTCCTCACTCTCATTGATGGAGTTTGTAGGGGCAAAGCTGACATATGGGTTCTTAAAGATTTTCAAAGGATGAAGTGGGAGAAGTTGCTGTCAATCTCTCTCCCGGATTATTACGTTGAAAAATATCCTGTTACTTGTTTTATATCTCCTGTCTGTGGCGTGATAAGTAAGAGATATATCATCTTCAGAAAACGTAGATGTGGTAAGTATTGTAGTTATGATCTGAAAGATGGAGTTGTGAAGGAGCTAAACATCCATATTGAATGTGGTGATCGTTATGTGGTTCGTTCATCAGCACCAAAGTTTGTGTAGTGTAATACATGAATGATGTTGTCAACAGTCATTTTACCAATATACATAGGACATTGAAGGACCTATTCAATATTTAAACTCCTCATTGTGTCATTGTGTGCATATCATAATTGGATGCCGTGTTTTTGTCTATACATTTTTAACAGAAATATAAACATATAAAATCCAATTTAATTATAAATTAACAACACGGTGTGAAATGTATCTGTTAGTATTCGATCCACTCATCATATTGTTTGAGAAGTTATAAAGGAAAAACGACAAAACGAGTGTGCACACATGTTATGCTTTAAGAACCAAAATACCATGGAGCCAAAACGAGTTTGCACACATGTTATGCTTTATGAAAAAAGTTAGCTAACCTTGAGTGGCAATTGTGATCAGCTAAAATAGGATCCTCATGTGCAAATCTTTAACATGACTGAGTTTGAGTATGAGCATGTGGAATCCACAACAAAAATATTTTGAGTTGAATGTGTATAAGTTGGTAAAACAAAGAAAGACTTTGAATGTTTATACTATATGAAGGTGGAGTGATAACAACAATGTTTAAATGTTGGAAAATTAAATTTTGTTAAAGTTTGTGTGTAATCCGTCGATGATTTTATTCAAATTTGAGAAGGGTGGGCTATGGATACAACAAAATCACCATATTTTGTCTCTACTTTGTTATTTTCAACGAAATCAATGATGAATTACATATGGACTTTAATTATTATTATTATTTATTTTTTTTGTGATTATGTTTTCATTGTAGTGTTTGAGTCAATCATTCCTACACCTTAAAAATGTATTCATGTTAGTATGTAAATTAAAGGTTGCACACTAGAAGTAGAAATGATGGCCAACATATTGGAGGTTTTGTATCAGGGAAGTGATTTGTACACAGCTTTTTCCATACACTTCAATTCATACTTTAGAGTGTTGTACAATATGCAAAAAAGAAAAAAAAACATATCATTGGAATCAAAAAGTATTATGTACAAATCACTTCTGTTTGCATCAAGTTGGAGTTTCGATGTTCACATGTGTAGTATGTTTGAAAGCTATATATAAGTTAGTCAAACAAAGGTAGACCTTGAATTTTTACGTTGTGCGAAAAGTAGAGCGAAGACAACAATATTTGAATATCAAAAAATTAAAAATCATTAGGATGTATGCGTAATCCCGCACCGAATTTAGTTAAGTTGTGACATTTTAATGATTGACTCATCAAAATCATTAGAATTCGATGCTAATTTCAACCAAATTATTTGTCTATAACCTATGTTAGATATCAAAATTTTAGTTTAAACTTATTAAAACTATATTTACTAAAATACAACTTTTATATTTATAATTTAATCTACAAAATATATAAGTTTCTTGTTTCTTAAGCAAGATTCTTGTTATAAAAACAAAGTACCTAGCAACGAGTTAGAAAACAAACCAACTCCGTATAAGAAACAAAAACGTGGAAACTAGCACATCATAAAACAACTAGAAACCGAAACAACCAACCCCCAAAACAAAGGTCTGTTGTGGTAGGTAGGATATAAGGGTTCTGAAATTGATGAGAAGTTGGATCTTCTTAAAGGATCCTGAGACCTTATGCCTAGGTTACACGAGATACGTATTATAAGGATAATCATTCAAGGAACAATCTTGTATCAATGATACGAGGTGTAACATCCCAAAATACGACCCAAAATTTTTTGTTTTATAATACTAAAATCATATACTGAATGTTATAGTTTAAAACCATACATCAAATATCTCAAACCATAATAAAATGTCGTATAACAAACTGTATCAAATCATAACTAAGAAAGACTCCCATGAATAAAACTGAAGCTGTGGTGTGTGCGATGCCATCATCCCGAGCTCTTCCCTTTACTTGCGGAAGTACCTGAACCAAAACTGAAAACGGTAAGCACGAAGCTTAGTGAGCTCCCCCAAACTACCACATACCATACAATAACATAATAAGCACATATTGGGCCTTGCCCACTGCATCAGACCGAAGTCCGAAACTAACCAGGGCCTTGCCCTCTGCATTGGACCGAAGTCTGGAAACTGCATTGGACCGAAGTCCGGAACTAACTGTATCAGACCGAAGTCTGGAACTATTTGGGGCCTTGCCCCTTGCATCGGACCGAAGTCCGGAACTTATTGAACATAGCATAGCATAAACATATCAATTAACATAAACACATATACTGCATACTGCATCGGGCCGTAGCCCGGAACACATAACACATAAAACCTGTCTGAGCCACGAAGGCATCAGACATACTAACTACTGCATCAGACCGAAGTCCGGAATCTACTACTAACTAAACAGGCTGACATTGTGGCCGTAGACCCGTTCCTACTGGAAGGAAACTCACCTCGTAATCTGGCTGCTGAATGAACTGCTCGGGAAACTGTCTGCTGCTGCTCCGGTATCTCCCCGGTTACAATTTCCATAAGTACACTTAATAAAATACTGATAACTATACTGAAGGTAAAATGACTATTTTACCCCTGGTCAAAGTCAACCTCTTGTCAAAGTCAACATACAGTTGACCTGACTCGCCGAGTTGGGTCGCCAACTCGTCGAGTCCCTACTCTCATTTCTCGTTTCTACTCACTACTACTCGTCGAGTTTGGCGTAGACTCGATGAGTTCCTCTTCGATACCAACACTTAGTCAATCTGCATTCGACTCGCCGAGTTGTATGAACAACTCGTCGACTTCTCCTTCAACATATGAACACTCCGACTGTGACTCGCCGAGTTGTATGAACAACTCGCCGAGTCTGTTCTTAAGATATGAAGATTGCCTTGGACTCGCCGAGTCAGGGCACTGACTCGCCGAGTCCCTCCATGAATGAGTCTGATCTCCGACTCACTGAGTCCACCTATAACTCACTGGTTCCACTCGGCATAATACATGAAAGGGGAAAATCGGGGACTCGCAACTCGAATCGCCGAGTCCGAAGAACGACCCACCGAGTCGGTTGCATGCAACTTCTATACAGTTGATTCTGCTCAAAACCAATGCATACAACTTATAGATCTGGGTTCCTAGCCATCTAGGGCTTTCATGCAAAATGGCTCCATAAAGGTGTTAGATCTAAGTTCTTGGAACTGAAACATGGCTAGATCCGAAGGTTATTCAACCCAATGTGATCCCTCTACTATAATCAAGCTAAGAAATGGATAAAAATGGCCTAAATGGGATTTCTAATGGAGAATCAATCATAGAAACAGAAGGGATCCGATTAATACCTCAATAAACTCTGTAATGGATGCAAGATCTTGGATCTCCTTCTCCTCTGGATCTAGCTTTCTTCTTCTCTTCAAAACTTCAAGATTCACACAAGAAATGCTCAAATACTCAAGGAATGGTTAGGGTTTTGCTAAATGACGTTCTGAGGGTGAAGGAGGCGAGTTTGGGGCTCATAACATGGTTTAAATAAGGTGCAAAACCCGTGGATCTAGGGTTTCTTCCAGACTGGCGGACTCGCCGAGTCCCAAATATGGACTCGTCGAGTTGCCTACTTACACGTGCTCGAAAACCCGTCCCTACTCGACGAGTCGGGCTATTGACTCATCGAGTCCCTCTTGAAACTCGAAAAATATAAACATTTAAATAGCATACCAAAATTGGGGCGTTACATGAGGCCAAAAACTAGGGTTTATATAGTATTTAGATTCATTTAATTACCAAATTTAAGAATCAACCAACATTAAATATTGATTTTATCTAATAGATAAGGGACGACGGTTACAAGGATAATTATAGAGAATTTATTTCGAAAAATAAAATTTTCCATAACCTTTTCCTTAACAAATAATTTTTTGGTTCGGTACACAGCCCTAGAACCCCACAACAAGGCACATCCCCCTTGAGCCTCTGTCATTTGGTCAAATCGAGATAAACTCATTTTATACAAGCGTGGGTTCTACACCTCCTAACTTGTAATAAAATCAAGAATATAACTGTATTGCTGATCTGTAAATTCCATTATACTAAAATGACGTGGTAATACTAAAATCACCTACAAGGTTTATGACAAGAGAATTCTAACAAAGACAACGTTAATGTATCTTGTGCAACAACAATATGGATTTAAAAAAGACTAATTCTTGTTATGCGTATTACTTATCCAAACAAAGTAAAATGATTGCAATGTGGAAAATATAACGAATGATGAAAACACAACAAAAGCAACTTTCAGACAGAGAAATTATCGATGGAAAAGTATGTTGCTATTAACGACAATTAACGATGTGCCTCCCACAAAAAAAGTTCGGATTTTTAAGAACTTTTGTGATGAATTAATGACCAATTAGCGATGAAAAACAAATTTCTTTGCTTCTCCATCATAAGGTTTAACATAATGGCTGATTAGTGAAAATTTTCAAGATTCTTTAAAATCTGTCGTGAAACCTGTTTTTACATTATTAGCAACATATTAGCGATATATTTTGTTATTTCTAAGTCATGATTTACTTTATCAACGACAAATTAACGTTAATAGATGGTTTATATTGGACCACAACATCCTTATTAATGTTCTCACCAAAGCCTTAAAAACTTTGCACTTGATCTCAATTTTGATTTATTAAAAATGCAAACCATATTGCGTCAAACGATACGAGATTAGAAGATTAGGTTCAAAACTTCAAATATGGTCCGAACCCGGCAAGGGGAAGCATAAACCACTCCCCTACTTGATAGGTTGGATATAACGGAGAGTTTATTGAGCATAACTCTCCAAAATATAATATTTACCTCGATTGGGATGACACAGTTTAAAGCTGAGTCAGTCATCATGCCAAAAACTTAATACCTCCCTGTTCCCCAGTCTATACCTCAAAACACGAAACATAATGATTCAAATCAATATCAGTGACCCCCACCCACTTTTTATTATTTTAACATACCGTGTTTATACAAGTGATTATCCGATTTAGAACCCCTCATAACTCCAGATCAACATTTCAAACTAAAACTTTTCCATTCGCCAACTTATTTTATAGTATTATTTTTGTTATCATGAAATAGAATTAATGATTATAAGCAACACTTTCAAGGAACTAAGCATTCCCATCAGCATAGTTATTGTAAAACTTAAGGTAGAAAAAGTTAATTGGCTTAAAATTTTAAAAAGTCTAATATGTAAATTTTCCATCTACTCAAACATAATGTGTAATTTTCAATCGGAATAGAAGGAAGCTGTACCTCACCTATATTTGGACTTGATGAGGTGGCCGGTAAGTTATGAACCTTAAAAAAGGAAACCAACCCCATCTACCAGTCAAGATCCGATCCAAGCTCTGACACTTGTACATTATCGCCATTAACAATTGCTTAACCTTTCGAGTATGAAAATATTCATTCCAGTTTGTTCAATCAAGATTCAGAATCGCATGTGTTCTTCCAAAAACAAATGCTTCACCTCTAGCTTTTAACTTTAACCAATATAGCAACAAGCCCTAAACTATGTTTACCACATTATATATGCATGCATCAACACAGTTAAACAGCTCAGATTACGAGCATGATTGGAGTTAATTTGCAGTCTTACATGATCCAGGTACCAGGTAGTAAAGAAACTATTAGTGCATAACTTTCATTATCCTACACACTATAACCAAAACAAGGCCTCCGCTTTTAAGTTATACAGGTTTCTACTTGTAGATTATGTATATATACTGCAAAGTACTACAAAATTTACAGAAAACTTGGTGCTGCTGAATGAACCACACAACGTTCACTATCTCCACAATGGATGTTGAGTTCTTTTATGACTTCATTTGTCAGATCATAACTAAATAGACCAGGCTTGGGACTAGATTTCTTGAAGATGAGATATCTCATACTTATCACGCTACAGACAGGATATATTCTTGTGTTCACATAACTCGGGACACTTATTGATTGCAACTTCTCCCACTTCATCTTCTGGATATCTTTAAGAATCCATAAGTCAGCATGATTCCAAGAAACGTCATCAAGGAGAGCAAGGAAACCACTCATCTCAAAAAGAGAATATTGACGTTTCACCTGATCATCATTACATTCAGCTGGTAGGCTCATTTGGAAAATTTTCTCTTTCACCATATCTATGGAAACCAGGTAGTTGGAACAATGAACATCCCAGTGAAAGTACCTGCCTTGAACTGAAACTGGGTTACCCCAATAATACTGCCCTTCACCCATATCATAAGAAGGCACTTGGATCTTTTTCCACATTGAGCAAACATGAGAGGAAATATCTCTGTTGAAGACAATAATCTTGCATTCGATTGGTGGGCCCATAAACACATGAATAGCCTTGTATATTCCCTTGAATCCATCGAAGGCAAGGGCCAGTCCACATTTGCTGGTATAGTGTCCTCCGCAAGATGTCATACATCCCGGAAGACATAATGCTTGCTTAGTCATTAGATTGAAAACGTACAAAGATTCTTTTCTGTTGGGGTCCACTATTAGAAGGAACTCGTTACACCATGACTTTAAACGAAATTTACAAGGAATATCTAGCTGTTGTTGTTCCAATTCCAGCCCATGTTTTTCTTCCCTTATAACCACCTGAATTGCTGTGTGAGGTCCACTTGACCTCTGGACTATGAAAGAAGCATGATCTCTCAAGATCCTGTTAGTAATTATACTGAACCATCTTCTACAGACAAACCTAGCCTTATAACGAAGGATATCAGCAGGAAGCCTTCTCAGGATATCAAAAAGGAAGTCATCTAAAAGAAAGAAAGAACGGTCTGTTGAAGGTCATCAATAGCCCAATAGAATCATGTTATTGTCTAGAAGAAGTTAGCATGTTCTAGAATGATCTGGAAGATTCTAGAACATTATGGAATACTATGGAGGAGTGTTGAAGATGCCGGAAGATTCTAGAATACTCTAGAACGAGATGGAAGACCCTGGAAGGCTATGGAACATTCTAGAACACTATGGAAGACACAAGAATGTCTATACTTATCTAGGACATTATAGAACATTCTAGAAACATATAAAAGCTTGTAATAGATATAGAATATGGTAGATAGTTCTAGAATAGCCATGAATGTATGTAGATCTAGAAACTTCCTATAAGGAGGTGGAAACACCTATAAATAGGTGTGGAGCTCATTTGCTCCAAACCATCCCAACATCCAAGTATCCAAGAAAGCCTCAAAGAGAGAAAAGTGTGTAGTAGTCTCACAAAAAGTGTAAGTTCTCCTTAAGTGTCTTAATAAAAGTCTTGTTGTTTCCCATATAAAAGATTCGTGTTCAACAATCTGGTATCAGAGCAAGGTTTCTTGATAGTGAGAACGAGTGATTCTCGTTGTATCGTGAGTAGTTTGTGACTCTACAAGTTTAGTATCGAAACTAGCTTGTTTGGTATTACCGAGGTACTGCCAACACGATGGGTGATCTCCAAGTCGTCGGAGGAATCAAGAAACTCAACAACAACAACTACAAAACGTGGGAAACATGTATGAAGTCCTACTTACAAGGACAAGATCTATGGGAGGTCATTGGTGGAAGCGAAACTACGCCACCAGAGGAAGACGTTAATGGTGCTTTACGTAAATGGAAAATCAAAGCAGGCAAAGCAATGTTTGCCTTGAAGACCACAATCGAAGAAGAGATGTTGGAGCATATTCGGGATCAGAACACCCCGAAAGAAGCTTGGGATACGTTTGTGACGCTTTTCTCAAAGAAGAATGATACGAGACTACAACTTTTGGAGAACGAGCTATTATCAATCTCACAACGTGACATGACGATTGCTCAATATTTCCACAAGGTCAAGTCGATATGTCGGGAGATCACTGAACTAGATCCGCAATCTGTCATTGCAGAAGCTCGAATGAAGAGGATCATTATCCATGGACTGAGGCCGGAATATAGAAGCTTTGTTACTGCTGTACAAGGATGGCCCGCTCAACCATCACTTGTAGAGTTTGAGAATTTGCTGGCTAGCCAAGAAGCTATGGCTAAGCAAATGGGAGGCATCACGCTGAAGAGTGAAGAAGAAGCACTCTACACAAGTAAAAGTCGGAGGAATTTCAAGCCACCTTCTAAAGAAGGATACAAAAATGCTGACAAAGGGAAGAGTCAACCAGGAACCTCACAACCATGGAGATCTCAAAAGACCGACAATAAGAGTTCTCGGGGGAGGAGGTTCGAAGGCAACTGCAACAATTATGGAAAGTGGGGCCACATGTTCAAGGATTGTTGGTCAAAGAAAAAGTCTGTGGAAAGCAATGTAGTAACTTCCAAAAAGGAAGTAGAGGATGAATGGGATGTTGAGGCACTATTTGCTATAGAAGAGAATAAGACTAAAAGAGGACGGTTAATGTTCCTGGAAACCAGGGTAAATGGAGGATACACCAAGGCATTGGTAGATACAGGTGCATCTCATAATTTCCTTGCTGAAGATGAAGCTAGGAAGCTGGGCATCAAATACACCAAAAATCCAGGCCGGTTGAAAGTCGTCAACTCTTTATCCAAGCCTATCATTGGTGTTGCATATGGAGTACCTCTTAAGATAGCAGAATGGGAAGGCACCATAGACTTGACAGTGGTGCATATGGATGACTATCGTATGGTATTGGGAATGGATTTTCTAGACAATGTACGACCCTGGTCATTTGAGAGAGATGATACCATGCGTATCACTAAGGGTTCAATAATTCACATTGTACCCTTGAAGAGAAGTAGGATTGGATCCCAAATCCTATCAACTATGCAACTTGACAAAGGTCTCAAGAAGAGTGAGGCAATGTTTATGACAGCCTTGAAGGAGGAAATTGTTCCCTCAAAGATGGACATTCCGAAGGAGAAGAAGAACATAATGTCACCAGGGTTACATAAAAACTCGCATCTTAGACGAAAAGTGGAACATGTGATGGAGAAACTGGATAAGGTGAATAAGAAGAAAAACACATTAATTCGTAAGAGCAAAGAATTTTCCAGGGCTTGTAAAAGGGACAACCCACATGCTTACAAGTTCGCCAACGGGAGGCATAAGAAACTATATAAGAGAGTTCAACGGGGTCACGAACAATATCATGGTGCAACAAAAGGCAACCACGGATGTCGTTGTCAACTATGGAAACAATATATGAAGCAACGACTGCAACAACTGAGGAAAAACAAAACATGTGGAAGAGAAAAAGTTCTCAAGGAAGAAGTCAATATGAAACATATCAAGACTAATGACCAAGTAGCAAATGGAGTTCATAAAGGGTTAAGTACTGACAAATATGAGGGCTTTAATTATCAGCTCAACATGGTACAACGAATAGGGGCTAGTGCTGAGGGGGAGTGTTGAAGGTCATCAATAGCCCAATAGAATCATGTTATTGTCTAGAAGAAGTTAGCATGTTCTAGAATGATCTGGAAGATTCTAGAACATTATGGAATACTATGGAGGAGTGTTGAAGATGCCGGAAGATTCTAGAATACTCTAGAACGAGATGGAAGACCCTGGAAGGCTATGGAACATTCTAGAACACTATGGAAGACACAAGAATGTCTATACTTATCTAGGACATTATAGAACATTCTAGAAACATATAAAAGCTTGTAATAGATATAGAATATGGTAGATAGTTCTAGAATAGCCATGAATGTATGTAGATCTAGAAACTTCCTATAAGGAGGTGGAAACACCTATAAATAGGTGTGGAGCTCATTTGCTCCAAACCATCCCAACATCCAAGTATCCAAGAAAGCCTCAAAGAGAGAAAAGTGTGTAGTAGTCTCACAAAAAGTGTAAGTTCTCCTTAAGTGTCTTAATAAAAGTCTTGTTGTTTCCCATATAAAAGATTCGTGTTCAACACGGTCCACCTTCATTTTCTTCATCGTCTGTTCATCTTCAGATTCTTCCCTGGATTTTCTTATTTCCATCTTCATTGATTCCTGTTTCAAAATAAACATTACTTTCATTTGAAAGCAGCAACACGGGGAAGAAATATAACTAGCTACAAAGAGTCTGCTACTTGTGTTGACAAAGTGGAGTATTGTTAACTCCATAGTAACTAATAATCAAGTGATGGAAGATTTTTCTAGTAAAACTAAATGAAGATAAGATTCCTGATTATTGATAATAACTTAATCGAATGACTTGTGTTGATTGGAGTAATATAAGAGGAAATCTTATTGTTTGGAAATTAAAAGAGGCACATAATTAGTAAACTCATCACCCCCCGAATTGATTCAAGAAGGCTAGAACCAACCAATACCTTCTAGAGGCATCTCGGTTAAAATACAAAAAGAATATGGTATTCTCTATATAGTTAATATTGTTGCCGATTTTGACGATCCTCGATCCAGATTGTGAATAACTAAAAATAGGACTACAGAAATACATTAAATAGGAAAAAATTAGGATATTGAATAAGCAACTAGTTGTCAAGGAAGTTTAAGCAAAAATGTCAAATCAAAGTTAATAGATCTATATTTTTTGTCCTGGAGGAAGTCCAAATCTTGCCTAGCTATATTTCCATAATGGTACAAAAATCAATTTAGAAACAAGAATTTTGAAGCCAAACTGGTTCGAGTGGAGAGCAGAAAACAATAACTTATGTGAAAAAATTTATGTATAGATATCCACTTTCCTTACAGAAAAGGTATATATCTCCATTATCAGGGGCTATCATTCCTTTGCATAATATTTCTTGGAATCGTAGTTTCTCTAACTCAAATACTTGACCTTCCGCTCATTTTCGAGTAACTCAACTGTCATGGAGACAACATCACCTTTCATGGATTAACCCTATACAAAGTTATATCAACTAACTAAGGCCATCTTCAATGCATTGAACTCAAAAGAGTTCAATGGATTGCCACATGTACATTCCATTCACAATACAATTTTACCTATTAAACTCTACACTCCATTAAACCCAATACAATTTAATGGATTGCCACATCATTTATGTATGTGTGTGAGGAGAGAGAGTGTGGAGTTCAATGGGGATTGAACTCCCCATCCTATTGAGTGCCATGTCATTAACCCACAATGAGGATTTTGAGTTTAATGGGATTAAACTCCCCATTCAACTCCCCATTAAACTACCATTGGAGATGGCCTAACAAGTTAAATATAGAAAGTCTGAACTTTCATCTCCACAAGCTATTTTAGCATTTTTGTTCCTTCCTCCTTTCCATCTTTAGAAAAATCAAACTCCAGTGTGATGATCAAGTAATTAAGGGTTTAATACCATATATGGCAACTTTTATACAAAAATGAAATAAAAAGAAGAGTATATGTATATATATATATATATATATATATATATATATATATATATATATATATATATATATATATATATATGGGGATAGGGAATATACATTATAGCCCCACCTAAGCTTAGGTACTAAACCTCTAAAATATTTCGTTTTAACTTAGTAATTAAACTCGATTTGGTTTTCATTTGGTAAATATATCGTCCCCAACAACATTTCTTCCCTCTATTATCGTTTTACCATCCTTGTTTTCATTTTTCCATTATCGTTTATTACTTCACCCTAGTGAACATTATTGTTTTCCACCGTCACGAAGGTCGAAGATGGTAGATGTTCTTGCTTCCTTATCAAAACTATTGTGTACATCATGAGTCTACATCTTCAAATGTTAATCGTGAATCCCTTAATCGCAATCTTTATATAGTAAAATAACTTATTTTCATGAGGTTTAGTACCTAAACTTATATGGGGCTGTAATGTATTCACTTTTCCATATATATATATATATATATATATATATATATATATATATATATATATATATATATATATATATATAGCCCTAGAAAATATGCACCCATAGACATCTTCATGCAGGAGGCACAAATTTCGCATCTTCTTAGGACAAAAATGGAGTCCAACTTATGTAAAGTAGAAGTCGTATCAATTCTAACGTCTATAATCCCTTAGCCACAAGAGCTAAAATCCATCAACCCATCGCCACATGCATATAGTGATTTAGCTAAATACGAAACGAAACACAGTCACTAAATTACGATCCAACTAATAAACGTTCACATCGACTGGCAAGTACGTAAGAGAGACACATTTCACATCTAGGATTCTCAAAATCACATACAGTGCCGGCCCAAGCCCAGGGCGAGCTGGGCCACGGCCCAGGGCAGCAAGGTATAGTGGGGCATCAATTGAAAGCCTGTTTTAATGTTATTGTATATTGGGCTTCCAGTAAAATGTGAAGACAGGCAGGAGGCGGGCAACCTAATTAGTGCCATCAACACATCAACACAACACAGACGCATATCGCCTCTTCAGTTCATCTTCGTCTCTTCGATCTAAAGCACACGTGACACGCCAATTCGCCAAAGATGAAGAACACGAGGCGTCGGGCGTCGAATGGAGAGGATCAGAGGACCGTTACAGTTTACACCCTTGGCTATATCGATCGACGATTCGAAGATCGCCCACAAATCATCGCGCTCTGCCTCTCTCGCTGTCGTCCACAGTCAAAACTCGAAAGTCCACCTGAAGATTGAATTCCTTTCTCTCGTTACAGTTTACACCCTTCAGCTTTCAGCCTTTCTCTCTCCCTTTCTCTGGTTAGCTTCTTGCCTTCTCCTATGTTCTTTCTTTCTGAATCGATCTCTAGTCCTCTACTATTCTAAAGCTGTAATAGTTTATCTATTGCAGCAAATCTATTGTGTTAAAGTGAAGATTCAAAGGTGCCAAATTGGGATTCATTGAATTTGTCCTCCTGAAGTCCCAATCGGCCAGTCCTGTAATCCAGTAAGTTTTATCTATTATTTCAAGTTTCTTGCATAACCTACTTAAAATTTCGAAAATCTTACAGTGATTACAGGTTAAAATTTATGAAATTTCAGTTTTCTTATATAGGTTACTGCCCAGGGAAGGGAAATTTCGATCAAGTTGAAGTTGCAGACTTGCAGTCTTGTTCATTGTGAACTACACTAAGCAGTCTAAGCAGTCTAGGTAATTCTTTTTTTCTATTTTTTGTAACTGTTCTGATAAACTGTTGTATTTTTTTATAAACTGAAACTGTGGTTTTATATAAACTTCATTATATAAACTGTTCTGATAAACTTCATTACAGTGATTACAGGTTAAAATTTATGAAATAATAGATGTTTTTGCTTCAAAAAATGAAAGGAGGCATCGTTTTAGATAGATTTTATGTATACTTTTGTTTGTGTAACCTTGTTTTCGTTTGACTATAAAATTTATTTCATTTTTGCTATTTTTTTTAATTAAATAAAGGCATAATTTAGAATCTCGCCCCGGGCATTGAAAATCAATGGACCGGCCCTGATCACATACAAGAACGAAAGAATTTCATAACAAAACAGATTAAGGAAATCGAGACAAGAAGGTGACGAGAATAAACCTGTACGGCGCTAGTAGCTTTCATCAGTGAAAAAATCAAGGATGATCGGAATAAAGTTACCAGTGAGAAATCTGGAAAAAAGGGGGAGAAAATGAGGTTTGTCTAGGGCTCAATTCAGCAAAGCAGAGATTTCAAATACTTCCCAAGTTCCTAGTGTAGCCGTAGGTAGCGGTGGGGGTTCGTACTTGAGTATACAATATCTTCTTATACCTGACAAAGATCTTAATTAATATATTCAGATTTTATTTAAAGTCTTTTATGTCCAAAAAGTGATAAATCTATTTAACATGTTGTATATCTTACAAAATTCAGTATTTCGCCATATAAATCTATATTTATAAAAAGAATATAAGGGTCTTCAGCTACATTGTTAATATATATAAAATCAGTGCCGGCCCAAGCCCAGGGCGAGCTGGGCCACGGCCCAGGGCAGCAAGGTATAGTGGGGCATCAATTGAAAGCCTGTTTTAATGTTATTGTATATTGGGCTTCCAGTAAAATGTGAAGACAGGCAGGAGGCGGGCAACCTAATTAGTGCCATCAACACATCAACACAACACAGACGCATATCGCCTCTTCAGTTCATCTTCGTCTCTTCGATCTAAAGCACACGTGACACGCCAATTCGCCAAAGATGAAGAACACGAGGCGTCGGGCGTCGAATGGAGAGGATCAGAGGACCGTTACAGTTTACACCCTTGGCTATATCGATCGACGATTCGAAGATCGCCCACAAATCATCGCGCTCTGCCTCTCTCGCTGTCGTCCACAGTCAAAACTCGAAAGTCCACCTGAAGATTGAATTCCTTTCTCTCGTTACAGTTTACACCCTTCAGCTTTCAGCCTTTCTCTCTCCCTTTCTCTGGTTAGCTTCTTGCCTTCTCCTATGTTCTTTCTTTCTGAATCGATCTCTAGTCCTCTACTATTCTAAAGCTGTAATAGTTTATCTATTGCAGCAAATCTATTGTGTTAAAGTGAAGATTCAAAGGTGCCAAATTGGGATTCATTGAATTTGTCCTCCTGAAGTCCCAATCGGCCAGTCCTGTAATCCAGTAAGTTTTATCTATTATTTCAAGTTTCTTGCATAACCTACTTAAAATTTCGAAAATCTTATAGTGATTACAGGTTAAAATTTATGAAATTTCAGTTTTCTTATATAGGTTACTGCCCAGGGAAGGGAAATTTCGATCAAGTTGAAGTTGCAGACTTGCAGTCTTGTTCATTGTGAACTACACTAAGCAGTCTAAGCAGTCTAGGTAATTCTTTTTTTCTATTTTTTGTAACTGTTCTGATAAACTGTTGTATTTTTTTATAAACTGAAACTGTGGTTTTATATAAACTTCATTATATAAACTGTTCTGATAAACTTCATTACAGTGATTACAGGTTAAAATTTATGAAATAATAGATGTTTTTGCTTCAAAAAATGAAAGGAGGCATCGTTTTAGATAGATTTTATGTATACTTTTGTTTGTGTAACCTTGTTTTCGTTTGACTATAAAATTTATTTCATTTTTGCTATTTTTTTTAATTAAATAAAGGCATAATTTAGAATCTCGCCCCAGGCATTAAAAATCAATGGACCGGCCCTGTATAAAATATTCGTTTATATATATATATATATATATATATATATATATATATATATATATATATATATATATATATATATGGGTAAAATGAATATACCTAACAACCTTATATAAGCTTAGGTACCTAACCACATTATACTACAATGCTTTGCATTATATTTTCATTGCAATCGTCTAAGGTTCTTAAACTTCAACCCTTAACTTGATTTACTTCCAAGATTTTCAGACATTCACCATTATATTCTTCCTACACCATTTGATTTGTAATGGTAGTATATAAAGTCCACCAGGGGGTCTCCGACAGAAAGACGTCATTTGAAGGATGATAATGGTGAAAGTCCAAAGATTTTGGAAGCAATCAAGTTATGATGTTGAATTTTAAGAACTTTGGGTGATTACAATGAAAATATGATACAAAATTACGTAGTATGATGTGGTTAGGTACCTAAGCTTATATAAGGTTGTTAGGTATATTCACTTTATCCTATATATATATATATATATATATATATATATATATATATATATATATATATATATATATATATATATATATATATATATATATATATATGAAGTGGTTCAAATGAAAACCACAAAAGATTAAAAACCATAACAACCTCATTGTATAAGTAAATATGTACAGAATACTTATTAAACATATTAAAATCCAAATTTTCTTTTTGGTATGAAAATGGCAAAATTATAATTTTTGCAGTCTAATATTTTAATTCATACATCGATTCATATTTTAACACAAAAATTTTACAAAATACAAAATTTAATATTATCCATTCATAGTTTAGTATATAAATTTCACAATTTAATACAATCATATCACTAATTTACTAATTTAGGGAAGTCAAACTCAAACTCTATCACTACAAGCAATTACCACATATCAACACCATCTATCTATGTTAATGTCGTAACCATCATTTCTTTCAAATCAAATATGTATATAAAAATCATACATTGTTAGCTTAATACTATATTCACAGTTTAATAAACATATTAATGCAACAATTATAAAAACTAATACATTCTTACATATTTACTTTACAAAAAATACTCACAGGAAAATTAATATAAATATTTATATTTTAACATACTCATAAAAAATCACAATTTAATACAATCAATTCACAAATTAATATAGTCAATACACAAATTAACAACTTAATATATTAAATTCACAGTTTAATACACAAAAACTATATATTCACATATGTACTTAGTAGTTATATTTATACCTGCATATTTGTGGGCTAGTTTTTCTTTCAAATTTTAATTTATATAATATTCACAACTTAAAATTTACATTTCAAAATTAGAGAAAATAAAATCTATATAATCCTTCTTTCATCTTATATTTTAGAAGCAAAAATAAAATCCGTAAAAAAAATGAACAGTTTAATATACTCATTTCACAACTTAATACACAAATTCACAGTTTAATAAAATATATTTACATGTTAAAAATTACATCTGATGATGTTTAGAGCTTGGAGGTTATATTAGATTATAGCTCACACACTCATCACAATTCACAACTTAAAAAACCTAAATTCACATTATTTGAGAAAACACTAATATAATAAAAAAAATACATTTAAATTCACATTAAAACTTATAAAATTCATACATATACTACTTAAAACTTATAAAAAATTCATTTAATCACAACTAAAACTTATGAAAAAAAAATCATACATTCACAAATTAATACTTACAAAAGATCATTTATTCACAATTTAATACTTATAAAAAAATCATGCATTCATACCTTAAATTTTTTTTCTAATGGAAACAATCAGATATGTATAAAATCCATGCATTAACAACTTAATAATTATAAAAAAAATGTTTATTCATAGCTTAAGAAACTTATTCATATTATTCATTGTTTAAAAACATACCTTGTTTTTGGTGAAGCATTTCATCAAACATCTTCGATACATCTTATATCCAGATCTTCAATAATACTGTATGATATATTATATTATTACCTACCTGTATATTTGTAGATACTAGGGGGTAGAAGAAGGCATTATATTCCTCTTTTCCACCTGCCATTCTATCTTGCAGACGACCCTACACTCCACATCCACAAAATATAATAACAAATTCAAAATTTAAAATAATTAAATAATTAATTAAAAAAATTACCTTAGCCCTGATAATACGGCCAGGACGTTGGGCTTCTTGATGTCTGGAACCAACATGTGATGAAATTTGAATAACTACATTTGCTTCCGGAATATCTATTGAGTTATCTCCCACCTACAGCAAACAAAAACAAACATTTTAAAATTTTAAAAGACATCGTACACATGAAACAAACAAACATTCATTGATTACCTTTGACAGGAATATAGTGTTGACTTTCTTGCCTATTTTGAATTCATCCAGTATCTTTGTCCTTTCAATATGGCTGCACACCAAATATAAAGTTTTTAAATTTAACATGTGCAAGCGAAGATAAAAGGTTGCCTTTTTTCTTTTAAAGTCAAAAATATATGGACCTTGTGGCACCATAAATCATTGGTTTACGAAGCTTCGTTGCATACTCCGTGAGTGCAAAAAGACTGTCAGCAAAAATGATAACCTTATCATCACGTTGTTCCTCATGGAACCAAATAACAAACTCACAAGCCCTAAACTTGTTAGGGTTCATCACATATAATGCCTGCATAACATACACAATTATCAACTACTATTACTATTGATTCTAATATGATCATACATACATACATACCTGTTTCTTCTTGGACACCACACTTCAGCACATTCCACATTCGCAATGAATCCTCCTTTAACCAAATCTAACCAGTTTGCCTCGTATAATTTCGGACCAATAAGAAAATTCAAATCCGTAATCCTTTCATCCTCTCTAACAAGTGTAGCTACAAAACAATAATCTATATATATATATATATATATATATATATATATATATATATATATATATATATATATATAACTCCAACCTCAGACAATAGAACATTAAATCCTTAGTATTTCAGAAGCATACCAGTAAGCCCAAGCTTGCAGTGAGATTTAGTGATGCTAATAACTTTACGAAACATATGCGCAGGTACCACGTGCACCTGAAATGTAACGACCCAAATTTCACGTCCAAAAATTTCGTTATCAAACATTACATAAAAAACATTAATAGTTAAAACATTGTTTGATTAAACCATTTCACATCGAAAAGCAAATTGAAAACCAAACAACCAAAATGTCAGAGTGTCAATCCCAGAATAAGCTAATAACTGCGGAAACAAGAGTGTGTGTGACATGCTGCTACCGTGCCGGCTCCTTCCCCTTGGCTGAAGAGGTACCTGAAACAACAACTGAAAAACGTAAGCACAAAGCTTAGTGAGTTCCCCCACCGTACCACATACCACAATAATCACATAACACACATATATTGTCAGGCATATCTGGTTGCCTGACCTACCCCTTCGGTCCTCTCGACCGGGTATTGCCAAGCATATCTGGGTGCTGGCCTCCCCTTCGGTCCTCTCGACCGGATACTGCCTAGCATATCTGGGTGCTGGCCTCCCCTTCGGTCCTCTCGACCGGATACTGGAGACTATCTCTCCCCCTCTACTACTACCACGTAACACATATCACATTATCAGAATCTAACTAGCATGACTGGGTATAACCACCCCTTCGGCCCTATCGACCGGATATCTTGGGGACTATCTCCCCTACCGCCACTAACACATAGCATCATATCATACTAGCACATAAACATAGCACGGGTAGTAGTAACCCCTAGATGAATATCACAGAGACAAACATCTACATACGACTCCTACTGGTGGGCCGACATTGTGGCCGTAGACCCACCGCTACTGGAAGGTAACTCACCTCGAAAAGGCTGCTGGTCTGTGTGGGAATTGACTGTCTACTGCTGCTGCTGCTGCTGCTCCGGACGTCCTCCGGCTATAATTCCCACAAAACGACAAGTCAAACACCGCTAGATGTTCTTAGGGTAAAATGACCCTTTTACCCCTTACCAAGTCGAAGTCCAGGTCAAAGTCAACTTTCAGTTGACTGGACTCGTCGAGTCTGCGAGCAACTCGCTGAGTCCATCACTCACTGATCCGGTCCCACTCACCAGGTCCCTCTCCCCATTTACTGAGTCACCCTTGACTTGCTACCCGGGACTATGGGGCCGACTCGAGTCCCAACTCGCCGAGTTCCTCGAGCAGATCCCCTGCTCGCTCTCAATCCACACCAGAACACCCCATACGAGGGTTTGGGGTTTCGGGACTACGTTACACAGTTAATTCCACGCATAGGTACGAAGGGTTGAGCCTTCAACGCTTAAACCCCTCGTGTTCTGTAGATGTTCATATGACTCGCCGAGTTTGAAGAACTACTCGGCGAGCTCCAGGCAATCTTCATAGGACTCGCCGAGTTGTTCATCCAACTCGCCGAGTTCCACTTTGGGACTCGCCGAGTCCTTTGACCCATTTCCTGAGTAGGCCAGATCTGGGACATGCAACACTTCAAAACCACAGATCCATGGTCCTAGGGCACGTTTACCACGTAAAGTTGCAAACTTTACGTTCATGCATGGCCCTATGAGCTCAAACATGCAATTCCAAGCTCTTTAAGAGGTTCTTCACTTAGTAGGGACTCAATCACCTCAACCACAGAGACTTTAAGATACTAGGATGTCCTAAAAGTCCAAATCCGAAGTCCTTGCAGAACATCAACCATAAACACATAGAGATTTAGGTTCTTAGGGCTTAAAAACCATTTTTAGGGACAAAAAGGGGGTTCAATGAACTGAAGATCAAGGTAAGAACTTTTCTACCTGAATAGAGGCCTTTCACAGAGTAGATTCCGGATCTCCTTCCCTTCTTGCACTCTTCAACCTTCTCCTTCTTCTCCCAAGCTTCAAATCACCTTCAAAATGCTAAAAGTCACCCACAAGGACACAAAAGGGGCTAGGGTTTCATCCTACAGATCCCTGGGAGTGCTAGGGGAAATGGAGGTTGGGTTGGATCGTTTAAATAGGGTGCAAACACCCGGGTTAGGGTTTAAGTCCAGACAGGGTCTACTCGTCGAGTCCCTCGAACCTACTCGTCGAGTAGACCGAGTAGATCCCGCGTCTAGTCTCGCTTCTACTCGGCGAGTTAGTCCTTCAACTCGCCGAGTCCAAGGTTAATCATGCAATATATAAGGAGATTTAATAACCAAGAATACATACCAATAACCAGGTGCTACAAATCTCCCCCACTTATTTTAGACTTCGTCCTCGAAGTCTGCTGCTCGATCCTGAAACAGCTCGGGATAATGCTCCATCATCTCGTCCACCGGCTCCCAAGTCCATTCCAAACCCTTGCGGTGCTGCCATTGCACCTTCACTAGCTCCACCCTCTTGTTCCTCAAATCCTTCAACTTCCTGTCGAGGATTGGGACTGGGCGCTCAATGTAGTTCAGGCTGTCATCAACCTGAATATCCTCTAAAGGCACTACTGCTGAATCGTCCACTAGGCACTTCCGCAGTTGAGAAACACGAAAAGTGCTGTGGATCTGGCTGAGCTCGACTGGCAGATCCAGCCTATACGCCACCTTGCCCACCCGGGCCATAACTCGGAACGGTCCGATGAATCTCGGGCCTAACTTGTCTCGCTTCCTGAATCGAATGACGCCCTTCCAAGGCGACACCTTCAGGAGAACCATATCCCCGACTTGGAATTCCAAGTCGGATCGACGCTTGTCGGCATAACTTTTCTGCCGACTCTGAGCAGTCTGAAGCCTGCTCCGAACCTGCTGGATCCTCTCGGTCGTCTTGAGCACCACTTCGGTGCTCCCCATGACTCTCTGGCCTACCTCACCCCAGCATATCGGGGTCCTGCACCTCCGACCGTACAACATCTCAAATGGGGGACGGTCAATACTCGCGTGGTAGCTGTTGTTGTATGAAAACTCGGCCAAGGGAAGATAGGTATCCCAGCTACCACCGAAATCCGACACGCATGCCCGCAACATATCCTCCAAAGTCTGGATGGTCCGCTCGCTCTGACCATCCGTCTGCGGGTGAAAAGCGGTGCTAAAATGCAAATGAGTGCCCAAATCGTCATGGAATCTCTTCCAAAACCTGGAAGTAAAACGCACATCCCTGTCCGAGATAACCGACACTGGCACCCTGTGCCGCGCCACGATCTCCCTGATATAGATGTCGGCCAATTTCTCGGCCGATATGCTCTCCTGAATCGGGATAAAGTGAGCACTCTTGGTCAATCGATCCACGATGACCCAAATCGAATCCACTCCACACGCGGTCCTGGGAAGCTTCGTGATAAAATCCATCATGATATCTTCCCATTTCCACAACGGGATGTCCAACGGCTGCATCTTGCCATGCGGTCTCTGATGTTCAGCCTTGACCTTCCTGCAGGTCAAGCACCACTCGACGTACCATGCCACATCCCACTTCATGCAGGACCACCAATAATCTGGACGAAGATCCCTATACATCTTCGTCGCCCCGGGATGAATAGAGAACCGGGACTTGTGCACCTCCTCCATCAAGATCTGGCGCATGCCTCCATGATACGGTAGCCACACCCTACGGTGTAGTATCAATAGTCCTCGGCTATCATAATCGAAGGAGGAAACCTGTCCCACCACACGCTCGCTCTTCCGATGTTCCTCCTTGATAGCCTCCTGTTGGGCCGCCCGAATCTGCTCCAACAGGGGAGTCACTACTGTCATCCTCATACAAATATCCCTGATCGGCGCCGCCTTGCGGCTAAGTGCATCGGCCACCACGTTGGCCTTCCCTGGGTGGTAAAGGATCTCGCAATCATAATCCTTCACCACGTCCAACCACCGACGCTGCCTCATGTTCAGATTCGGCTGATCCATGAGGTACCTCAAACTCTTGTGGTCCGTGTAGATGGTACATCAAACCCCGTAGAGGTAATGTCTCCAAATCTTGAGGGCAAAAACCACCGCTCCCAACTCCAAATCATGCGTCGGGTAGTTCGTCTCGTGCGGCTTGAGCTGCCTCGAAGCGTAGGCAATGACATGCCCCCTATGCATCAGTACCGCGCCCAACCCTGAAATGGACGCGTCATAATAGACCACAAAATCCTCTACGCCCTACGGTAGGGCTAAGATTGGTGTCTCGCACAATCTCCGTCTCAGCGTCTCAAATGCAGCCTGCTGCTCGGGTCCCCACCGAAAGACTACAGCTTTCTTCATCAGCCGCGTCAGGGGTACGACTATCTTGGAGAAGTCCTGAATAAATCTCCGATAGTAGCCTGCCAATCCTAGGAAACTCCGAATCTCAGATGGAGACTTCGGAACCTCCCATCTCATCACGGCCTCGACCTTGGCCGGATCGACCAGAATCCCGTTCTGGTTGACAAGGTGCCCGAGAAATTGCACCTCGCGCAACCAAAACCCACACTTGGAGAACTTGGCATAGAAGCTCTCCCTCCTCAGGGTTTCCAATACCTCTCGCAAATGCTCCTCATGCTCCTCTTGTGTCTTGGAATAAACCAAAATGTCATCAATAAAGACAATCACAAACCGATCCAGCATCGGTCTACATACGCGGTTCATGAGGTCCATGAACGCGGCAGGAGCATTGGTGAGTCCAAACGGCATCACCACGAACTCATAATGGCCACAGCGCGTCCGGAACGCGGTCTTCTACGTATCCTTCTCCCTGACCCTCATCTGATGATAACCTGAACGCAAATCGATCTTGGAGAACCAAGATGCTCCCTGAAGCTGGTCAAATAGATCATCAATCCTCGGGAGTGGGTATCGGTTCTTCACCGTTACCTTGTTCAGCTCCCGGTAATCTATACACATCCGATGCGACCCGTCCTTCTTCTTCACGAATAGAATCGGGGCTCCCCAGGGTGAACTGCTCGGTCGAATGAATCCCTTGTCTAACAGCTCCTGCAGCTGTGTATACAACTCCTGCATCTCAGGAGGAGCCAACCGATACGGTGCCTTGGCTATCGGAGCCGCACCAGGAACGAGGTCAATCCTGAACTCCACCTGTCGCTCCGGAGGTATCCCAGGAAGCTCCTCTGGGAAAACATCTGCAAAATCTCGAACCACCGGAACCTCGCTCACTGTCGCCTTACCCGCCTCCTGGGTATCCATCACATATGCGACGTATCCTGCGCATCCCTGCTGAAGATAGCGCCCAGCCCTCGCTGTTGAACATACAGTGGGTCCGCCATGTGGTCTCTCGCCATGAATCACTAGCTCTCCCCCACCTGGGGTCCTGACTCGCACTAGCTGCTGTGCACAATCTATCACCGCTCCGTTAGGGCTCAACCAATCCATGCCTATAATCACCTTGTTCCCACGCAACGGAATAGGAACCAAGTCTACCAAGTAGCGCTCCTCAAACAAACGCAATACGCAATCTCGAAATACCATCGATGCTCACACCGATCGATCATCAGCAATCTCTACCTCCAAAGGGCAATCTAACTTGCTCGAAGACTCATGAAACTTCTTGCTAAGCGCAAGGGAAACAAATGATCGGGATGCACCCGAGTCGAACAACACCTGAACTGGGATACCGTTCACATGGAACGATCCTAATGCATACATATACATACAGAACACATATCAATATCATAACATCATAAAAATAAAAGAGAGGGAAAAGAATCATACCCGTCACCACATCGGGTGCAGCGCGTGCCTCCTCGGTAGTCAGCTGAAATGCTCGGCTCCTCACCACTGGAGCCTCTGCCTTGCCCTGTCGGCCATCCATGATCCGCAGGGTCGCTGGAGCTGGCGCCTTCACTGGCGCTGAAACTTTCAACTGGGGGCAATTGGCCTTCTTGTGGCCCCTCTGGTTGCAGTGGAAACACAGCAACCCAGACATCTGAATAACTGTTGCCAGAGCAGTGCAATCCCTGCTAAAGTGCCCAGACTTGCTGCACTTGTAGCAGCCTGATGTGACATCCCCAAAATCTCGGCCAGAAAAGACCGTTTTTTCATTTATGCTTTTAAAATAATTTTAGAGTAAATCCTTTTGATTTGAAAGAGTTGCGGAATTTGTTCCCAAAAACAAAACATGATAAAACAATGTTTACCAAAGCATTTCATAAAAGAAATGTATTTTCATTATAATCAAAACTCGGGGTGTCATGTTCCGATACAGACCAATAAGCATAAACGATAACATTACAAGTCATTCAACCAATATATACATATACAGACTTGTAAACAAAACAACTGATGGTTCATCCATCTCATGCCCTCGCGCCACTTCCTGTAATACAAATAAAACTAAGTGGGTCAGGCTTGGGAGTCTGGTGAGCATATAGGGTTTTCAACCCACAATAAATAATCATATTTAATTTTCACCAACCAACAATAACCCAATTACCCATTCCCATTATTCTCACTTTATGTCCCTAAAATAACTAACACAAGGGACCTAGTCTAAGAATATTTAATCGGGGCGACTACACATGCTTCGGGGGTACCTCAGCAATATAAGTCAAATAAGGCAACCATGAGGGGGATGGAGTATAGCGAATGAACACCCAAGTTCATTAACACCTACAGGTGGTGAACCTGCTAATGTTTCCACAAGACTATCTAGAAAAGTATGTGGTCATCATCTAAACTCCGCTAGATGACTAAATCAAACAACAACGAGGCCTCTCATCTGTTTATTACACACCAATTATCTACCCATGTTCTACCCAACATATTAGTAGATAAAAATATACATTTTTATACATAGATAAAAACCTGTATAGCATGCTTTAAATCAACACATATTTCACATAACAGATGAGGCACACACACACATAACACATATCTCATAGAGAATAAATCATATCTATGAGTTAGAAGAAAGTGAATACACATTCACACATATAAACAACAATATACTTAATACACTCGAACCATACTTGTATTATTATCGTGTTTATGAAAGGTAGTATACACTCACACGTATAAACAACTTTATATTTATACAAATAGCACGTATTTTATAGAAAATACTTAATATTTATGTGTTAGACGAAAGTAACTACACACTCACTTGATCAGAAGATGATCGGACAACACTACGACTTGCAGAAGTAGTAATCCTCAGCAGATCTGGAAGATCTCTTCAAAAATCGAACTTCTCGCGGGCAGAGCTTTGGCTCGGGAATCACACTTCTCAGGATCTTCGGGGCTTCGAAACTTGCCTCGGGGCTCGAGAATGATATCGGGGCTTCGGGATATTTCTGGCATGCAAAACGATGCAAAACGGGAGAGAGAAGAGAGAAAATGAATAAAGGAATCGGCTGCCTTCGGTTCCTATTTATAGGAGGCTGAAGCCTCCCAGTACGCGGGGCGTACTGCTCCGAAATCGTAAGCGCATGCATCATCCGAAGTCCTCGAGTGCGAGTGTCGACATCTTCGCTATACGCGGGGCATACGTGAGTACGCGGGGCGTACTCCGGGTGAGTCCGGTGACCCATCTTCGGATAATACCAAATTTGATAATTAAATTTAATTATTAATTATTTAATAAACTTTGAAAATTCATATCTTCTTCATACGAACTCCGTTTTCGACGTTCTTTATATCCACGCGAAGGTGAGACTACGCTCTACAACTTTCGTTCAGACTCCGTCGGCTATTTTTGACTTTTAATTTTATTATTTATTTTTAATAGGCCGGGACAAAAAATTTCGTTATAAATTCATAACTTCTTCGTTTGACGTCCGTTCTCGCCTAACTTTTCATCGTTTCGCTACTAACAACGAGACCTTCGATCCTTGTTTAGATTGCTTTGGCTAAAAACCGCTCGATCTCAAATCGAGTATTCGGGCTGCACACTGCTAAGCCGAAACTTCGATAAATCATAACTTCTCATACGAAGTCAGATTTGGGCGTTCTATATATATTCGGAAACCTTGTTTCAACTACTACAACATTATTCAAAGATATTGAGTTTATTTTACACTTAAATTTTGACGCTTATTTTTATTTTAATTAATCAACTACTACAACATTATTCAAAGATATTGACAACATTATTCACATGTGACGTGACGTATTCGCCTAATGGCTAACTCCCATCACTCAGAGTCCCAAGAAGCACAGAGCAAGCAACATTCAGACAAAAGGAAACAACCTCAAACAGCTCTGCTCTCATAGAGAGATACTGTACTAGCATACAGTGCTAAACTCATACTATCAGTCATAACCTAAACAGGCTGGGTTGGATCGTTTAAATAGGGTGCAAACACCCGGGTTAGGGTTTAAGTCCAGACAGGGTCTACTCGCCGAGTCCCTCGAACCTACTCGCCGAGTAGACCGAGTAGATCCCGCGTCTAGTCCCGCTTCTACTCGGCGAGTTAGTCCTTCAACTCACCGAGTCCAAGGTTAATCATGCAATATATAAGGAGATTTAATAACCAAGAATACATACCAAGAACCAGGTGCTACATGAAATTTGTTTTGTTTTTTTGAATATAAGGGTAAAATGGTCATGATTACTTTATTCAAAAGTGTATGTGTATGTACCTCGTCCATGAGTAGCAAACCCAATCTCTATTTCTTATTTCTTCAATGATTTTCTCATAGTCTTGGGATCTTTTACCATCAAAAGCAAGCATGTTGTATGTGGTGACAACAACTCCAACATTTCCACAAATCCTTTCGTTACTATCGGATGTAAAGCGACATATATGTGCATCACGAATGTTTGACCATAACTTGAATTGAAAATCCCATTGGTCAACAGAAACAACATTTGTTGCTAAATAGAGACAACTTTTTTTAATCCTGCAGGCTGCAGAAACCCCCACTAAAGACTTTCCAGCACCACAAGGTAACACAATGATCCCATACCTTGCTCTTCCTGCAGCCTCAACAAATGTTACCAAAAAACTCTCTCTCAACAAATACAAATATTAACAACTTTTTCTAATCAGCGTCTAATTACCATTTCCAAACATCTTACTAAGACTATTCTCTTGATAAGGTCGTGGTTGTGCTTGAGGCTTTAATTCCATCTCAACATCCGAATTTATCTGTGCAATTTGCTTATCAATAATTATCAATTAATTGTAGAAAAGACTATGGGGTTGAATGTTTCTTTTTCATAGCTAAGCTATACATGACTGTTTCTTTTTTACTTAATCTGAAATAGACTTAATGGGTATTGTTTAAAATGATGAATATTGTGAAAACTATTGGAATGTATGGGTAAAAATTAACAGTTAGTCTATTTACAAATCACATTGCATAATGAACCAAGAATATATGTCATACAAGTATGAGAGAAAACTAACAGTATCATTGCGTAAATATACTCCTCCAACATGGGATAGTTTAAAGCATTTGGCAAGCACCTCTGCTTTACATTTTCAACCTGTCAAGTAATTAATTTTCTTCAATCAATGATGCGGTAAATCTACAAATCACTCTTCAACCTTTTTTTAAGTGATCGATATAAATAAGATGAACTTCATCAGAAACGGATACAATGTATCATATACTATACCTGAGCGGGGTCAATTTCAAATGAATGAGCTTCTTTTTCTTCAACTGCAGCTGCCATCTGTGCTTCTATTAGCAGTTCCTCATGTCTACCTTAAACTTCACCTATTGATCTACTCACAGCAAACCCATCGTCACCCTGAATGTGAGAAGATACAGAATGATCATGATCAATCCCTCATATAAAACAACATAAAAAAGAGGAATAAGAATAATAGCTACAACCTCGTTTGAAGTCCTCGCTCGAGATATGACTTCATCGCTTAATAATCTCTTCAATACCTGCAAACACCAATCAGATAACATAATTAATTAATTGAATATTTGAATATCAACCCATATACAATATGTCATTTAAAGATTAAGAAACGAATAAGCAGTCTTGCCTCTGGGAAAGGAGATTCAACTAGGTAACGATTCTTTTTCAATACAAGCTTTACTTTTCCATAATTGGATGTTGAAGCATGAATCATCGATCATATCTTTAGGGAGCTTGGTCTTTGAAAGCTTGTTCAACACAACTATTATGGTTTCAGTTTCTAGACCCACTGACACAGCTGCCTAAAGTGAGTGTGGAGTCAGGTTGTTCTCATGCATCGAATCTGGCCTATATATAAGCACAAACACCCCAAACATGAAAGATCAATCTCAGATTTTATATATATATATATATATATATATATATATATATATATATATATATATATATACTGATAGTTGAGATGCAGATGTATATATATTACCTGCAGACAGGTTCTGCAATTGCAATTAGAAAATCATAAGCTTGTTTATACAATGGAGAGAAGGTTTCTAGAAAGATCCGGCCATCTGCAGAGGCCCATAATGGCCGATTCACATGATCTGTCTTAGGTGCATTTCATGCATTCATTTTGTAGTTTTAGTTCATAAAAGTGCATTGCATTTAGGTTTAAACTCATGCATTTTGCATATTTTTCGGGATTTTTCATGATGCAATTCCATTCACACACTTGTATGATATTTCAGGGACTTTTGAAGGTTGGATCTTGATGGAGGAAGTTAAAAATAGTTGGAGACAAAGTTTTAGAAGTTTTAGAGCATTGAATAGAGAGAGAGAATGAAGAAATAAAGAATTTGGCTTCACAGGAATTTACACGGGCCGTCTAAATGATAGCTTATAGTTTACACGGGCCGTGTAAACGCATATGCAAGAGCATTCTACTTTGAAGGTCTGGCAGGATTGAGCATTCTACTTTTCTTGTTTACACGGTCGTGTAAATGGCACCCTTTAATTTACACGGGCCGTGTAAACGTCTCGACAGTTTTTAAAGTAGTTTTACTCTCATTTAATTCAAACAATTAGTTTTTGTTGGAAATTAAGTCGTATTTTGGGCATAGAGAAGGTGATTTTCAGAGCTTTTGGAAGTAGATTAACACTTGGAAACACTTTAATTTCCTTTTTGTAAGTTAATTTGAAGTTTAAACTTGTTTGATTTGTAGTTTAACCTAGACATGTGTGGTTGATTTCGTAATCATTTCTGAATCTGAATTCTTAAGTATGTGTTGTTAGATTGTAACTTGAATTTGGTTTGTGTTTAACATCTAGTAATCTTTGATTTGATCTTAATCATGTGTTTAGTTTATTCTCTTCTTCACTTGATCAATGAATTAGGGTTTTTATCAATCTAGTTAATCAAATTCTAAAATTCGTATATGTTTTGTGATTTGATGTTAGTAACATGCACTTAATTGATTGTAATTAAATCAAAATAAGTGTAATCAAATATTAAATGTTCATATAATCCCAAGCTTATGAGGAATATTGAACATTGTTGGTAATTGTTGCAAGAACTTAAATTCATTTAATGATTTGATGAAAGAGCTTATTTGAATTAAATCAATTAAATGAAGTTTTATTTGAAGAACATGTTTTGAATAAAACATTTTTTTGTCAACATGGACATTAGAGTTTATTAGTATCTAAATTACCAACTTAGATAAAACATAATCATATTCATTTTTGCATCTTTCAACATAATACATGTATAAGAATCAGAATTGGAAATGTATTTCTTTTACTAAATTCTGTTAACAATCTTTCTTATTTATGAAGTTTAAATCTAGTTCAAACACAATCCCCCATTTTAATATTATTTGTATTATGTGTGAAAATATGGCAAGATAAGAAGTCATGTATTCCTGTGGACCGACCCTGCTTACTCTATACTATCTTTAGTATAAGAAATAGCAGTGACTTGAGCTTTATTAATATTCTTTATCCCATTATTTGTTGGTTTGACAGCCAAACAATCTGCTTTAAGTTCCAATTTGGTAAAATCTCTCTTATTTCCTTCTCCATCACCTACTTATACAAACCAAGAAAACATTGTTTTAGATATGAAAGATATTGAATCACTATTAATATATAATAACTAGATAAAAATACCATCAGGATCATCCTCACCAAATTCTTCAACATAATATGCATCCTCCTCTTCAAAAGTTGCAGCTTTATAGTCCTCCTGTCATGTGTTGTAACACACACACACACACAAACACACACACACACACACATATATATATATATATATATATATATATATATATATATATATATATATTAGCCGACTAGGATTACCCAATCTTTCTAGGAAAGATTTCATTGACTTTTGAGCAAATCTTTGTTTTCTCATGTGAAGGTTGAAGTATAATCTAAATGTTCATTGATATGAGATACCCTAGTTCAGTTATCAATTCATCAAACATAGTGAAACAGTAAGACACTTCCAATATACCAATTGAAAACAGAATAATCAAACGGTGACAATGATGAACAGTAATTTTGTAACACCGTCAATTTCAAGACAAAATTTTCATTTAAAATAATCATTTTATTCTTAGAACACTTGTTTAAAATCTCATTCATAATTGAATTACAAAACATAGCTTCATTTTCACTTGCATAGAAAACCAGGATCCTCCAAAATATGACTTTTTCTCTGGTGTGTACAATCCAGCCGGTGCTGTCCCGTGATACTGAAAGAAACCTGAAAACAACATAACACAAAACACTGTAAGCATGAAGCTTAGTGAGTTCCCCAAAATACCACACACATAACACATATAAGCCACTCGAGGCCATAACTCTATGGGTCCGTGCACCCAAACTCTGTGAACCCTCAGGTTCTAACTTTGTGAGCCTTCCGGTTCCAACTCTAGGAACCCTTCGGTTCCAACTCTACAAACATGCACAGCATAAATCACATAGAAATAATGCAGTACAACACATAGCATACACATAATATACACACACTAACACATAGCTCTGATTACCTACTCAAGGTAAAGTATAGTGAGAAGACTCACCTGGCAAGCAGAAAGCAGATATCTCCATACTTGAATCTCGAACTCGCCACCGCCTAACACGTAAGGCAAAACTCTCATGACTACAACTCTCAAGACTAGAATCAATCCTCTCAATGCACCCTCTTAAGGGTAAAAGAATATTTTACCCCTCTCTTGGCCCAAAGGCCACATCGCTGACCAAACCCTAAAAGTCAACGGTCAACCCTTGGCTGACCCTACTCGCTGAGTCAACCCTATGACTCGCCGAGTTCCTATAATCATAACTTCACTCAATCCGCGACCTAACTCGCCGAGTCACTCCGAGACTCGTCGAGTCCAACAACTCTGAGTCCACTCGCACACAACTCACCGAGTCATCCCTTGACTCACCGATTCTCGACTCAACTAGGGAATATCGGGACTCTTCGACAAGACTCGCCGAGTCCAAGAACAGACTCGCCGAGTCTAAGACTATCATCAACCTACTCGCCGAGTTGTTCATACAACTCGCCGAGTTCCAGGCCATCTTCATCCAACTCGCCGAGTTGTTCTTCCAACTCGCCGAGTCCCAGCTCATCTTCAAGCAACTCGTCGAGTCCACTCATGTGACTCGCCGAGTACCACCGGTCTGAATCCACTCAGAAGCATTCCAGGCCATGCAAATGATCCAAAACATAGGTCTAGTCTCATACAACTCATCCATCACGTAAAGTGGCAAACTTTACGTGAATCCAAAGAGATCTAGGCCTTATTCACTTATAACTAAGGTTTGGGACATGCAAGCTTCACTAAACAGTCCAACACAGGGACTTTCATGCTCTCTGATTCTTCTCCATTTCAGATCTGAGGTAGCAACCTCAGATCTAACCTCTAGACTTCCAATTTCATCCATAGACAAGATCCCACAAACCCCAAAATGAAGAAACAACATACAATCAGTCCAAGAACGAGATATTACCTCCAATGGACGCCCCAACTGCAATGAAATTCGAATCCAAGCAAAGCCCCTTGCCCCAAGCCTTCAATCTCACAAGATTCCTTCAACAAACTCCTCCAATGCTCCAAATACGCTCCAATCTTCTTCAATCACACTTTCTAGGGTTTCTGGACTTCAAGAGGGAATAAAGAGGCTGGGGGAAGGATATAATGTTCTTTAAATAGGGCTCAACCCCGAGAATTAGGACTTTCTCCACTCAGTGCCTACTCGCCGAGTCCATCTCATCGACTCGCCGAGTCGGCTGCTTAACACGCGACCAAGCCGCGACTCTACTCGCCGAGTCCATCCATGGACTCGCCGAGTCGCTCTTTCCCAAATAACACTTTTAGCCCTTCAACTCTACTCTTGCTATTCCGGGATGTTACAATTCTCCCCCACTTATATTAGGCTTCGCCCTCGAAGCCTACAGCAACTCAACTCCAAGGATATTCCCACAACGCTCCACCGGGCCTTAACCGGCCCAGGTCTCTCAAGGCATAAATATCGAAACTCGAACATACTTTCCCCTCCTTCACGGTGTCCTGATCACCATCTTGAACCGGGCATCAACTGTACCCCTGATCATCATTCTCAATAACCGAGAATTACCCAAGATGCAACTCTGTTCTAAATCTCAACGATCACTCGACCCATAAGGGTTAGGAAACCATGAACCACCGGATCCCCGATCCAAAGCCCACTTTATCCATTCCGGAACGACTGAGAGACCCATTCTCACTCTCAGAGCAACTCTCACGAGTTCTCCTCTTGCAATCACATACACATGCTGAACTAGTCCCAACACCCACAGGTTGGAAGTCCCGATACACTGATGATATCCTCAAACATTCCCCCCAGGATGAACCACTGATACATACCCAATACCCTGATCAGAATCACACTGAGAGTCCAGGATTCTCTCCCTGGATCCCTTCCGAGCCTTCTGGCTCTACACCCGCGGAATCCCTTCCGCGTCCTCAGCAGACATCTCATCATGATGTCATTCCATACCACTGTAACAGACACAATGTTCAACCCTCATACTCTAAATCATCCATTCGCACTACTACCTTCACTTCCGTGAACCAACACTTTCCCCCCCCCCCCCTCTGGGGTTACATATCTTTCTCTTCCCTTACCTACGTAAATCCACTTGACAACCTTGCCACTACTCCATGTATCGCACATGCTCTGGAACTGCTCGCAAGGAATCTCGGGTCCATGCGTTACCTCTCCTCAGCAAATGAGGGTCCGACACCACCTCCTATACAACAGCTCAAAGGGCGGCATACCAATGCACTAATGATGGCTGTTGATATAGGACAACTCAACCAGGGATAATTACGTGCCGCAGCTTCCTCCGAAATCTAATACACATGCCCGAAGCATGACTTTGAGCGTCTGAATCGCTCACTCGCTCTGGAGTGTCCTCAGACAATCTCATGATAAGCTCTAGCTCATTTCTCATATCCCTCTTCGAGACTGAGCACCAGGTTAGCTTTTGACTCCACCGCTGAGCCTCCAAAGGTCACCCATAACATGATCCAAACATCTCACTAACCTTTTCCCCGTGACCACTCTCCTTGCCCAGTGACACGCAAGTCACGAAATCCTCTTTTCCTCATGCGAGAAGAATACGATCCAATCGAGGATCGTCTCAGCTCTGATCTCCGGTTTCTGCTGCGCATCTCACCGCATCTCCCGACAGAGACGGAGACCCCCGTCTCGCCCCCGATTCAACATCCAGGCTCCAAAGACTCAATACTAGGGCTACTCAAACCCAAAACTCTTCCATATCATAAACTGTTCGGAAAACATTCCAACGTCACATTCTCTTGCCATCTAGTGAGTACTGCGACTCAACGCAGTATCACAACACCCTCTGAATAGTGAGTACTACGGCTCCCCGCAGTATCACACACCCTCTGACTAGTGAGTACTGCGACTCCCCGCAGTATCACAACACCCTCTGACTAGTGAGTACTACGGCTCCCCGCAGTATCACAACACCCTCTGACTAGTGAGTACTACGGCTCCCCGCAGTATCACACACCCTCTGACTAGTGAGTACTACGGCTCCCCGCAATATCACAACACCCTCTGACTAGTGAGTACTGCGACTCCCCGCAGTATCACAACACCCTCTGACTAGTGAGTACTACGGCTCCCCGCAGTATCACAACACCCTCTGACTCCACTAGCTCGTGCTCCACAGTCTATCATCAGTGGCTACCCATACTCGACTCGAATATCCATCACAGCCTCTGGAGGCAATCAACATAACAAATGCCCACCCTTACGAAAATCCACTCTCTCAAATAATCTCCCTGGATGCCCATACTCGAAGGGCTCCCACTAGATCCATAGATACTTGATATACCACAAGTCGATTCAATTCAAGATTCACGAGTAACTCCGAAATACAGATATCATACCCGGATATCTCAGAATACCCCAACAGAACATCACAAGATCCTGCCACAACCACTGATCTCCTGCCCCAAGCATCATATAGACACAATAATACATTTCCTCTGAACCCCAAAATTAGATCTGCATTTTCCAAATTGCAATCTCGATGTATCCAATTTCTCAATTGAAATACAAGAAAACGCTAACGCTACTAAATACACTGATAATTCTCTGAACCCATTTCCACCGCTCAAAATCCAAACAAGGATACACATACCGACCCGGGAGTTGGCTGCCTAATCATTCTCTATCTACTTGCAACAACACCAAACACCTGCCGTGGAGACATTCATCCTTCTCATCAAGTACTTCCCGCATTAACTCACTCTGACCCCTTTCCTCGATCACCGACATCTCTGGTCTCATGATTTCTTACAGCATATCTCTATACTCCACTTATAACTACTCTTGACAAATCTCTGCTTTCTTACATACTGTACCCGGTTCTCCCCCACTTAGGGTTCGAACCATCACCAATTAGCACACAACCAACCCACAACTATTTTTCACCAGTGAAATCGCACCTGCCCCAGGAAAGTGCTACACAACGCCCGATAATTCCCCCTTAAGGAAATCAATCAACCCCCTATACTCTGAACCTCTGATGAACTCCTCAAGAACTTCTCATCACGACTGCCTCTAGTCGTTCCAAATCTCATACCAATCTAGCACTAAGAATCTCAACTGCTCAATAACATCCCTGGCTCATAGACTGAACCGCAAAATCATCGTACCTCTCACCTCAACTCATCAACCAACGCTCCAACACCGGAATTGTCCCAAGGACAGGGACCCACTCCCAACATAGATGAAAACTCTCTGCACTGCAAAACTCTACTGAACTCCCCACTGATACCACTACAACACATCCTACTATTCTCAAATAGGTGTGGTGTGGTCCTCGACTACCTCAGTCCCAACTGACTGTCTGCTCATGATAAGTCACTACCTTGCGGCACACATGCTACCTGATACTCTGGGAGAAATCATCACCGATAACGACCTGCAGGGTTTACCCCCAAACCCAAAACTAAAACATCAGGCCTCTCGTGTCTTGCACACGAACATAAATAGCACCACCCACATAGAAGGTGACCTCTCCTCTATCGACTGATTGCTCAACTCAGACCGAAATTCTCCTCTCCCTCTAACTCCTTACCAAAATACTCTGATAGGCACTCGACTTCCCTCTCGAGGGACGCCTCTCCAAACTCAATCATGGCCTACAGGCCTAAAACCCATAGCGTCCAATCTCTACCTCATCAATCATGACCGGATAACAAGATAATCACAAGCATCATTCACTACGAACCATGGTACTCATCCCATGACATCCTTTCTCAATATGCTCCGGTGTATGGTACCCGAACCATAGCATCACTCCTCAATCTGCTCCGATGTATGGTACTCAACCATAACATCACTCCTCAATCTGCTCCGATGTATGGTACTCGAACCATAACATCACTCCTCAATACACTCATTAGAATCTTCAGAATACTCCCTGTATCAAGTATGGGTCCTCTGCTTTCAGTAGTACGGGCCCATACTACCTGTCACATCTACCCATACTTTCTACACGGACTATCCCGGAGCTCCTAAGTAGCTGCTCGACCTTCTAGTTTACCAATTCCGTCGCGCGCTCGCTCCCTAGCGAAATTCTCTACCCTGCCAGTGCACTCATCTGGCTAAGGTTACTCCCTAGGCTCTTCCCAGATTCCCACACTTCTCTGCCATCAGCTGCTGAAGAGCTCCTAATGATGCCAGCCATCTACCTCCTGAATATCGTCATATTCGCTTGGTAGCTGACTCCCATCATCGAGAGTTCCACAAAGCACGAAGCAAGCAGCATTCGAGCATCGAAGAATATATATGACTCACTCTGGGTGATAACTCCGCTTGCTCTGCTCCTCCTCGGAAGTACCACCGAACTCTGCAACTCTTCCCCTCGCGGGCTCTAACTAATCTTTCTCCAAGTACCACAGTACTCATCTTGGTATCTCCCCTAGATTACTCCTCTACTCAAATCCCTTAAAGGATTCCAATCAAATATCCTCACTCATCACATACTCAAAAGCACATCGCATATCACAGAAATTCCTAGGCTAAGGCATCACAAATCAGGCCACTCTAGTCCTAATATATGGAATACCTAGCCTGTCTCTAGCATGCAATAATATCTCATAAAGTGCATCATAAATATCTCATAACACAAAAGTAAGGGTATTTTGGGAAATCACCGTTCGGGCTCTGGCTGATTGTACACACTGCTCTTTCTCGTTTTCTCTTTGAACTCTTATTCGCTTTAGAAAATTATTTCTTTGAAAACCTTTCTCACTTCCTCCTCAGTTTGAGTCCAGAATTACCCGAAGGCGCATCCGAATCCCTCAAACCAAGGCTCTGATACCAACTTGTAACACCGTAAATTTCAAGACAAAATTTTCATTTAAAATAATCATTTTATTCTTAGAACACTTGTTTAAAATCTCATTCATAATTGAATTACAAAACATAGCTTCATTTTCACTTGCATAGAAAACCAGGATCCTCCAAAATATGACTTTTTCTCTGGTGTGTACAATCCAGCCGGTGCCGTCCCGTGATATTGAAAGAAACCTGAAAACAACATAACACAAAACACTGTAAGCACGAAGCTTAGTGAGTTCCCCAAAATACCACACACATAACACATATAAGCCACTCGAGGCCATAACTCTATGGGTCCGTGCACCCAAACTCTGTGAACCCTCAGGTTCTAACTCTGTGAACCTTCCGGTTCCAACTCTAGGAACCCTTCGGTTCCAACTCTACAAACATGCACAGCATAAATCACATAGAAATAATGCAGTACAACACATAGCATACACATAATATACACACACTAACACATAGCTCTGATTACCTACTCAAGGTAAAGTATAGTGAGAAGACTCACCTGGCAAGCAGAAAGCAGATATCTCCATACTTGAATCTCGAACTCGCCACCGCCTAACACGTAAGGCAAAACTCTCATGACTACAACTCTCAAGACTAGAATCAATCCTCTCAATGCACCCTCTTAAGGGTAAAAGAATATTTTACCCATCTCTTGGCCCAAAGGCCACATCGCTGACCAAACCCTAAAAGTCAACGGTCAACCCTTGGCTGACCCTACTCGCCGAGTCAACCCTATGACTCGCCGAGTTCCTATAATCAGAACTTCACTCAATCCGCGACCTAACTCGCCGAGTCACTCCGAGACTCGCCGAGTCCAACAACTCTGAGTCCACTCGCACACAACTCACTGAGTCATCCCTTGACTCACCGATTCTCGACTCAACTAGGGAATATCGGGACTCTTCGACAAGACTCGCCGCGTCCAAGAACAGACTCGCCGAGTCTAAGACTATCATCAACCTACTCGCCGAGTTGTTCATACAACTCGCCGAGTTCCAGACCATCTTTATCCAACTCGCCGAGTTGTTCTTCCAACTCGCCGAGTCCCAGCTCATCTTCAAGCAACTCGTCGAGTCCACTCATGTGACTCGCCGAGTACCACCGGTCTGAATCCACTCAGAAGCATTCCAGGTCATGCAAATGATCCAAAACATAGGTCTAGTCTCATACAACTCATCCATCACGTAAAGTGGCAAACTTTACGTGAATCCAAAGAGATCTAGGCCTTATTCACTTATAACTAAGGTTTGGGACATGCAAGCTTCACTAAACAGTCCAACACAGGGACTTTCATGCTCTCTGATTCTTCTCCATTTCAGATCTGAGGTAGCAACCTCAGATCTAACCTCTAGACTTCCAATTTCATCCATAGACAAGATCCCACAAACCCCAAAATGAAGAAACAACATACAATCAGTCCAAGAACGAGATATTACCTCCAATGGACGCCCCAACTGCAATGAAATTCGAATCCAAGCAAAGCCCCTTGCCCCAAGCCTTCAATCTCACAAGATTCCTTCAACAAACTCCTCCAATGCTCCAAATACGCTCCAATCTTCTTCAATCACACTTTCTAGGGTTTCTAGACTTCAAGAGGGAATAAAGAGGCTGGGGGAAGGATATAATGTTCTTTAAATAGGGCTCAACCCCGAGAATTAGGGCTTTCTCCACTCAGTGCCTACTCGCCGAGTCCATCTCATCGACTCGCCGAGTCGGCTGCTTAACACGCGACCAAGCCGCGACTCTACTCGCCGAGTCCATCCATGGACTCGCCGAGTCGCTCTTTCCCAAATAACACTTTTAGCCCTTCAACTCTACTCTTGCTATTCCGGGATGTTACAAATTTAACTTCTTTGTAGGATTAACAGTTCATCAACTTCAATGAACCAATTGTCTGACCTAACCCTAAATGTAGTAGAATTCCGATTTTCTTTAGTTAAACAGTTCTCCTACCCAAAATAATAAAATCCAATGGTGATAATAACAATTAACAAGTTACAAATTCTTTTTGCGAACAACCTTGGGTGATGGCTTGTGCTTCTTGCTAGGTGTCCTACTTGTATCACCTATGAGCAAACACATAAAGAGTTAGATAATTATCACATTCATGCATACAAGCTTTTGTGTTTTGATTGCGATCCTTATATGTTGATCGTAAATTAGGGGTTTTTTCTAAATTAAATCCGAATATACCGTGCCCCATGATCTATCGGTTCTTAGATTTGTCAACTGAATCAACAATTCGTGTGTGCGGATTGGGTGAAGATGAAAATCTTTTCAGGCAGTATAGTAGTGAGGTAGTCGCTGACAACTACATGTTATATACTTATATGACCGAGTTTTGTTCGGCGGATGTACGAAGAAAAAAAACCCTACTAACACCTCGTTCCCGAGTTAACGAGGGAAGGGGAGGTAACCAGTAGGAATCGGGAGGAAAGGAGGAGATGATCTTGTTCCGAGTTTTTTTTTGGGTGGATTTGGTAAGAAAAGAAGAAAAGATACGGGAAATCTTCCTCCCAAATTGGAGAGATTTGGAGAGAAGTTGACCGTATCTTCATCCAATTTGATTGAAGTTTATCCAATTAGCCTTCTTATCACATACAAGATTTCATCCTCAAGCCGTTCATCAGGTCTTCATGTTCGTCCCTGCAATCTTACACATATTGCAAATAGCTAAAACTTGTTCCTTTTTTCTTTTTCTTTTTTCAATTCAGTGTTTGTATTTCAACTGAGAATTAATCAATGTCGTATCAAATAATGTATATGGTTATTCTTTCAATAACTTGAAATATGTGTTGGTTAGAGTTATTTTCTTGCTGTTGCTTTACGTGTGTAGCCATGTGTATTGACTCATGATTCTAAGAGAATTTTATATATACCCTTCTTAAACATCAAAATATCATATTTACCCAACTTAATTTCTAAATATCATATTTACCCTTCATAAAATTTCAAAATATCATATATGTCCTTTTTAAACATCAAAATATCATATATGCCCTTCTTAAATATCAAAATATCGTATATGTACTTTTTAAATATCAAAATATCAATGATAATATCTAAAATATCTTCCGTCTACAACATGATAATAATCAAAAACAACAAAAATTAAACAATCAAAATATACATTCCATAGAGAGGGTTGAAGATGAATCTTTTTATTTGTCAAGAGGACGACATTACAAAAATTTAGAAATTTATATTTCATTATCATAGATGTAAGAGTAATATGGTTAAAATTTTTAATTATTATAATAATTCTAAGGTATAAAGAATGATTATAAAATATTAAAAACATTATAAAAAAGTATTTGGTATGATATTTTGAAGGTTTATGAACGGTAAATATGACATTGAAAAATTAAGTTGGGCAAATACGATATTTTGAAGTTTAAGAAGGGTATATATGAAATTCTCCCTATTATTAAAATACAAGAATTGAATGTTATGTAAAGTCATTAATGCGCAGTCACAAAAACTTTTGATGTTTTCATCAGCCAAGTTTTTAAACAGTTCTTTTAATTTTAACTATAGGTAATGCTTCATACATTAAACATTCTAAAATTTTCACTGTTACTGTTTGATGTTTTCATCTGCCATGTTTTTGACCTTTTTGCCTTCTACAATTAGAGAATCATGCTCAAGTCAACATAATGATTCAGGTAATGCCATTTATTCTTGACCTTTTTGCCCTTGTACAATTAGAGAATCACGCATCACATTTCTTGAACTCTTATATTTCTCACTGCTACATTCTGCAGATGTCTTCCTATCTTGACCCAATAGGATTTCTCCTAAACTAGTTTCACTTGTAGGATTTGTACATAGATGCTGCCAAAAAAAAACATAATGAGTTTCTATGTTTGATTTATTTTTGGCTTCACGAATTGAATTTTGGTTTTTGGAGTCTTAGTATGATTAAATTGCATTGTTTTGGACATTTTTTAAACTTTGGTTCCTTTTTAGTTAGACAAATGCTGGTAAGAGAGTCACAAATATTTTTATTTTAATATTATTTATGTTTACTATCCATCGATATTTTAATTGAATATTATATGTTGGTTAATATATGTGTGTATGTGTGTAAACGAATGTGAAGACACAAAATGTGAAGATGACATGTAGATCAACATTCTTTTCCAATTAAAACTATGTATATAATATTGTTGCTTAAAAAATAAGGGTACAATTGTAATGTTTTTTTTCTTTCCTTTTTCTTCCTCGGGAACACATTTTTTTAAAAAAATTTCTTTCTTTTCCTTCAAACTCGGGAACACAAAAAAAAAAAAAAAGTAAATCATTTCCTTCCCCTCCCATTCTTTTCTCTCAATATTTTCCTTTCTTTCTTTTCTTTCCTTAAGCTCCTGATTTAATTCAGTTTTACAATTGATTTAGAAAACGGTTAATCGGAACTTTTGATTTAGCACACGAGAGAATGAAATTTAAGATCATGCACTTCCAAATTTGCAAAAGAAACCCGCTTATTATTTACATGTTTTAGTTTAGTTCTTTTAGAATTGTAAATTTAAGCACAGTACCCTCCAAATCAAATTATATACACTAAAAAAATTATTTTTTTTAAACTGAAATTAAGAGGGCAATGTTCAAAATTAAATATGCAAGCCTTACATATTAAATTAAGAGGACAACGTCGTCACGTCACGACGATGAAAATTCTTTCTAAACTGAAATTAAGAAGACCAGTGCAACTTTGTTTGTGAAAAAAGAATATGAAAGGATATAGAACCTTTTTTTATTAAATTGTTAAATAACTCATTTGATAAATAAGTTAAAAATATATCTATTGGTAAATAAGTTTTTCAAAAACACATATTTACCTAGGCATCGAATCATGGTCCTTCTTATGTTTCCAAAGCATTTTCATTATAATGAGAGATTGGTGAGTGGTAACTACCATCTCATAGGAAGGAGATTGGTGTGGTGTCATGGAACAATATGGAAAATACTCTCATCAAATTAGACAACATGTTTAGAGATGATGGTTTTGTTTGTGGCAAAGTTTAGCCACCGTAAGCCATGATGTTGAGATGGACACCCTAAGAAAATGGAGGGTGTAGAATGAATAATTTTCTCCAAATTCTAAAATTATTCATCAGATTTTGAGCTTGTTATTAAAATTCTGGAATAGTTAATTTATGTATGAAATTCAAAATATCAAATACGGAATGGGTAGGCAGTACGGAATGAGTGGGTTGGGTATAGGTGTAGGTGTGGATAAGAGCGGTTTTGGGTGAATGTGTAGGAGTGGATGAAGAAGTAAAAGAATGCAAGAAAGAAATAGAGGAGCAACATATGACTGTAATATTTAAACCGGGAGAAAGATTTAACAAACAGGTTGACAAAATTCTTTAATGGACAATAATTAAATACAATCATTAACAACAAAATCAGAACCGAAAAACTATGAATAAAATTGTCTTTAATGCAGGTTTTGTAAAATGAAAATCTAATAAATATTCAGTTTAAAAAAATGCTAAAAAATCATTGAACTTTTCTAATCAACCAATAATGCACTCCTAACCTTACACAAGTTCATATCATAATGCATCACAACTTCATAAATTCACACTATAATGCATTTCTACCCTCACACAAATTCATCTGATAAACAAGCTCATCTCATAATGCATCACAACTTCACAAATTCTCACTATAGTCTATAATGCATTTCTACCTTCACACAAGTTCATTTCATAGTCCATCACAACTTCATAAATTCGCACTGTGACACAATCAAACAGTTTTATTTCTTTTTTAGCATAAATTTTTTTCTTCCTAATTTTTTGTGGTTTGCATCTATAAGAATTATGGTTGCTGCTTAAAAATCTTAAAAGTTAATTCCACCAACATGTCTTAATCAACATAAAAATTACAAAGATAGTGCAAAAACAAGACCTTGCAAGAAAAGACAAGTTCATTTTATTAGGATCTCTAACCTTGATCCAATCGCACGATCACAATCATGCAAAGCATAAATCATTCATAGGTAAAATCATAATCTTAAAACCTTTGAATCCCACTAATGATTAATAATCAAACGAAATGAATTGTTATTATAACCCATTAGTTGATGAAATATAAGGTAAATAAATTAAATCTAAGTAAAGAGATCATATGGCACAATGGACCCATTTATATTGATAGGATTGACCAGTCCCTCAATCTTCAAAAGCCCTCTTCACAACAACTCCAGCCTTCCCAGCAGAGATCATCGACTTCTACCACAACAAAATTTATGTTTTCCTAAACATCAAAAATACAAAATTAAATCAAAACAAAATAATATTGAATCCTCAAGAACATATTAACAGTTCATTCCAGTGCAAACCTGACTACATCTGAAAAAATAAATAAATAAAAATAAAAGACTCACCAAAAACTTGCTGTTGTTGACTGAACCACACAACGTTCATTATCCGCAATATCAATCTCTAGTCTTTTCATGATTTTATTTTTCAGATCATAACTATATAAACCCGTATTAGATCCGGGTTTCCTAAAAATAATATATCTCTTACTTTTCACACTAGTCACAGGAAAAGAAACAACACTCCCAGGGAAAACCCTCAAGCACACATAACCCAATATACATATCGAATGAAACCTCTCCCATTTGGTCTTTTGAAAACCTTTAAGCATCCATACGTTGACTCGGTCAAACGAGACTTTATGAAGAAGAGTAAGAAAACCACCCATTTCAACCAAAGAATACCGATTATCCATAGGATAAACATCCGGTAAGAAAGTTTGACGAAATCTCTCTTTAACTGTATCCATAGATACAAAGTATTTATCACTATGAACATCCCAATGAAAATACCTCCCTTGAACCGAAACCGGGTTTTCCCAATAATACTGTCGTTGACCTGTATGCAAAGGCCCGTTGATTTTTTTCCAATTTAACCATCCCAAACTTATGACATTACTTTCTAACACGAGAATCTCGCATTGGATTGGTGGGCCCATGTACACGTGGACGACTTTGTATACTTTTTTGATATGATCGTATGAAAGGCCAAATCCACATTTGCAACTGTAATGTCCTCCACATGATATGGAAGATGATGAAAGAAATGATCCTTGTTTGGTGATTAGGTTGAAAAGGTAAAGAATTCTGATTCTAATTGAGTTGGTTATTAGAAGGTACTCATTACACCAAGATTTTATACAACCATTAAATGGTATGTAAATAAATTGTTGTTTCATTTTTAGGCCTTGTTCTTCTTCCCTTATATCCATCAGACAAATTGAGTTGCTTCCGGTTGACCTTTGTAGGATTAGGGAAGCGTGGTCAAACAAGATGTTGTTGGTGATTATGGTGAACCATCGTCTGCAGACGAATTTAACCTTGTATCGGAGTAAATCAGGTGGAAGCTTTTTGAGGATCTCTAGAAGGACGTCATCGGGATGAAGGGCAAAACCGTCCGACGATTTTTTCTTTTTGGTCACATGTTCGGATTTAGATTGTCTTCTGCAACTTCTCAATGCCCTCTTCAAGGGTTTCTGTTACAAAATAATACAAACATTATGAGTTTTTTTCCAAGCCAACTTTCATGGGATTTTAGAGAAAAAGAAGGTATGCGTCTTAAATTATAGGTCTATTTAGAAGCACTTATAGTAATAATTAAGAAAGTACTCGAAACGAAATTTACATGTTTTATTGCACATGCACGTAAGTAACGATATTATTTTAGGTACGAGTATGATTGTCATAATCTAAAATGCTATAAAGAATATGATCTTCTTGTAAGCCTTGATATAAATATTGCTACACATCTCTATTGCAATGAACTCCCTAGAATTGTCCGTATAGATAGTATTGTTGCTTATTTTGATGATCCTCAAATAGAAGAACATGGCATCACAAAACACAAAATATGAGATTACATAAATGGGTTAAATAGCACAATAAAGAGGATTTGGCCGAGAATCTAGTAGTTGAGGAATTTTTAGGGAAAAAAAAATGAAAGTAGATCTATATTTGTTGATTCCTAAAGACGTCAACATCTTGCCTAAATCTTCTTCCATAATGGACATACTTCTCTTCCATTGATGTTGCATGTTTTACAAAAAGATTGTATCCCCAACTCATAACCTTGATGTAAATAAACACAGACCAATAGACATCTGACTTCCTATCTCCATAAGCTATTTAAACATAAGACATTGCATTCGTACTGTATAAGAATCCAACTACATTACCTTGGATAATGCACGTGTTGTCTAACAAACGGCTAAGACAATTCTAAGCAATTTTCAATGCAATAAAGAAATGTAAATCATTTTTCAAGAAGGACCAAAAAAGAATGCATATTTCATCTCTAATGAACTGAAAATAAGAGCTCCTTCTACTGTTGTAAATTGTAATAGAATCTGGCCATTCCAAAGGAATGTCTTATTTTGTGCCAAAGAGGCAAAGAAATAAATTCATCACCCCACTAAATTGATTCAAGACGGAAAGAAACAATCTTTGTTAAGTTACTGTATCACACTACTTGTTATTGGCAATAACTAAACAATCTCTGTGGAATTGTCCTTTATCCCAACCGATTAAACTCACAAAATCTTTACCAATAATCAGGTTCAACACTTTTTTTAACAGTGATTGCATTAAACAAAACTCTAGCAAGAAAATAGATCATCAGCAGAGTTATAAACCTGTTAGATATTGGTCAATCTAAGAATAAAGATCAACATTGGTTAGGGTTTAAGCACTTCAACAAACGATTCCAAGAAAACAAAGTAATAATGCAAAACGAAAAAAAAAGACAGTCATTTATGTGGTTCACACGATCAGGGATCTTCAGCTACGTCCACAGGCACAAACACGAGAGAGAGAGTTTTTATTGATTTGTGATGAATGGATTTCTAATACATTAGGTTACATGAATTCAAAGAATATAAATATTAGTAGTTTGACCTAAAACTGTCAATAAAACCAAGCCAAAAGTTTACAAATCTTGCCCATGAGTCCATGACAAAATCTGAAGGCAAATCTGATATAGGAACTATCCCACAAAAAATTTCTTCCTAGGGCACCCAATTGTTTGGTCTGCCTAAATGCTATAGGGTTAAAGAGATGTATCAGTCTCCACAACTTAACACGTACACTATGCAAAGCAAGCTGGATATGTCTGATCCACATACCAAACTTGAGGCGAGTGTAAAACATTTAACTAATTTGTTAAATTAGGAATTATTTCAGGTTAATTACAGACTGTTTCCTTAAGCTTTTTTTTATCTTTACAAGGTTCTACCTTAAGAAATAAAGATTATCTTTTTAGATAAGTCTTTTTTATTCCAAAATTAGAAGTCTATTAGTTATAAATAGACAACCACTCGCATATGTTTTTAATTAATTCTTTGTAATATAGAAAATTTTCTAAATCAATATTTTTCCTTTCCTTCATTCTTTAGATAGCATTGTTGTTGATTTTCGTGATTCTCGATATAGAAGTCCAGTAGTGAATCACTAAATACGGGACTACAAAAATAGATTAAATCGCTGGAAATAGTGAAATTGAGTAATCACGTCGGACCCGATGAAATTTAGGTAAAAATGCAAAACAAAAAATGGATCTACACAATGAAAGTCCAAATCATGCATAGATCTTTTCCATAATGATACGGCATCCCTATTATTGGGGTAGATATGTAAATCACTATGAATACAAGAAGTCTTGGTTCGAGTTGAGAGGGGAGAAGTAGAATTGACATGAAATTTTTGTTGTAAAGATATATCTCAACTTCCGGGAGCTACAATTCCCTTGCATGTTCGAACATTCATCTCCAAAAGCTATGTGAGCATAAAATCTTTTCGTATTCCTTCCACCTATATCCCTATCTTCCAGAAAATATCAAACTATATTTGTCTGAAACTAGTGTGATAATTTGGAAATTTGTCAAATAATTAAGAAAGCGGATAAGCTTCTGGATATGGTGATCATCTGTACTTTTTGGACACTATGGTCATTTAAAAATGTGATGGTGTTCAAAGTTGTCCTTTTCGACTCTTTTATACTGCATTCTTACAGGTGGGTATGGAACCGATGTAGAGGGAGTAGAATATGGTGGACTGAGTGGATTAAAGAAAATCCTAATTAAAACTGCTATTAGATCATGTATCTGTAACTATTTTTTTAACTCCTCTAAGCCTCTTGCTAAGAGCATCATCGCAGACTGCTGTTTAAAAAAAATGGTAATTGATGATTAAACATTCCTTTTCCAGGAACTGGAAGGACCAAAAAGGGAAATCTACCTCCTCTGAAAATTGATTGAAAAGAAGGTACACATCTTCATCATGCACGCGCACAAATGTTCACACCTTCTTAGAGTTAACATAAATTCTAAAATGGAGGCCAACGGTTGTAATCTAGCAGTTATACATATCAAAAGTATGTAATCAATTGGCCATATATAAGAACTAATATGCATCAACTCATCTATCAGCCAGCAAAAGGTTCGTGACATATACTGATTAGCTATATACAAAATGAAATTACATACACTAAATTACGGTCCAATTGATATACACGTTCACGTCGACTGGCAAGCACATAAGAAATACATTTCACATCAACGATCCTCAAAATTACATAAAGGAAAGAAAGAAGTACATAAAAAGCCAGATTGATGAATTTGAGACAAGAAGGTGGGAAGAAGAAACCTGTAGTGCGCTAGCTTCCATCTTGAAGAATTGGAGGATGATCGGAGTAAGGTTACCGGAGAGTAATCGGGGGGAAAAGGGGAGAAAATGAGGTTTCTCTAGGGCTCAATTCAGCAGCAGCGGAGATACATATGTTTCCCAATATAGCCGTAGCGGTGGAGGTTTGTAATTGAATTTACGAAATCTTGTAATAATATTACAGAGATATTCATTTATATTCAAATTTTATTTAAACAGCTTTTGTGTCCGAAAAATGAAAGTTAATTTAAAACCTTTATTTATTTATTTATTTATTCTTTAAGTAGTATTTCGCCAAAAAAAATCCGAAGAAGATTATGTGACTTTGTTGTTAATGTCATATATTCAAACATCATATATTTGGTCGGGTCCGAATCCAATAAAAATATCCATATATATTCACAATATCTATATTCAAATATCCATGTATTTGCTGGGGTCCAAGTCCAGTAAAAAAATTCAGCATAAAAATATATGAATACAAATATATAAACATAATTTTATCGTAGTAGATAATGCCATATATATATATATATATATATATATATATATATATATATATATATATATATATATATATATATATATATATATATATATATATATATATATATATATATATATATATATATATATATATATATATATATATATATATATTCGTTTATATTATGATATCAAGTGTTAGCAAATTTCGACTTTCTACCAAAATTGTGAAATATTATTTATATAATTATTTAACTATATAATATTCAGTAGTATAAATACTGACACAATATTTCGAAGTAAATTATAAATTGTTGGGTTTTAACATGTATAAATGGAAAAGTTCTAAAAAGCTTGTCATGGCTCCGCGATGGCGCGACATGGCTCCAAGGCTTGTACCTGCCGCCAAGTTTTACCAAAATGTCGTTTTAACTCGTATATGTCTATAAAAATAGATAATAGTTGAAAATACGTATAAAAATATTAATTATATATAAAATTGTCGCCTTATGTCACGCCATACAAATGACGTGGTTCGCCAAGGCTCATAAAAAGTTTGAAGCTTCACATTACCGCCAAGTCACGCGTTATGTTATTTAGAACCTTAAATGGTCTCTGTGCTTTTTTTTTTTAAATCTGAAGCTTATTCCCTAAGTTTAAAAAATTTCACAGATGGTCCTTATGTTTTCAAAACTTTTGATGTTTGGTCTTTATTACTCAGCACGATAAGTTTTGTCCATTAACTAAAGGTCATTTTCGTTATTTCACTACCACAAAGACCATTTATGAAGCTTTGACTTATTTAAAATATCTCTCTCTCTCTCTCTCATCCCTTAGCTATTTTCATTCTCAACCACTCTCTTTAATCCTTTCATCATCTTCATTCTCAAACAACAACCCTGAAATCGACGGACCTACCCCAAAGATTAAAAAAATTAACGATTAAAATGGAAACCCCAACCACCATCAACCTTTTTCAGAGTGAAGAAGTTAGCAGAGATATGGTCTCATTCAACCCTTCTAAAGGGGTATAGCAAAGAAAAGCATCAGCTCCATGGATTTATCCATAGTTGTACCTAGGTATGAAAGTGGGTTCAAACCCGGACCGGATGGACCCGAACCCGGAAAACCCAGAACCGGTTAACGGAACTTTGTAGAACCGGAAACCAGACCAGTATATAGGAACCAGTTCCGGGCACGGTATCGGTAAAGTAGGTCTAGAACCGGAAAACCTGGAAACATCAAAGTGGGTAGGTTGGAACCGGATAAAATGGGTTTAGAACCGGGAAACCCGAAAACCCAGAATTTTTGGCAATTACTTACTACTTAGTGGGTTGAACTTTAAGAGAATGTAAGTCATTGATTATGAAACAAAAATTGATAAAATTATAGTCTAAAATCACGTGTAGACTCTAAACTACACGCCAGAAAAAGAACGCATACGACTTTAAGCAAATGAAATATACATGTGTTAACATTTTCACAAAATACAAAGTACAAAAATAAATAGCTGAAAAGTTGAAAATTTTCAGCTTTGATATCCCGAATTTGGGGGACTGTAAGTCATTGAATATTAAACCAAAAATAACAAAATTATAGTCTAAAATCATGTACAAACTCTAAACTACAAGTTGGAAAAAACCGCATGTCAATCCGACTTCAAACAAATTAGATATGCATGTTTTGAAACTTTCATAGAATACAAAAAAGCTGAAAAACTAAAAAACTTCCAACTTTGATATCTCGACTTTGGGAGATTGTATATCAATGAATATAAAACAAAAAATGACAAATTTGTAGTCTAAAATCATGTAGAAACTCTAAACTACAGTGTTGGAAAAAAAAATTGTATGTCAATTCAAGTTAAAATGAATGAGATATGCATGTTTTTAACGTTTCATAGAAACCGGTTCCAGCCCCTAAAAGTGGTTCCGGTTCCTAACGTCGATTCTGATTTTTAGACCTGGTTTACCGGGACCCGACGAACCTAACTTGGATTACCCGGAACTCGGAAAAAGCCAAATTTTAAACCCAAAACCAAAATTGTTTCTATATATTCTGATTCTAACTATTCAAGTTCCAATCCGGTTTTCCGGTTTTAAATCTCATCCCTAGTTGTACCACACTTGATCAGTATACATTTATTCCTTTGCATTGCATCAATATCTCCGTCTTTCTTGTCCCTAAACACATACAACAACAAAGAACCAACAAAGCAGTAAGTTAAATCAACCCCACCTCCAATGGGATCAATCAACCCGATTCCTTGTTGGGTTTCTCATAGGTCTTCAAATAAAAAAACCCATATGTTTGGTTTATGTGTTTGAGGACGATTAATCACACTTTTTTCCTTTTCTATCAAATTTCAGTATCATCTAGAAGTGTGCAGAGGAAGCAATTTTAGAGTCCAGTTTCACCAAATCAATGAAGCTTACGATCTATGCTCTCTCACTCTATTTTGAAACTCGGTTCCTTACTTTTTATCACCTCGAAGAATCAATTGCATTTACAAATGGAATGGGAGAAAATGGATTGGGGTTTTTTGGAGGGATGATTGGAGAAGATGAAGATGAAGAAGAAGAGAGAAATGGAGAGATGATGATGGTTCTGGTGGCGGTAGCTACAGAAAAGGGAGGAAAGGGAGATTCTAATGGTGGCTCTTACTAGCAAACTCAACAAACCCATAACACAAAATCGATTTCCAAAACATATGTGTTTAAACCTGTGTTTTAGTTACAGGTGTTCTCGATAATCTCATGAACCAATGATTCAAACTACTCACTTTTGGTTCCCGATCATTATGAAGATAAAGATGTTCTTAACTGATTTTAGGGGAAAATCCAAAAGCATGATGATGTTAAAGATGGAAAATCAGATTAATTTTTTTCAGATTCAGTTATTGGTGCTCACTTTCTTTTAATGGTGGAGTGTGGGTGATGATGAAGAAGTTAAAGGGGAGAGAGAGAGAGAGAGAGAGAGAGAGGGTTAACGATTACAGGTCAGAGGACTTCCACTAAGATCCCCAATTTTAGTTGATGAATGAGGTAGCTCATGTAAACTTTTACGGCGTTCTATATTCCTAACAACAAAAACATTTTCATGTCTAAAACCCTAAGTTACTAGACTATGCTTTTAAACAGTACTCCTAACATCATAACATTTAGGCAGTATAACAACTATAACTTGAAGTAAATCCATGTTTTATCTTGACATAAAACCAATAACAACAACAACATATAATATACCACGTTTTATCTTGTCATAAAACTAACAATAACAACATACTTTATAAATTAACATATAAAACTTCCGAATATAACTTCGGAACTATATCGCACACAACATATATATAGAGTCCTAAGTATAACTCAAGATCTACATTAGTATACTATTATAACAATAACATGCTAACAACTTTACGATAGTTGTATACTTTCAGATACAAAATAACTATATCCCGGTTATATACTATCATATAGATATAATAATAACATATATATATAATATTTAGCATGCATTTTCCCCTGAAATATTAGAAAGTGGGGCCATGAAACTCACCTTAGCATCATGATTTTATGTAATCTAAGCAGAAACGGTCAGTGGTACGAGGTCGTTGGGGCTCGAGAAGCGAAACGGCTCCAGCAAACGAGAGAGAAAGAAGGGAAATGTTGTAAGGAAGTGAATGGTTTGAAGCCTCTATTTATAGGCTGATTTTTGGCCCTCACGACGTGAGAAATGATAGGTTCACGTCGTGAGTTATAGTAAGAGTTATCTTGTAGCTTTAACGCGTGTTTTCTAGCCCCAATTCGTGTCCTGCAGCGTCCTCACGTCGTGAGAAAACCTTGCTCACGTCGTGAGCTTTTGGGTTATCATTCCATAGACTTCTAGCTTCGAAATGTGGTGTTTTGACTCCTCACGTCGTGAGTTTTGATGCTCACGTCGTGAGTCTTGGCAGATTAGGGTTTCTGCCACGTGTCATGCTCTAAGACAGCTGTAACTTCACAAGGTCGTAACTTTTGCATACGAACTCCGTTTTTGACTTTCTTTATGTCCATGCATAGCTATTTTTCGATTACTACAACTCTCTTTTAGACTCCAATAGCTAATTCTAAGTCTATTTTAAATTCCTCTTGTTACAAAGGCTATAGTGATAGAATTTATCATAACTTCTCTATGCAAAGTCAGATTTAGACGTTCTATATATTTTTGGAATCGTGTAGACTTGTAGTGTTGAATGATAACTTCATTAAATATTAAAGTAAATTGATTATAATATGTGTTTGTTATATTTATGGGAACTATCTTTGACCTAATTTTGACGGGTGTTACATTCTCCCCCCGTTGAAATAATTTCGTCCCGAAATTTATCTTGTGGACGAGGAACTTTTTAATTAGTTGGGGAAAAATTTGTGGATATTGCTTAGTTGTTGATGTAACTTAAGTTGATATGCGACATAAACAATTCTTGCTAGAATTTCAAAAGTCCTATATACCATGGGTTTAGTTTGCCTTGTTTCCCGAATCGAATCACGGTTTTCCAAGGAGAGACCTTCAATATTACTTTATCTCCAACTTTATGATTTTTAGGGTTTTTTGTTTTCCATAGAACCTAAACATGTGTGTGTGTGTATATATATATATATATATATATATATATATATATATATATATATATATATATATAAGGTTAGGTTCATGTGAGACAGCTTAATTTTAGGAAACCGTGAGACCATTTTTCTAATGAAATATTATAATACTCTAGTATTCATAAAAAATTAAATATGTGTAATATTCTAATATTTTAAAACAATAATTTTAACATATTTTACATTGAAATATTCCAAAACATATAATGTTAAAATATATTGCATATTCTATTCCCGACTTATGAACAGTTCCCAGTCAAATGGGTGTTGTTCATCGACTTGGGGGCTAAAATGTGCTTATTTATCGGCTTCCTTTTTCACCGTCAATCTCAAACTGTTGATATTATATTGCATTGGGCAACAAAAAATCTAGGGTAATGGTCTTGTATGTCAATGTGGTATGTTTGCTAGTTGAACATCGAACCCTTTGTGAGGTATATTGCATTATTAATTTCACAATAAATTTAGTGCATGACAAATCACCACATAACTTAGTTCATATATAGTTGATGGTTGTCGAGACCAACAAATAAATAACCATATGTTCTAACACAAATAAAATAGTGACAAAAGGGTCGAATCTTCGGAGATTGACTCAATTTGTTTATCTATTACGTCTTTTTATAAAAATATCTTTATAACGAGAATTATATAAGGGGGTTAGTTGGTTTGTTTATAACTCTAAAACAACAAGCTAAAAATGTAAATGAGTGAGAAAAAGTATGTTGATGTAAATCAATAAGGTTGGGATAGTTAACATTGGAATTTCATCATATACATCCGGACGTTTCATATTAATTTTATGATACTAACTTCTAACTACTAACCACTCGTTCAAAAGAAAGAAAGAAAAACAATTTGAGCCTAGCAGAGTCATCAATTTCTATATCAACAAAATATATGCTTTCCAAATCATCATAAATATAAAATAAATCAATAAATAATAGTGAAATACAATTAAATTTTCAAGAACATCTTAAGACACAGGGAACCTAATCCTAAGCTAGTTGTTGGTGGGTAAGATTGTTTCTAGACAATTTATTTGAACTGGGTGTTGTATCATCAGTAGGCTAAAAATTCTACAACATGAAAGAGTGGGTGAAGATTAGTGTTTGTATACCGTGTAATCTTTGGGTTCCATACACTTGTAACATATCGTCCCTAGCATGCCTAAACTCTAAACTCGGATTTGCCTAAATAGTAAGTACATATCGAGTTACCAATCCAATGATGTTGTGACAAAATTAAACAACTTGGTGTTACTATGTTTCATAGTACCCTTTTCAATTTATTTCATTCAGTTTAAAACACAAACACATAGATAGATAGATAGTCATATTTCATTCGGTCTAGCTATTAGCCTACTAGATCATAAGGTGGGTTAAAATAGTAAAAGACTCGACTTAAAAAAATCAGAAGTGTTATTAAGAGGTCATTTTTTTTACTTGGAAGTTAAACCAAGTCCATATATACAATACAAAACCTTTGATTGACTTGACAGGCACAGGCACAGGCACAGGCACAGGCGCAGGCACAGGCACAAAAAACCGTACTTTTGTATCAAATACTATAAGTACAGTGTACTCTGATCAAATGGCATTGACCCATTCCAACAAATCAACACAAGAAAACCAATGTAAGTGTTGTAAAGTTTATTATATTTCTTTACAGGCAAAAAAGAGGATTTTGTTGATGAGTAGATGCCCATGTAGACATAGTTTAGGAAAATTACAATTTATCTCAACATGTTTGTTTGTAGGCCATATATGGAAACATTTGGCTTTGCTTTAATTTTGCATTCAAAACAACAAAACAAGTAATGATCTGTTCATCCAAAACGTTTCTTAAATAGTTGATGTCTCTTTGCCGGATCCTTAGGCTTGCTCTTTGCAAAACCTCCCTTTTGTCCACTCCTGCAAACCAACCAAACACATCACTTATATATATCACAAAAAGAAAAAGCCATATAATTAATAATTAAATAGGCCACCAAACCAACCTGAACTCATGATAGATATTTCCTTTAGCTCCCGACATGGCACTCATGGACCCCATCATACGCTTTTGCCGTGCATTGTCATCTGTATCATCTTCCAAGCCTAACTTATCATCCCCAGCACTTAACACCTATATAGTATATACATATCATGTCATATAAGCATGTATTCTAACACACCTACTCCTCATGCTTGCTTCAAAGTTATACCAGCAGCAGAAATTCAGCATTAAGTCGAGACCTTGTTAAGAAGAGAAACTTGGTCCTTGAGACAATCATAGCTCAACTCTGCCTTACTGTCTGGTGGAGGCAGACTTGTTATCACCTGTTCAAAACCAACCACACAAATATTATATTAATCTCGGGTTTTTTTTATTTTATTTTTTTGAATAAACACTAACTGATGAATTACCTTAAAACTATAACCTTGATCGATCAAAAATTGCTGCCGTTTAGTTGAGTAGTACATTTCCTACATCATTCATGTCTTTGACAAATTAGCCGTCAATTCATGATACGTTTGTCTTTTTTAGACCTTCAATAATACTGTATGATATATTATATTATTACCTACCTGTGTATCTGTAGATACTAGGGAGTAGAAGAAGGCATTATATTCCTCTTTTCCACCTGCCATTCTATCCTGCAGACGACCCTACACTCCACATCCTTAAAATATAATAACAAATTCAAATTTTAAAATAATTAAATAATTAATTAAAAAAAATTACCTTAGCCCTGAGAATACGGCCAAGACGTTGGGCTTCTTGACGTCTGGAACCAGCATGTGATGAAATTTGAATAACTACATTTGCTTCCGGAATATCTATTGAATTATCTCCCACCTACAGCAAACAAAAACAAACATTTTAAAATTTTAAAAGACAACGTACACATGAAACAAACAAACATTCATTCATTACCTTTGACAGGAATACAGTGTTGACTTTCTTGCCGTTTTTGAATTCATCCAGTATCTTTGTCCTTTCAATATGGCTGAACACCAAATATAAAGTTTTTAAATTTAACATGTGCAAGCGAAGATAAAAGGTTGCCTTTTTTTCTTTTAAAGTCAAAAATATATGGACCTTGTGGCACCATAAATCATTGGTTTACGAAGCTTCGTTGCATACTCCGTGAGTGCAAAAAGATTGTCAGCAAAAACGATAACCTTATCATCACGTTGTTCCCCATGGAACCAAATAAGAAACTCACAAGCCCTAAACTTGTTAGGGTTCATCACATATAATGCCTGCATAACATACACAATTATCAACTACAATTACTATTGATTCTAATAAGATCATACATACATACATACCTGTTTCTTCTTGGAATTTTCATGTTTTAGATATTCAGCAAAAAACTCTTTTGTCATTGGACACCACACTTCAGCACATTGCACATTTGCAATGAATCCTCCTTTAACCAAATCCAACCAATTTGCCTCGTATAATTTCGGACCAATAAGAAAATTCAAATCCGTAATCCTTTCATCCTCTCTAACAAGTGTAGCTACAAAACAATAAAAAATATATATATATATAAAAAACTCCAACCTCAGACAAAAGAACATTAAATCCTTAGTATTCCAGAAGCATACCAGTAAGCCCAAGCTTGCAGTGAGATTTAGTGATGCTAATAACTTTACGAAACATATGTGCAGGTACCACGTGCACCTGAAATTTGTTTTGTTTTTTTGGAATATAAGGGTAAAATGGTCATGATTACTGTATTCAAAAGTGTATGTGTATGTACCTCGTCCATGAGTAGCAAACCCCATTCTCTATTTCTTATTTCTTCAATGATTTTCTCAGAGTCTTGGGATCTTTTACCACCAAAAGCAAGCATGTTGTAAGTGGTGACAACAACTCCAGCATTTCCACAAATCCTTTCTTTACTATCGGATGTAAAGCGACATATATGTTCATCACGAATGTTTGACCATAACTTGAATTGAAAAGCCCATTGGTCAACAGAAACAGCATTTGTTGCTAAACAGAGACAGCTCTTTTTAATCCTGCAGGCTGCAGAAACCCCCACTAAAGACTTTCCAGCACCACAAGGTAACACAATGATCCCAGACCTTGCTCTTCCTGCAGCCTCAACAAATGTTACCAAAAAACTCTCTCTCAACAAATACAAATATTAACTACTTTTTCTAATCAGCGTCTAATTACCATTTCCAAACATCTTACTAAGACTCTTCTCTTGATAAGGTCGTGGTTGTGCTTGAGGCTTTAATTCCATCTCAACATCCGGATTTATCTGCGCAATTTGCTTATCAATAATTATCAATTAATTGTAGAAAAGACTATGGGGTTGAATGTTTCTTTTTCACAGCTAAGCTATACATGAATGTTTCTTTTTTACTTAATCTGGAAAGAACGACTTAATGGGTTAAGTCAAAAAGCTTATGAAACCAACCGTTTACCTATTTTCCCTTTTTATTTTTCCCACCCAACTCCTCTGATGTTAAAACTGATGAATATTGTTTAAAGCGATGAACATTGTGAAAACTGTTTGTTGGAATGTATGGGTAAAAATTAACAGTTAGTCTGTTTACAAATCACATTGCATAATGAACCAAGAATGTCTGTCATACAAGTATGAGAGAGAACTAACAGTATCATTGCGAAAATCATACTCCTCCAACATGGGATAGTTTAAAGCATTTGGCAAGCACCTCTGCTTTACATTTTCAACCTGTCAAGTAATTAATTTTCTTCAATCAATGATGCAGTAAATCTACAAATCACTCTTCGACCTTTTTTTTTAAGTGATCGTTATAAATAAGATGACCTTCATCAGAAACGGATACAATGTATCATATACTATACCTGAGCGGGGTCAATTTCAAATGAATGAGCTTCTTTTTCTTCAGCTGCAGCTGCCAGCTGTGCTTCTGTTAGCAGTTCCTCATGTCTGCCTTCAACTTCACCTACTGATCTACTAACAGCAAACCCATCGTCACCCTGAATGTGAGAATAGACAGAATGATCAAGATCAATCCCTCATATAAAACAACATAAAAAAGAAGAATAAGAATAATAGCTACAACCTCGTTGGAAATCCTCGCTCGAGATATGACTTCATCACTTAATAATCTCTTCAATACCTGCAAACACCAATCAGATAACAGAATTAATAATTAAATATTTGAATATCCATCCATATACAATCTGTTGTTTAAAGATTAAGAAAAGAATAAGCAGTCTTGCCTCCGGGAATGGAGATTCAACTAGGTAACGATTCTTTTTCAGTACAAGCTTTACTTTTCCATAATTGGATGTTGAAGCATGAATGAAATCGATCATCTCTTTAGGGAGCTTCAATTCGTCTTTGAAAGCTTGTTCAACACAGCTATTATGGTTTCAGTTTCTAGACCCACTGACACAGCTGCATAAAGTGAGTGTGGAGTCAGGTTGTACTCATGCATCGACTCTGGCCTATATATAAGCACAAACACCCCAAACATGAAAGATCAATCTCAGATTTTTTATATATATACTGATAGTTGAGATGCAGACTTATATATATTACCTGCAGACAGGTTCTGCAATTGCAATTAGAAAATCATAAGCTTGTTTATACAATGGAGAGAAGGTTTCTAGAAAGATCCGGCCATCTGCACAGGCCCATAATGGCCGATTCACATGATCTGCTTTAAGTTCCAATTTGGTAAAATCTCTCTTATTTCCTTCTCCATCACCTGCTTATACAAACCAAGAAAACATTGATTTAGATATGAAAGATATCGAATCACTATTAATATATAATAATTAGATAAAAATACCATCAGGATCATCCTCACCAAATTCTTCAACATAATATGCATCCTCCTCTTCAAAAGCTGCAGCTTTATAGTCCTCCTGTCATGTGTTAAAACACTCATACATTAACCGACTAGGATTACTCAATCTTTCTAGGAAAGGTTTCATTGACTTTTGAGTAAATCTTCGTTTTCTCATGTGAAGGTTGAAGTGTAATCTAAATGTTCATTGATATGAGATACCCTAGTTCAGTTATAAATTCATCAAACATAGTGAAACAGTAAGACACTTCCAATATACCAATTGAACATAGAATAATCAAACGGTGACAATGATGAACAGCAATTTAACTTCTTTGTAGGATGAAAAGTTCATCAACTTCAATGAACCAATTGTCTGACCTAACCCTAGATGTAGTAGAATTCAGATTTTCTTTAGTTAAACAATTCTCCTACCCAAAATAATAAAATCAAATGGTGTTAATAACAATTAACAAATTACAAATTCTTTTTGCGAACAACCTTGGCTGATAGCTTGTGCTTCTTGCTAGGTCTCCCACTTGTATCACCTGCGAGCAAACACATAAAGAGTTAGATAATTATCGCATTCATCCATACAAGCTTTTGTGTTTTGATTGCGATCCTTATATGTTGATCATAAATTAGGGGTTTTTTTCTAAATTAAATCCGAATATACCGTGCCCCATGATCGATCGGTTCTTAGATTTGTCAACCGAATCAACAATTCGTGTGTGCGGATTGGGAGAAGATGAAGATCTTTTCAGACAGTATAGTAGTGAGGAAATCACTGACAACTGCAGGTTATATACTTATATGGCCGAGTTTTGTTAGGCGGATGTACGGAATGAAAACGGGAGGAAAGGAGGAGATGATCTTGTTCCCGAGTTTTTTTTTTTTGGTGGATTTGGAAAGAAAAGAACAGAAGATAAAGGAAGATCTTCCCTCCTAATCTTCCTCCCTGGAGAGATTTGGAGAGAAGTCGACCGTATCTTCATCCAATTTGTTTGAAGTTTATCCAATTACCCTTCTTATCACATACAAGATTTCATCCTCAAGCCGTTCATCAGGTCTTCATGTTCGTCCCTGCAATCTTACACAGATTGCACATAGCTAAAACTTGTTCCTTTTTTTCTTTTTCTTTTTTCAATTCAGTGTTTGTATTTCAACTGAGAATTAATCAATGTCGTATCAAATAATGTATATGGGTATTCTTTGAGTTTTGAATCAATAAACTGAAATCTGTTTTGGTTAGAGTAATTTTCTTGTTGTTGCTTTACGTGTGTGGCCATGTGTATTGACTCATGATTCTAAGTTGGGATATTATTAAAATACAAGAATAGAATGTTATGTAAAATTATTAGTGCGCAGTCACAAACACTTTTGATGTTTTCATCAGCCAAGTTTTTAAACAATTCTTTTAATTTTAAACATTCTAAAATTTTCACTGTTACTGTTGATGTTTTCATCTGCCATGTTTTTGACCTTTTTGCCCTTCTACAATTAGAGAATCATGCTCATGTAAACACAATGATTCAGGTAATGCCATTTATTCTTGACTTTTTTGCCCTTGTACAATTAGAGAATCTCACGTTTCTTGAACTCTTATCTTTCTCACTGCTACATTCTGCAGATGTCTTCCTATCTTGACTCAATAGGATTTCTCCTAAACTAGTTTCACTTGTAGGATTTGTACATAGATGCTGCCAAAAAAAACATAACGCGTTTCTATGTTTGACTTATTTTTGGCTTCACGAATTGAATTTTGGTTTTTGGAGTCTTAGTATGATTAAATTGCATTGTTTTGGACATTTCTTAAATTTTGGTTCCTTTTTAGTTAGACAAATGCTAGTAAGAGAGTCACAAATATTTTCATTTTAATATTATTTATATTTGCTATCCATCGATATTTTAATTGAATATTATATATTGGTGGTATTTGACTAAATATGTGTATGTGTGTAAAAGAATGTGAAGACACAAAACGTGAAGATGACATGTAGATCAACATTCTTTTCCAGTTAAAACTATGTATGTAATATGATTGCTAAAAAAATAAATGTAAAATTGTAATGTTGTTTTTTTTTTCTTTTCTTTTTCTTCCAATTTGGGAACACATTTTTTTTTAAATTTCTTTTTTTTCCTTCGAACTCGGGAACACGAAAAAAAATTAATCATTTCCTTCCCCTCCTTTTCTTTTCCGGATTTCAGTTTTAGGATTGACTCAGAAAACGGTTAATTGGAACTTTTGATTTAGCAGACGAGACAATGAAATTTAAGATCATGCACTTCCAAATTTGCAAAAGAGACCCGCTTATTATTTACATGTTTTAGTTTAGTTCTTTTAAAATTGTAAATTTAAGCACAGTACCCTCCAAATCAAATTATATATACTAAAAAATTATTTTTTTATATTTTTTTAAGCTGAAATTAAGAGGACAACGTTCCATATGCAAGCCTTACATATTAAATTAAGAGGACAACATCACGACGATGAAAATTCTTTCTATACTAAAATTAAGAAGACTAGTGCAACTTTGTTTGTGAAAAAAGAATATGAAAGGATAGAGAACTTTTTTTTATTAAATTGTTAAATAACTCGTTTGATAAATAAGTTAAAAATATATCTGTTGGTAAATAAGTTTTTCGAAAACACATATTTATTTAAGAACTCCTAGGCAAAGAATCAAGTCCTTCTTATGTTTCCGAAGCATTTTCATTATGATGAGAGATCGGTGAGTGATAACTACCATCTCATAGGAAGGAGTTTGGTGTGGTATCTTGGAGCAATATGGAAAATACTCTCATCAAATTAGACAACATGTTTAGAGATGATAATTTTGGTTGTGGCAAAGTTTAGACACCGGAAGTCACGATGTTGAGATGGACACCCTAAGAAAATGCAGGGTGTAGAATGAATAATTTTCTCAAAATTCGAAAATTATTCATCTCATAGTGCATCACAACTTCATAAATTCGCACTGTGACACAATCAAACAGTCTTGTGTCTTTTTTAGCATAAATTCTTTTCTTCCTAATTTTTTGTGGTTGGCATCTATAAGAATTATGGTTGTTGCGTAAAATTCTTAAAAAATTAATTCCACCGACATGTCTTAATCAACATAAAATTACAAAGATAGCGCAAAAACAAGACCTTGCGAGAAAACTTAGAGACAAGTTCATTTTATTAGGATCTCTAACCTTGATCCAATCATACGATCACAATCTTGCAAAGCATAAAACTAAAATCATAATCTCAAAACCTTTGAATCCCACTAATGATTAATAATCCAACCAAATGAATTGTTATTATAACCCATTAGTTGATGAAATATAAGGTAAATAAATTAAATCTAAGTAAAGAGATCATATGGCACAATGGATCCATTTATATTGATAGGATTAACCAGTCCCCTAAATCTTCAAAAGCTCTCTTCACAACAACTCCAGCCTTCACAGCAGAGACATCGACTTCTACCGCAATAAAATTTATGTTTTCCTAAACATCAAAAACACAAAATTAAATCAAAACAAAATAATATTGAACCCTCAAGAACATATTAACAGTTCATTCCAGTGCAAAGCGGACTACATCTGAAAAAGCATATAAATAAATAAATAAATAAAAATAAAAGACTCACCAAAAACTTGATGTTGTTGACTGAACCACACAACGTTCATTATCCGCGATATCAATCTCCAGTCTTTTCATGATTTTATTTTTCAGATCATAACTATATAAACCCGTATTAGATCCGGGTTTCCTAAAAATAATATATCTCTTACTTTTCACACTAGTCACAGGAAAAGAAACAACACTCCCAGGGAAAACCCTCAAGCACACATAACCCAATATACATATCGAATGAAACCTCTCCCATTTGGTCTTTTGAAAACCTTTAAGCATCCATACATTGACTCGGTCAAACGAGACTTTATGAAGAAGAGTAAGAAAACCACCCATTTCAACCAAAGAATACCGATTATCCATAGGATAAACATCCGATCCCGGTAAGAAAGTTTGACGAAATCTCTCTTTAACTGTATCCATAGAAACCAAGTATTTATCACTATGAACATCCCAATGAAAGTACCTCCCTTGAACCGAAACCGGGTTTTCCCAATAATACTGTCGTTGACCCGTATACGAAGTCCCGTTGACTTTTTTCCAAATTATCCATGCGTTACTTGGGATATTACTTTCTAACACGAGAATCTCGCATTGGATTGGTGGGCCCATGTACACGTGGACGACTTTGTATACTTTTTTGAATGGATCGTACGACATGCCGAGTCCACACTTGCAGTTGTAATGTCCTCCACATGATACGGAAGGTGATGAAATAAATGATCCTTGTTTGGTGATTAGGTTGAAAAGGTAAAGAATTCCGATTCGAATTGAGTCGGTTAGTAGAAGGTACTCATTACACCAAGATTTTATACAACCATGAAATGGTATCTTAATAAATTGTTGTTTCATTTTTAGACCTTGTTCTTCTTCCCTTATATCCATCAGACGAATTGTGTTGCTTCCGGTTGACGTTTGTAGGATTAGGGAAGCGTGGTCAAACAAGATGTTGTCGGTGATTAGGAAGAACCATCGTCTGCAGACGAATTTAACCTTGTATCGGAGTAAATCAGGTGGAAGCTTTTTGAGGATCTCTAGAAGGACGTCATCGGGAAGAAGGGCAAAACCGTCCAACGATTTTTTCTTTTTGGTCACATGTTCAGATTTAGATTGTCTTCTGCAACTTCTCAATGCCCTCTTCAAGGGTTTCTGTTACAAAATAATACATACATTATGATTTTTTTTCTAAGCCAACTTTCATGGGATTTTAGAGAAAACGAAGGTACGCGTCTTAAATTATAGGTCTATTTAGAAGCACTTATGGTAATAATTAAGAAAGTACTCGAAACGAAATTTGCATGTTTTATTGTGCATGAACGTAAGTAACGATACTTTTTTAGGTATGAGTATGATTGTCACAATCTAAAATGCTGTAAAGAATATGATCTTCTTGAAAGCCTTGATATAAATATCTTTATGCATCTCTATTGCAATGAACATACTTCTCTTCCATTGATATTGCATGTTTTACAAAAAGATTGTATCCCCAACTCATAACCTTGATGTAAATAAACACAGACCAATAGACATCTGACTTCCTATCTCCATAAGCTATTTAAACATAAGACATTGCATTCGTACTCTATAAGAATCCAACTACATCACCTTGGATAATGCAAGTGTTGTCTAACAAACAGCTAAGACAATTCTAGGCACTTTTCAATGCAATAAAGAAATGTATATCATTTTTCAAGAAGGACCAAAAAAGAATGCATATTTCATCTCTAATGAACTGAAAATAAGAGTCGCCTCTCTGTTTGAAACAGATTGATCGAGCACCGCAGAGATAGATCCCATACACATCTTCAGCCACTAGGGACAAATTGGAGCATCTTATTAAAACAGATGTCCTAAATTGAAGTCCAGCTAAGGTTACCTAGTGCCTAGTAGTAATATCACCTCTAATTTCTATAATCGCTTAACCAAATGAGCTAACATCCATTAATCGGATCTTATAGAGTCCGATCGTATCCTCCTAAACCAAGCAAAACTACACACCCTAAACTACGATTCCACCAACACACATCAAGAAATCTTAAGATACCAGAGAAGGGGTACATAAACAGCCACATCGACGAAATTGAGAGACTACAAAATGATCAAGAGCGAACCTGTAGGTGATTAGCTTCCATTTGAAAAGAAATCGACGGTTATCGGAGTGAACCTCCCGGAGAGTCGTCGGGGGAATCCATAGAAAAGGGGAGAATCAGTTGTGATCGAAGTTTTTCTAGGGCTCAATCGAGCAGACGCGGGAGATTCATACGCTTCCAAATGTGGCCGTAGCGGTGGGTTTTGAGTTTTTCACTTTTTCTGGCAAAATCTCCAGATATATATATTGAGTATCGACTATATTGACTATTGACTATTCGGTCAAACATTGATTTCTTTTTATGCTATAAAATTAAATTAAGTAATAGAATTAATTTTGATTTTAAAGCACATTATTTGTGTGGGCCGTACCGAACTTGCTTTATTTCCTACCTAGGGCGTTAGGCAAAACTAGCTAGTAGCAAGTAATTTGTAACTTGCAGCGTTTTATTAAACGCTACATGAAATAGCATTTGGATTTGGGCGTTTTGATTAAACTAAACGCTAGAAGCTTTTAGTGTCAAACAAGACTTTTTATTTTAAATGGAACATTTTGCCAAACGCGCTAGAAGCTAGAAGCTCTCAAACGCTCAAAAACGTCATGTGCCGAACACACCCCTATTACGTTGACTAGTTGTGAAACTCATGTATTACATGAATTAATTTAAGAAAAAAAAATAAAATATAAAAATCAAAATATTTGAAAACTTTGAATTTATAAGAAAATATTTGAAAATTTCGAATTTATAAGAAAATAAGAAAATTAATGAATTATTATAATGAAAATGTTTTTTATCTTTTAAATTTAAATAAATAAAAGAAACTAATGAGTTTTAATTTTGAGAATTTTAAAATTAAAATGTAAGTTCATTAATGAAATTGATATAAATTTATTGCAATTATTACATTAAAATATTATGTGGAATCTAATAAAATAGAAAAACTCATAAAATGACATGTAGAAAAAAAAATCAAAATAACATAAAATGATATTTGACAAATTGAATGAAAGTGTGACATGTGACAAAAAAAACTTTCATTTATTAAACAGGATGACATATAAAGTTGTAAATTTGGTCCATGAGATTTGTAATTTTTTTTAATTGTGTCTAGAAACTTTCCAACTTACATATTGTGTCCTTATTCATGACTTCATTGTGGATTTGGTATATCATTTAAGACCATTAGCTAATGTATGTTAACCTCCTCTCCTCCATGTAAGGGTATTTCAGTCATTTCTAATGTAACGAAGCCCACTCACCTTTTTATCGTCATAATGTTGAAGTAGTACCTATGTTTGTAATCATTCACTATGTTTATCTTGCCTTTGAATTGCATTCTTCTGCAATCCCATTCATTCGCTCTAGAGAACCTTAATAGAGAGCAAGATCATAGTTCAACGACAATCGTGTGGAAGATTCATCCATTAGGTCAAAACTACGACCTCACAAACAAATATGGTAAGTTCATATGTGTCCATTGAGTATATAAAAAACTTTTTAATCGACTACAAAGATCAAAGTTACTAACTTATATTGAATGCTTTTATGTTTTATGTTGAAGAACTTACTCTATTTTCCATAGAACTTCATCGTGGTGGGAGGTTTACTAAGTTTCCAAACATTAAATATCTTGATGGTGAGGCTCTGTTCATTGAGTGCGTTGATATTGATGAGTTTTATGTCCACGAGATAAACATGATAATTTGTGAACTAGGCTACATAGTACCCCATGATATACTATTATTTCAAAATGACATGAGAATGAATGAACTTTGGACTAAGGTTTTAGGGAATAATGATGATGTCCTCAATCTAGCTCGATATGTTAGAGATAACAATGTCATAAAGGTATACATTAAACACGGGTCTACAAATCTGGTTACTTATTACATGTCTCCCAACCATCTAAAAGCGTAATTAATGAGGAACTAGTCGATAAAGGGGTTGAAAACCACGAAACAACAAACCTAGCAACCCCTAAGAGAACGATATCCAAAACAAAGCATGTTATTACCATATGCTAATCAACCAATGGGTGAAAGTTTGACATTGAATTCATAGAAGACACCTAAACATAACATATACCCCATCTAAACTCCATAACAACCAAAAACCAGATCTAACCCCATAACAAAACACATTCCAACTACAAACTAGCATACCTAAGCCAAAAAAAAAAAAAAAAAAAAAAAAAAAAAAAAAAAAAAAAAAAAACCCATAACCCAACACCTTGCAACTAAAAATAACATACACCAATCATAAGAAGGAAACTCAACTACAAAACAGACACATCTTTAACTCTCTAGTTTCATTCATCAATATGTTGTGTTCTTGAACCATATTAATGTTTCTAAGAAGCCTTGGGAAGATTAATCTTGGGCGTATTCCGCTCGTGGAATTTGAGAGCTTCTTCCTTCTAGCTTTTAAGAAAACGCTCGTAAAAAAAAAAAGTTTCGTTCGGTGACAACAGGAGCGTTTAGCTTTTACCTTCATCAAAACGCTCCAAAATAAAAAGCTACATGGAGAAGCTTTTAACAAAACTCTTCAAAATCAAATGTTACCTGCTACCAGCTACCCATTACCTGCTAACTGCTAACTACTACCAACTACCACCTAGTTTTGCCGAACACGCCCCTTGACCTTGCATACATTGGTGGATCTCCACCAAAAAATATACATCTTGATACCTTCAATCTAAAAAATAATGAGATTTTGTTCATCACCGTTAAATGTTATCACCACTCACAAAAATAATTGCATACATGTTTAGTGTTTAGGGTTAGGGCAAGAAAAAATGGCACCCATGGTTTTATGTTCGTCAAATATGTCTTCAATATTGTGATTCTTCTACAGAAACATACAACCATGGCAATTACGTATGAGCTCCACCAAAGAATGTGAATATCAAGGTAAAATAGAGATGTTGGTGATGAAGTTGATGTTTGTTCAAAATTTATACAATGGTTATTACAAACCATAAGGACCTATTTGAAAGGACTGAAATACCCTCACGTGGAGGGCATTTGAGGAGGTTAATAAACCTTGTTTATCGGGTGATAAGTGGATGGAACAAATCCACAATAAAATTCTTCAATAAGGACGCAATCTACAAGTTGAAAAGTTTTTCAACCTAATCCAAATAAAACCGCAAACAATAAGAACCAAATTTACAATTTTGTCTTAATGATATTTTAGGTATATCAAAATTTGCATTATAACTGTCAAATGTACGATTTTTGTTTCCTAATTTATTATAATACCTAATTGAGTTCAGGTTTTACTTTATCTTAACTTACATTGTATTTTAGCAAATTCGGGAGGTTTTTAATGAATACTTTCCGATCGGTATATAGCTAATTTGTATTTTGTTTTGTCTTCATTACTTTCCGCTTTATATTTTGAAGATTCTTGACTCAACAAAATTTATTGTTATTTGGTAGCCTTATTTGCTTATAAATCTAAGAAATACGTTTCGGTTAGGGGCGTCTCGATGATTTTTAGGGCCCTGTGCGAAAAAATAAACTTGGGCCCCTAGGCATAAATTTTGTTATATATAAGCAAAATTCAATAATACTACGATAAGTCGATAATTATTTGAAAAGCAATAAAAGAATGATAATATAAAATCTAATTTTATATAGTTACATGAATCACAATGCTCTCATAGCTTTCTTAGAAGCAAAGTTGTTCGCCAGCTCTTATAATTAACACACTCTAATATATTTGTTATTAATAGCTATTAATTCCAAGTCATTAAGTCTTGTTTGTGACATTGTGGACCGTAAGTAGGACTTTAACAGTTTTAATTTTGAGAAACTTGTTTTTGCATATGCAACGGTTACTAGAATAGTCAGTAAGACTCTATATACATTAATTGCATTAGGTAAACAACTGATTTTTTTCATATAATTTAAAAAAATCAGTGTGTTAGTAGCTTCACTTTGTAAGAATTCATCAACTAACTTTAACTCCCGATAAAGTTAAGTGCGGGATATTTGATCATTCATCATACTTAAGTGCGGCTTCAAGACAACTACAACACAACTTAAGAACTTTGTCATAAAATTCCTTCAATTTTTTTGGAAGCAAAGAACCAAAATTCTTTTCATACTTATTGAATTGTTCAAACATTTTAAGAGAAGACATCGATTGAAATTGAAACAATCACACACACAAACGACAATATAAGTCGACCGATTCTAAAATTGAAACATTGTAGGTGAGCATTAGATTTCTCATAAGATCGATTCTAATTTTTCAACTTAAAATAATTGGTTAATAAATAATCTAAAATTGAAGGCCGTTTTTTTTTTTTGAATTGAGAGATCTTATTAGATTTTGAAACTTATAATTTTGATTTTTGAATCTAATTGTGCATTGATTCCAAAACAATCGGCTAATCAATAACAAAAAACACACGCCCTCAACCATTTAACGAGTTCAAGAGAAGTACTAGCGTTGTAGTGACTTTTGACTTAAAATGACGATAATTAGAGGGTGAATTGACTTTGATGATGATACCTTTTAATTGATTTTTATTTTTGGAACTGGAATACTAGTCTACTATAACGAATTTTATCTAAACATTGGGCCCCCTATAGGATATGGCGATGTGCGGTCGCCCACCTCGCACACCCTTAAATACGTCCATGGACTTTCAGTTTTGATCATTATCGCTATATAAAAGTACTTTTAATATTATCTACTCTAATAAATGAAGGGTTTTTTTGTCACATGTCACACTTTCATTCAATTTGTCAAATGTCATTTTGTGGTTATTTTGAATTAATTTTTTTCCACATGTCATTTTATGGGTTTTTCTATTTTAATAAATTCCACATAATACTTTAATGTAATAATTAAATAAATCATCTTTAATAAATGAAAGTTTTTTTTTTGTCACATGTAAATCTCTAATGAGTTTTGGCACTTGTCATTTTGTGATTTTTTTTAAACAAATAATATTCACATGTTAATTTATGTTTTTTTTAACTTTTAAAATTAAAAAACCACGTAATCTTATACTCATATATGTAAAGTATCAAATGTAATAAATATTATAATAAATTGCAATTAATATGTTTCTTCATTCCTTATTTCAAAATTTTATTTTAAAAAATATTTTTTTTTTATATTTTAATATTTTATTTTCTTTAATCAACCCATGTATATATATATGGGTTTTACACCTAGTCTACTCTAATAAATAAAGGTTTTTTTTGTCACATATCACACTTCATTCAATTTGCCAAATGTTATTTTGTGGTTATTTTGAATTAATTTCTTTTCCATGTCATTTTATGGATTTTCTATTTTAATAAATTTCACATAATACTTTAATGTAATAATTACAATAAATATAGTAATAAATGAATATCAATTTCATTAATGAACTTACCTTTTTATTTCAAAATTACCAAATTTAAGCTCATTAGTTTATTTTGTTTATTTGTTTAAATTTAAAAGATAAAAAAAATCAATTTTAATAATTCATTATTTTTTTGTTTTTTATAAATTCAAAGCTTTTAAATATTTAGACATTTATATTTTTTTTAATTAACTAATGTAATACATAGGTCTTGCACCTACTTTAGTCATTAAGTATTACGAAAACACAATACTTTAATAATGTTATTTAGTCATTTAGTCATATAATATACGATTATGTATCTAACAGAATACTTTGTATCTAACATCTAACACGATATAATATAGGTATCAATATGATTACATTTAATGTGTTCACATCTTTAAATTTTGGCTTTAAAATTTATATGGAAAGTAAGTGATTGTTTAGATATTGCTTTTTGTTTAATAATATTATTTTTTTCTTGTACAGATTAAATTTGCTAAAATCACATTTTTTTTTTAAATTGTACATTATGGATCATGGTCAACTCAAATGAAAAGAAAAAAAAAAAAAGTGAACGACAAATGCTTTTCTACATTATGCTAGGCAAATTAAGAGTTGTTAAATCTTAAATATTAATTAAAATTTGCACTAAAAAAAGTTTGTTTGATAAATACAAACTTAATGCTTTAATCCTAAAAAAAAAAAAAAAAAAAAAAAAAAAAAAAAAAGATATCTACTAATCTAAAAGGAGGCTTTTAGATTTAGGGGTCGTTTGATAGTTGTTGATTGGGTTAGAACTGACCGAGTTAGGAGCTTACTGGGTTAGAAATGCTGACTGGTTCCACATCTGACTGAATTTATGTTGTTTGATTATTTATCTGACTGATTGTGCCGAATGATTAAAATGACCATATTATCCTTATGTTGTTCTTTTGTGCTGGATAAAATAATTATATAAATAAAAATTATCACATAAAATCCAAATTAAACATACATAATTAAAAATCCAAATACGAAGTGTAATACAAAACCCAAATACACATTGTCATACATAATAAAAAAATATATCATTTAACGTGAGCCATTTGAAAGTAACGGATTAGAAGTCTGGTCACGCAAAGTAGTCATATACTCAACGGCTTCCGAACCTCATTCCATGCCTTGTATGTTTTGGCCCTCACTTCCTCCACCTACCACATTGGGTGTAACGCCCTGTTTATTTGAATAAATAAATAAATGTATAGAAGCCCTAAAATTAATAATAATTGAGCAAGGCGTTAATTTTGAGGAGTTAAAGGTCATAATTATAGAAGGTGGGGGTTAAAATGTAAGTTTTGGGTTAGTTTCATAAATAGTTATGAAGGCAAGGGCTCCGTGGTAATTATTGTGAATTAATTTGAAAAGATTTGAAGGCTTAGGGGGTTGAATGGTAATTTCAGGACCTATTATGAAGAGATTCTTGAAGTCAGGGTCTATTTGGTAAATTTTGGATTTAGTTTGAAAAAGAATTGGCAAGGAGGGGCTGGTTGTGACAAAAGTGTAAGGATGTTTGGTATATACGTGGGACTTAAACCCAACGGCTTATACCCTCTCGTATGAAGGTTCAGCAGCAAATACCCTAACCCTAAATGATAGAAGCGGCCGCCACCCTTATCCCTCCCCTCCTCCAGCCGCCATCACCACCCGACTCCCCTCTTGCCTTCCCGATCAGTCGAAGCTCCAAGACTCCGAATGACCTCCGGTGACTCATGTTGACGACAAGCTGAAGACTGTCGGATTGTGGGGACGTCACAACAAGTGAAGGGCGGCGGACTAGTCATCGTCGTGTGCTCGTCATCGCTGACGGAACGACCATTCGAGTGACGCCGGTTGCTGCCGGCGAAATCAAGGATTGTTAGGTCGACGTTCGTCCGATGGGAGGCGAGAAATCGAGTTAGTTGCCACCTGCGGTTGTTTCCGGTGGCGAACGAAACCCCCCCAGCTCCATCCGCCGCCGCTGGCCCAATCCTGTTTGCTCCGGTCTTCGTCGCCACCCCGAAGGGGCTGTGGTGTTCGCTGTCTCGCTGTTGCTGCTTTTTCCTTCTTCATCCGCCACTAGCCACCGTGAGAGGTGGTTGTGGGTGTAGTTTTGGGTGTGTATTCTTGTGTTATCACGGTTCTAGCAGTTATTAGATTGTATGTGCGTTTTGTTTAGCTGGAATTTCCAAGAACAACCACTGCCACCACCGTGAGGCAGTGGTTGCCGCCAAGCATCGCCGCCGACCACCATGGTGTGGTTGTGTGTGTAGTTAGCTTAGTTAGTGTGTGTGTGTTAGTTTTGGAGTAAAACTTGTAATTGTAATTAGCTTGGATTATTAATGAAAATAATAATAACCACCACCGTAAGGTGGTGGCCGCCGCCGCGAGCCGCCATCAACCACCACTACCCTAGGTGGTAGTGGGTGGTGCCCCGCTAGCAAACCCTAATGGGCTTAGAGATTTATTTTGGGCCTATTGGGTCGCGTTTGGATGAGGAACCCTAATTAGGGTTTAGAAAACCCTAATTGTGAGTGTTTGGGCCTTAGACTTATTGGACCCACTTTTGGGCCATTGAGATGGGATTATGTATTAAGCCCAATCACTCCATCTCATTTATCTAGTAGAGTAAAGAACTTAATGGACTAAGTCCTTAATGAGCTAATTGAGAAAATACTAATATTTGAAGAGATTATTAGCACACACACGAGAATTATTTAATAAGTGAATATTAAATAATAATCATTGGCAGGAATTAATGTAAGCAATAATGGACTTAATGGATTAAGTCCCTAGTGTGTTAAGTCCTTAGTGGGTTAAGTAAGAAACGCTTAACCCTAGTTATCATTTGATGCGAAACCCTAATTTCACTTGGGCTTTATGTTGGGCCATCCGAGAATAATCAAATGGGCTAGAGTAATTAGTTGGGCTTTAGGGTAAGGCCCATATGAAGGATTCCAAATTAGGCCATAGTTGGGGCCTAGATGGTTGTATGATATTAGGCCCTATAATGATACATGTTGGAATGGAATGATCAATTGGGCCTTAAGGGATGTCCATGTAGAGGTTTGGGCCTAATTTGGAAAATTGGGCCATATGTTGGGCTTTGATCCCTAGTTGACTTTGGGCCTATGGATTGGGCCTTGGGCTTGGGTAAGCCAAGCTAGGGGTAATGTAGTAATTATCCAAAGCATGTATTTTTAGTTATGTGTTAGAACCCAATTATTAATTGGGTGTTATTTGGTGTTGACAGTTCGGGAATCTGTCAGCCAGCAGCTGGGGTGGAGTCTGCGGGACTTCAGCAGTGTGGGATTGTGTCTACGGGACTTCAACAGTGTAAGGTGAGTTTCCTTCCAGTAGGAACGGGTCTACGACCACAATGCCGGCCCGTTTAATTAGCAGTAGTTCCGGACTCTAGTCCGATGCAGTAGTTCAGTATGTTTGGTGTCTTTGTGATACAGACATGGTATGAGTTAGGTGTTCCGGACTATGGTCCGATGCAGTATGTAGTATATGTGTTTATATTATATCTTATGATTATGTTATGCTATTTTCAGTTAGTTCCGGACCTCGGTCCGATGTAGTAGTTAGAGTGCTTGATGTCTTTGTGATTCAAGCATGTTTTGTGTTATGTGTTCCGGACTCTGTTCCGATGCAGTATGCAGTATATGTATTCATGCTAGTTGATATGTTTATGTTATGTTATGTTCAGTCAGTTCCGGACTTCGGTCCGATGCAGGGGACAAGGTCCCAATCAGTTCCGGACTTCGGTCCGATGCAGTTAGTTCCGGACTTCGGTTCAATGCAGAGGGCAAGGCCCTGGTTAGTTCCGGACTCCGGTCTGATGCAGTTTCCGGACTTCGGTCTGATGTAGAGGGCAAGGCCCTGGTTAGTTCCGGACTCCGGTCTGATGCAGTTTCCGGACTTCGGTCCGATGCAGAGGGCAAGGCCCTGGTTAGTTCCGGACTCCAGTCCGATGCAGTTTCCGGACTTCGATCCGATGCAGAGGGCAAGGCCCTGGTTAGTTTCCGGACTTCGGTCCGATGCAGTGGGAAAGGCCCAGTAGATGCTTTATATGTTACTGTATCCTATGTGGTAGTTTGGGGGAGCTCACTAAGCTTCGTGCTTACGGTTTTCAGTTTTGGTTTCAGGTACTCAGTTTTCAAAAGATGAGCTCGGGAAGATTGCAGTGCACACACCATTTGTTCAGCCTGGGATGTTTATACTCTGATATATTTGACAGTTGTTAAGATATTTTGAGATACATTCTTTATGATTCTTATATGACGTTTGATGGATATGGTTTTATTACTAATTTAAAACGAAATTTTCATAATGTATTTTTGGGATGTTACATTAGGAGTAAAAATAGTGTTTTGTTCAAAGTTCGTAAATAGGTCATCTTGAATATCGTATTTCTTTATAAAATTATGGACCGCGACACAGGCAATGACTATGTATCTTTGCACTGGAAAAGGATAAGGAGCCATACGTTTTAAAATTGGAAATCTCGTTTTCAATACACCATAAGCACGTTCAATGTAATTTCTAAGTTGTGCATGAGCATGATTGAACCTTTCTTCCTTATTTAAAGCTCTGTTTCTTCGAAAATCAGCTAACCAATACCTAGTATTGCGGTAAGGAGCCATAAATCCACGGGTGTTGGTGTATGCGGCATCACAAAAGTAATATTTATCTGTAAATGGGTGACAAATTAATCATATTAATAATATTGATAATAAAACTTATAGAAAAATGACAAACCTGGTGGAGGGAATGGAAATCCAGAAGTCGGATTAAATGCAACTTCTGTCAAAACTTTAGAGTCGTGTGCTATGCCCTCCCATCCCGCCCATACGAAGGTGAATATCATATCAAAATCACAAATTCCTATTACATTTTGATAGCATTCACCTTTTCCTCTTCCCTTATAGCGAGTTTGTTCATCAACGGGCACAACTGCATGTACAAGTGTTCCGTCTAGTGCACCTAATGCTCCAGGAAATATGTTTTTTAGCCGTCTATAAGTTTCCGAGGTATTTCTTGTTGTATTAGAAGATGTTGGTACAATAATTTCTCTTACAAAGCACATCATTTCTTTTAGCACTTCATGAAAACATTGATGAATCGTTTGTATAGAGTGGTGAAATCTTTCTTTAACAGCTCGAAAACGTTCATTATGTCCTATAACATGTAAAAATATAGCCATCTTCTCTTCAACGCTTATTGTCCTACTATATTGCAACCAATTTCTTTGAGTAAAATGATTGCATAATAATACAAATGCATCTTGTGTAAGACGTATCATATCAAAACACTGTACAGGATCTCCGTGTATCAAATCTTGTGTATATGTATGCCCAGTTTCTTCCGATTCGTTAGCTTTTATTCTTTCAATTCTTTTTTTTTCTTTATTGAACCAACATCAACCAATAGCATGAGAGTATAAGGAAACCTAAAAACTCACATTCCTTATCCATATGTAACCTGTTACATGTTAATACAAATCACGTAAATTTTATAACATAAACCATAAAATTAATCAATAACATTAAAATGGATGACATATAACTTCATAAAATAAAAATCCATAACAAAAAAGTCAATACCAATTAACAATCCTAAACATAACACATAAACAACCTAAACTTAAAAATCCTAAACATAACACAGAACAACCCTACACGTAAAAATCCATAACATGTACCATAATATAAATCCATAAAGCATAAAGACAAAAACATCCTAAAGTCATACTAAAGTCAACCAAGTAATCCAAAATTCTTTCCCGCACTTTTCACCCACAACTCACAAGTCGAAGACTCGAGGCGTAACCAAATCTTCCTGTTACCAACATTTTCAGCGAACAACATAAGTGCAGTGATGTACTTCGGATCAGAATTTCCCCACTCCAAGCCTTTCAATTTTTCAATACATTCATTCATCTCCTTGTCAAGATTATTAGTTTGCGCGAACGCCTGAGCCGCCTTCATAATTTCTTTGCCAACCTCTCTTATGTCATCATCCAGTGTGTCTGTGGATGCATTTCGTTTTCCTCTTTTATTTTTAGACCGAGCAGACGAATCTCCACTTGCACGTGACGCACTTGTAAGTGGGGGTACTGTTGAAGCTGAGGCTGGGATATCCATTTGAGATGGAGTATCTACCATGTCAATATCATCATAATCTTGTGTAGTAAAGACTTCTGCAGGATGAGGGAGTGTCGAAGATGGTCCCCAACTAGCAGCACCGGTCGAGGTCGCACCGTCAAACAACTGGGCACATAGATCAGGGTAAAGGAGGGGTGCATTTCTTAATTTCTCAACCATCTTGTTCGACTGTTTGAAAAAATGATTTTATTATTAAACTTTTATAAAAAATAATAATGTGTTTTAAATTAAAAGATTACCTTCGCCTCCGCTTTCCACTCTTCATCCGTCATTTGAAACGTGTTTGTAACAGGATTATAGAGATTCCCAGTTTTGTTTCTTAATTTCAACCAAACTGCATACTTGCTTTTCAAGTAGTCATAACGATATTTCATTTGTTTTTTCTCAACAACAAAGTCGTGTTTTTTTTAGTTTCTCAGCTATTGTATTCCATGAGGTACCTTTGAGACCACTACCCTCCCTACCATTACTTGTTAGTTCTTGGATACATGCATCTAGAAAAGTTTTGTTCACAAAATCTGAAGACCAACTAGCTCTATTTCTCTTTTCTGCCATGTCTAAGGAATAAATGAATGTTAAACAGGTTACACACAATTTTGCACACATATATACAAATATATATACATATACACTTTAGTTTTTTAGTATAAAATTTTAAGAAGTAAATTAATGTCTTGTTAATTTTTATAACGAAGAAAATTTTCAAAGAATACGAAAATATAATATATATGAAAAAAATTTCTAATTATCAAATTTATAATTTTGCTAAACTTTACAATATTGTTATTACTAAAACAAAAAACAAACATGATTATATGTTTCAATGTACAAATTCAACCATCACAATCATATATATTAATCACTAAAGATTGCTTACAATATTCATTCTTAACTTTTTACTATATAAAGACAATAATTTGCTTATACTAACATTAATGACATAATTTTTGGCATAGAGTAGGGTACAGCAAGAAAAAGAAACATGTTTGTTCAATCAATTAAAGATGAATTGTCAGGTTTAAAATGGAACCCATAACTCTTAGATACAAGGTTTTCACTACCAAATGATATAATTAAAAAAGATGAAAGTCACACATCTTCAAGATTTCATGAAAACTTGACATTCACATAGGTTGACTTTGAGTTTCGTTGACAACTTTAAGAAGATAGAATACCACAAAAATATATGGACAGTTCTGGACTATTTTGCCCCTAATTATGGGGGTATTGACAGAAATAACATGCAGATTTTTTTTTCAAGTTCTGGACAGTTTTGTCCCTCACTATGAATACATAAAAGCAACGTTAAAAGATTAAAAACAAACCTGTTATGTGTTGTATTTGATCACGGACTGTTGCTCTGGATGACGATTGTTGCAAGGCTTTTGATCGATAAGGGAAACAAGAGGCTGCGTCGATCAGAGGTTAACGGGGGCGGCAACGATTTTTTTTGGATCGATAGGGCAGCAACGATGAATTGTCAATTAGCAGCAGCAACGTTTTTTTTCCTTATGTGTTTCTCGGTCCATCAAGTTGAAATCAAAGACTGAGTTCTATTTTTTTATTGGACCGAGTCCACATGTTGGTCCGAGTCCTATCTCTATCAAACATGTCAATTGATATTTTACGGACTCAGTCCCTCTTTGGACCCGGTTAGATACGTTATCAAACGTCCCCTTTACTTTTTAAGTAAATTATATGAATGATATTTATGGTTTGTAATTTACACGTGTTTAGCAGTTTAATCCTTAATTTTTTCTTTAATTTGGATCATCCTTATAGTTTTGTTTTATTTTGATTTTGCTTCCTAATCAATATAAAAGGACAAATTTAACTTTATTACTTCATTTACCCTTTATATGTCTAGTTTTTAATTAACTTATTATTATTTTTTTATTATGTACATCCACAAGGAAAAATATGTCATTTAAACATAACATGCCTTAAAAGAAAAAAGAAGAGGAGACCTATCTCCCTCATTGCCGCCCCCTTTCGTTTCCTCTCCTGGAGGACGAGATGATCTTGAACAAGTAAAACTCCACTCTGTGTGATGTAAATCGCCATTTTTTATCCAAAGAAGCCCATCATACATTTGTGTTAGTGCACATATTAATAAGCTTATGTTTTACGTTTCCAAGTTACTAATTTTGACATTTAGCTACTTTGCATTTCAGGTATTGTCAAATGTCAAAGAAGCAGTTGGGAATTTAAGAAATGAGGTTTGATGTTAACTTTGATTTATCTTAGCTTTTAATATTTATCTTTTAAAATTCACGGCTTGATAGAAGGAGAGTACTAGTTTTTTTTTTTTTTTTTTTTTTTTTTTTTTTTTTTTTTTGGTGAAAGTGCTGGGATGGTGGCAGTGATTGATTACAGGGTCTCGATCGATTTTGACCGTTGTTGACTTTTTTTGTTGTTGTGAAGCCCTTTGTCCAAGATTCATTTCTCCCCTCTCGAAACCAGCTTCAAAAATGCTTTCAACCGAATACTTTGTTTCCAGAAATGCACCAAATTAAAACCAATGTTTTAAAAACCGGTTTTTTTAATTGAACCAGTCGGGTGACGTTTTCCGATTCTACCGAATGGTCAAACCGGTTCTATATTTTTATATGTTTTTAATTATCCTGCATACATTGATTACAAATGTTAGTCCCCAAAACTTGCATCTTTTTAGTATTATAAACGTAAATAGAATGAAACATATAAAAACAATTATTATATAAACCAGAATCAAACAATGAAGCCCAAAACAAACACAAAAATCCAAGATTGTCCGGTTCAATCCGGCTCATTGCGGTTTAGTTCAGCCGGTTGAACCGGTTTTTTTTACCAAAATCAACCGGTTCAATCTAGTCACGAAATCGTTATAAAACTTGTACAAATCGAACCGTTGCCACCTCCGGTTCCCGACTGGACCGGTTTTTAAACACTGCTTAAAACTAAAGTCTTTGTAAGTGATTTTCTTTATTTGGGTTAGGTTTTTATGGTTTGTAGATACTATTTTTTTTTATTGGAAATCAATGTTTAAATCAAGATTATGATTGGCTAGAGAATTAAAATAGATACACAAACTCATAAATCGAGAATCATTTTTCGAACTCTTGTCGGTTAATAGAACCACATCATCTTGAAATTCAAAGTATTCCTTTTCAGTTTTCATCCATGGTAAATCGTATCTTATCCAACGTTTTAAAAACCGGTTTTTTAGTTGAACCGATATGGTGACCGGTTCTCAGTTTAACCGGTTCGACCGCTAGGGGAACTGGTTTCTATATTTTTCATGTTTTTTTTTCTATTTTCCTACACAAACATACATATAAAAATTATGAATTTGATATTTACAAGTTCAAACATTAAAAATGCACATAAAAATAAGTTGTAAATTAATCCAAATACATTAAAATAACACATAACCATAAGTTTTAGTGTTTTATATCAATCCATATACGTCAGAAAAAATAAAGTATAATATCGAAACGAAATATAGTTTTTGATGAATACAAACACATCAAATGAATTTATAACATTTAACATATGTTTTTATTTAAAGAAAACTAAATAGATTTGAAAAAAAAAATCAGCAAAGTTTATTATATAAATGGTTTTTTTTCATGTGTTTTTATTCGATTTAACTTGTTTACTTTGACTGGTTCAACCGGTTTTTTATAAAAACCAGCCGGTTCAATCCGGTTCAGAAATCAATGTAAAACTGGTGAAAGCTGAACCGCTCCTTCTCCCGGTTCCCGATCTAACCGGTTCGACCGGCCGGTTCAAACCGGTTTTTAAAACATTGATGTTGTCTTATCGAGAAAAGAATTATTAAAAAAAAAACATTAATTACATATAAAAATAATTAAATTTAAATTATCAATATTATTTTTCTTTTTCCTACAATATTTAAACCTAATAAATATAATAGATGAGAGATGGTCCAAACTCTAAAAGATATCGATCACATTACTTCAATCACCAACAATGTGGGACAACTCCCTTTTTACTTTTTATAAGTTGCACTTTATCATTTCCTTTTCGTTCACCTGCCATGTGTGTGGGACTCTAAACCTTTTAAATCTCATTATTATTTACTTGAGATATCGTAGTAGGAGGTACCATTCATGCATTTGAAGTAAATCTCTTTATTAATTTTTGCTCGTCTAATATTCTGTAATAAAAAAATCAAATACTTATCAAAAGGTTTTTAGTGTGTTAATATTAAGTGTTTCCTTTTCTTTTTAAGGTTGAAGGGTTAAATACCGTTTCGAACATAGGTGATTCATTAAGAATGGGTGGATTCTTTTTTCAAAAAAAAAAAGACTAGAGACCTTAATTAGTTTGTAAATAAATTAAATTCAGTTAAAAATTACGGGTTTGGTGCAAGTTTTGTTTGAAAAACTGACCATCAAAAACATTTTTACTCCATCTGGAAAGAAAACGGGTCGGCCCATGGTCATCCTTAGACATATCTCACTAATCAAAGTAGTTTGTCCCAAACAAATTTATAATAATCAGCCTATAAAATAGAAAGAAAATTAACAATTCGCTTTATTTATTTAAATCAAACAAATGTATATAGCATGTGTGGTCTGCATTTTGTCGAATACTACACAAAATGGAAGAGATAAATAATAAATAATAAATAATAAATAAACTCTTTTGAATATGTGGTCGAAAAATTAAAAAAAAAAAAAAAAAAAAAAAAAAAAAAAAAAAAAAAAAACTTATATACAAGTAATATAGAAACTTATACCGGTGGATTATCATTTAATCGGACATTATACTCCGTGGTGGAGCAACAGGAAGGGGGTTCGGAAGCTTGAAGTTTTGTGTTGTGATAATCGTGCCTCCTAAAGCATCCATATGGCTGCTAATCACACCCCTAATGTGATATCCCTCCGCTTCAATGCCCACTTTTTGTCTTGAAAAGTAATCACGAGTATCCTCTTTCATCTCCTCGTTTGATCTACACCAAATCACAACACTAATATCTAAATCACCATGTTTGTTACCACATACAGTTTTTTTGTATATATTATGTACGTTCTTGAAATTTGGTTCATAAAACAAGATTATTTCAATCTCTAATAACCCAACCGGATTTTACCGTTACCTCATGATTAACTTTGACCAACCACCACATCCGGCTGATATAAGATCCTCAACAATGGCGTCTTGTAGCTTTTCAGGCTTTCTTGATAACAAAATCAATGGCCATCCATTAGATTTAAGTTTTATGTACAATTCAATCAAGAAAACATGTTTCATATGTTTTGCCTCTCTAACACAATCATTCAATCCATACCGATTGTATCTGCACAATAAAAAATCAAAAAAGAAAAGATTCAGCTAAATATCAGGCTATATTTGTTGGACTAGACAGACCGGATAGGACAAGACTGAACTGGACAAAGTCATGGGACCGGACATGAAAGCTTTTTAGGGCTAGATGAGGAGGGCATTCCTTTTTTGGTGCAATTTTTTTGTCTCATTAATACTATCATTTTAAGTTTCAGTCTAATACATGTCAAACGCAGTATTGTTTCTCTGTACCGCTCTTAGTCCATTTCTACACTTAGAAAAGCGTGTTTACCCGTACGACAATGGGTTGATACGAAGAGTATCGGCTGGAAGGAAGTCATCTATGTCCATTAACACAACATCATGACCACCATCATTTGGTCTTATGCCATTGAAGTAATTCTCAATGAGTGACACCGAAGCGTTCAACTCTCTCATGTAATGACCTTCTTTTATGTACTTCACAGCGACTTCCTTACAAAATCCAGGCAAAGAATACGCTTCCAAGTTATTAATCTCAGCGTGTTGAGATTCCATTTTGCAATGATCATACTTGAACGATTCAATAACTCCAGCTTCCCTGCTTTGACATGATTGTAACATCACAGTCAATGCAGTCAGCAAAGTCATCAATAAGATCCCAACTATTACAAGCCCCCCAATGAAGATAGTCGCAGCACATGATGACATATAGATCACCGATTCCATTCTAAATTGACTTCCCATCTCTGCACCAACACATGAAGAACACGATTTAATGATGCGATCTAAACTTATATGGAAATTTTTTCAGATTAGAAATCCAGAAAGTACAAAAGGGTAAGAATACCGGATCCTTCAGCACTTGTGAGACTCCGGGAGGAATACTCCCGTTCCATCGGATGGCCATATGCTGACATCTTCAGGCACCGGCGTTCTTAAAAAATTCTTATACAAACCGACCTGCAAACAAGAAAGATAAGATTACAGATTAATAAACAGATCAACGTTCTTTTTTTCCCTAAATTAAACGGAAACAGGAGATACCGATATCCGATAATATCTTTTTAAGCTAGTTATGCAAGCATCTTCAGATTTCAAGTCAACTTACAGCATCTTGATACGGTTTGATATCTATACATACGGCAAAATTTAAATTTACCCGGAACATACTTGCGTTAAATTTGGGCTAAGTTTAGGAATTAAATAATTAAGTCGTCAAAATCAAAAGATGAAGAAACACAGATAAGATAGTCGATGATTAGAATTTAAAAAACAGGGGAGAGAGGAAAGACCTGATAGCGACATTGAAATTGGTCGAAGACGGAAGCGTGATTGATTAAATGAGGGGAATAGACTAGTAATATCCATAAATCAATTGGTCAAACTTAATTGTTTCCTCGGGATTTGGGATTGAATCGGATTGGATGAGGAGACGTAATCAGACTAGAGAGAGAGCCAGTTCACCTCCGATAATACTGTATAAAGTTGAAATTCCACATAAAGTGTATCGAAATTGGATATTAAATCGATTTTTCATATAATTTGGATGATGATGATGATAGGTATAATTTTGGATCGTCTTGATGGGAACATGGCCATGGAGCTTCGGTGTGCTGCTGCCACTAGCGACCTGCCAATTGGCCTCTCTCTAATAATGTGGTTTTTGCGGAATCTTTTATTTTTTTGGAATTGTTTTCTATTTGTTTTTTTGTAGTTGACCCCACGCACATTTATTATAAAAAAAAATTGATTAACATAGTAAAGAGTAAATTACAGAAATGGTCTCTACGTTTTGGTTAGATTTGCAGTTTTGGTCCTTATGTTAAAAAATTGATAGGTTGCATTTCTATAGTTATGGATATTACATTAAAGTCTTTATTTCATATAAAAAGATTAAATGCCTTTTCTTTTTCTTTTAATAAACTAGGTTAAAATCCGTGGACACCACGAATGAGAATGAAAAAAGAATTATCAATAAATTATAAAATTATAATTGGACAATGATTTGATAAAATTTATTAATGTATAAATATAGATGTTTTGAATATTATGAAAAAAAATTCATTAAAGACTCAAACTTGAAATTTTGTTCCGAATCAAAATAATAAATGTAATTTCGGTTGCACATTGAAGTTATTATCATTGTGGTTATTAAACTAAATTTGAAAATTTTTGATTATATATATATATATATATATATATATATATATATATATATATATATATATATATATATATATATATATATATATATATATATATTACTAACTTGGTAGTTATATTAAAATAAGGACAATACATTTATTGTTCCCCTAAAAGAAGTTAAGAACGAACAATTAATTAAATTGTTGTTTTATCTTGTTATCTTATTATTTATTATTTTTCAAATTATTTTTACATTTTAATAATATATATATAAATTATTTCAAATAATATATGGAATTGATTATAGAATATTTTGAATTTGAATTTAGGAGTTACACACTTGGCCTAATATTATTTAATAGTTTGACACATGGCAGAATGAGGTTAACCCTATTCATTTATTATATAGGGATACGAGGAAATTTTTTATTATTTTAGACAATATCTACTTAATGAAATTAACAAGTGGTAAACTTTATTTAAGATTTTTTTTTAACAAACAGTTGTTAAAATATAATTGTTATTTCGATAGTTATTATGACGTATGATATTTGTTTATTCTAATATTTAAGATTATTCGTTTAAAAATAACAATAAAACTCTTAAAGTTGAATAAAAGAAAAAAGTAAAAACACATAAAAAAACAACATTAAATAACTATATTTGATGTTTGATAATTATCCCAGATTTTATTTTAATTTTTTTATTCGAGCAAAACATAAAAAAAAAAAAAAAAACAAAAAACAAAAAAACAAAAAAAAAACGTTATATAATGTGAACAAACAAAACGTAAAAAATTAATAATAAGATATAATAAAATAAATCGTATATTTGAATAAAACATCAAAAATATTAAAAGATTTTTAAACAACAAAAATAAAGATAAATGAATAAAGCTAATATAAATTATATATATATATATATATATATATATATATATATATATTAGATAATTAATTTAAAATAATAAAAATAATTTTATAAGAAATCTATATAAATTCTTTTAAAATAAAGAACAAATAAATTTGTTATATAATAATAATAATAATAATAATAATAATAATAATAATATTAATAATAATAATAATAAATTGTTAAAAGAAAATGAAAAAGAAAAAGGAAGAATAAGTTGGTCTTTTTAAAAGAAATGACCTAAACTTTAATATTCATAAACCACAATAGTGTACGCTATCAATTTAGAAACTTAGAGACTAAAACTACAAATCTAATCAAAATACAAGGACAATTTCTGTAATTTACTCTAGAAAATAAAGTAAATTACCTGCATGTTTGGCACGGAGCTTTTCTTCGACCTTTGTATTGTAAAAAACAGATAAAAAAAATGATATGATTCAACCTCAGACGCATTTGAATCTAGCAGATAACAGCGGGGCTCGAGAATTGATGTGTAATCGAATCATAGGAGCTAGCAATCGCCGATATGCTCATATTGGTGACGTTATTGTTGCTGTGATCAAAGACGCAGTTCCAAACATGCCTCTAGAAAGAGAGTCCAACTACATTGCATTGCCAGAATCCATGTATATTTGAAAGAGGTTGACCTCCTTGCTTCTCTCACGGTACAATCCTCTTCCCGCGGAGCCCCTTTTCTCCTCTGTCCACTCAATCTTTGATAATTTTGTCATCATCTAATTGTTTTCGAATAGGCCCATTCAACGATGTAAAATCTCCCAATGTGATAAAAGAATCAATCAAAAAGAACCCCCTAATTCCAATTAGGAATTCGTTGGGCCCGTTAGGAACAGGTTTTCCAATTTATAATTTTGATTTATTTTCCCATTTAATAACCCATAATCAGATCTTGGTAACTAACTAAACGTTTGGGAGTTTCTAGCTTTTAGCTTTTGATGAAACGCTCTAGTTTAAACAAAAAGCTCTGTTTGACAATACGAGAGTTTAACTTTTAGTTTTAACAAAACGCTCTGATTCTAAAAGCTACTTCATGTAGCGTTTAACAAAACGCTCCTGAGCTTTTGAAATCAATTTCCACAATTACCCTTAAAAATATATTTATATATTTATTTATTTTTAATCAATTGTCTTTTTATGTAATTTTATATATTTCAAAAGCTTCCAGCTACTATGCCAAACATTCATATAACAAATAAGCTACAGCTTCCCGCTACCAGCTACCAGCTACCCGCTACCAGCTAACCGCTACCTGCTTCCAGCTAACCACTACTTTTGCCAAACACGCCCTACATGTCCTTATGGTCACGAGAATTTTTTTTTATTTCACTGGTACCACCTCTATGATTTGTTTATATTTTGATTTTGTATCCGGATCAACTTAAAATGAACAATATATGTTTATTGATCATTTTAGTTTTATTTAGAGTAAATTACACGAATGGTCCCTATGGTTTAGGGTAATTTACGCGTTTGGTCTCTAACTTATTTTTTAACTCGGAAGGTCCTTACTGTTTGTTTTTGTTACGCGCTTGGTCCCTCTCTTACCTAAAAAGACTATTTTGCCCTTCATTTTTTAATTTATTTAAATAAATACACCCTCAATCCCATCCTCATCACCTTATCTTACTTATCCCATCATTTTTTCCTATTTAAATAATAGTCATTTTTGGTAAGACAGGGACCAAGTACGTAACAAAAACAAATAGTAGGGACCAAGCCCGTAACAAAAACAAAAATTAGGGAGTTTCCGAGTTAAAAAAATAAGTTAGGGACCAAACGCACAAATTACCCCAAACCATATGGACCATTCGTGTAATTTACTCTTTTATTTATTAGGGTAAATTACATCAATGCCAACAAGTATGTTTAGTCCATATTTTCAAAACTTAACCCGGACCGTCCCTGTTGTCAGGACCAGTCCAGACGGTGGGCAACCCGGGCGATCGCCCAGGGCTCAAGTCTCCAAGGGGCCCAAAATTTATGGGTTATGTAGTGTATATATATAAAGAAATTACTACCTAAATAATTTTTATGGCCTAAAGTTTGTTCAAACCTAAACTAGCTCAAAAAATAAACAATTTCGCTTGCTTGTTATTGCTAATTGAACGCGTTTATAGTGAAGAATAAATGATATTTTTTTGAATCTTTATTATATTTGTCTTTAAGGGGCCCTTTTTTCTTTTTCACCCCGGCCTCATATACGTTTGGACCGGCCCTGCCTGTTGTTTTTTTTTTCTTGTACGGTTAGTCCCTATAGACGTTAACCGTTAAATGCTTACGTTTAAGCTCCCCACGTGCCTTGCATGCAGGGGCATTTTCGTCTTTTCAAGGTTGGTGTGCCTTCTTAATGTTGTTGAACCTTACAAGCATACACAACCCTACCTCCCTCCCTTTTTCTACTATCGTCTCCTTCGTAGACTTCTCCCCTCACCATCAATTTCTTCCAACTTGATAAGAACGATCGATGTAAAATGAAATTGTGGAGCCACTGCGGTTAGAGTTGGCAAAAATAAACCTAATCCACCAACCCAACCTGAACCCAACCCAAAATTTACGGGTTGGGTTGAGATTTTCAACCTATTTAACTTAAATGGGTCAACCCGTCTAACCCATTTAATTAAATAGGTTGAGTTGGATAAAAATTATCAACCCGTCTAACCCATTTAATCAAAGTATTGATTTGTAAATTATAATGTTGCATTATTATTATCTATGTTTAATAAATTTCAATCCTAATTTTCATTCTTTTTTAGCGTCGATAATACTGGTCACTCAAAAATCATTGTAAAACTAAACATTTTTAATGTTATATGAACAATTAATTTGTATTTATGAACTAGGATTGTGCTATTGTCGTAATTATGAAGTTTTATAATTTAAGTGGTATAATATTTAATTATATAATTTATTTAATTGATTTTAAATGGATTAACCCAAGTTTAACCCATTTATTTAATAGGTTGGGTCGGAAACTACATAAACATGTCTGATTTATATGAACTCAGAATGCCCGAATACGGGGCAAATACGAATTAATGGAAAGAGCTGGGTCATGTTGCACACGTTGCATGATCTTATGAACAGAACTTTCTAGAGGCTTTAACCGCTTATGTATATGATAACCTTGTAATGAGCTATAAAGAGTATGACCAATTAAAGATTGCAAAACTACCCAATTATAGCACTTTACTATCAAATGTTCAATGTCATTCTTTCATTGTGTGACCTCATAAAGTTCTTAATGTATGGGTAACTTTGATCAAAGGGAGGTACTTTGACTTGTGTATGATCTATTTATGCCTTGACGTGGACGTAGATGGAAAGCAGGCACATACATTTATCATTTTGTCTAGTTTTGATAATAAATATTCACCTTGAAAAGACTTATATGTGGCAACATGATTCTTGAAAGCAAGTTTATTACTTATTTATAAGTCGTTTTTTCTTATACATGACTTAAAGTATAGGACTCCAAATATGAGCCAAATCGCTGGAAATGAAAGTATATGCATATCTTCTATAATCAACGACATACTGGTCAACTCAACCAATACACTATTCAATTATGTTAGTAGCTATGATATGAAGTCAACATATCCTTTCAAGAACATGTGGTAAATTTGTCATTTTGAAATTTTCTTTGAAAGGAAAATCTACCATGCTACTTTGTTGATGGACATACACTTCTGGTTTTATATAAAACATTGGATAGGAAAATCAAGATGATATTTACTATGGAGAAAGGCAACGGTATATTGTGTTGAAGGATAACACGGTTTTACTGATGTAGTGTTTTCTTCATGTTCTTTGGAGTAATATCTAACTTATGTTCCAATATTCCTTTTTAAAATGATAAAATTTATAATTTATGAAACATCTGCCAACTTTATATATTTTAATAAATGGACAATTCAAAAGTAGTGTAATCAAATTAAGTAAGAGAAATCGAAATTGGTTTGGTACTTTGGTTTAATTGGATCTCAAACTTAATAATCAGTTTCCAATCAAAATATTATTTGATTTTTAATGGCTTAGCTTTTATTTATCTATATAGATTTGAATTTTGTTGTCTATTATTCATGTATGTTTGTTAGGTTACATTACTTTACGATTTTTAAATAATACAATGGTATTGATTAGTCTAAAGTTTAAAACAATTTTAGATATTAATTAAAAATAACAATGTTAGAGATTAATTAAGTAATAACGAAGATAGATTCTAAAAACAAAACATCAAATTTTGTATAAACTTAACTGTTTGTAAATTCTTGATTAGTGATTATGATTTTTATTGTCTCTATTTATTTTATTTTGTCAACCGTGTAGAACACGGGTTATATATATATATATATATATATATATATATATATATATATATATATATATATATATATATATATATATATATATATATATATATAGGAAAAGTGAATATGTGGGTGTCATGTATGTAATATTAGGTATAGAACCATTTAAATTAACTTCATTTTGATTAAAAAACACAATTTTCTTTCACTGTTACCTTCTTCCCATTGCTTTTGAACTTATATTATTTTTTATTTTGTAATTCATCACCAACATCTTTGTATTTCGAATGTGTTTTTTATTAGACATCTAGTAGAAGCTTCATAACTTCCTCGAACACCTACCTTATGTATATTTGCATTGTTTTTTTTGATGGATTATGGGAAGACATTTATCGGGTTTTTAATGAACAATTTCAATTTTTCACTATAGTTTTCTGTAACAAATTTCAATATACCGGACTACATGTAGTTAATAAAATTTGCTTATACACGACTTGTGGTGCAAAATTAAACTTATAAAACTCCATAAATATATATATACAAAGCCTAATATAAGCTCTAATAGAGGATAAAAGAAATATGGTAGAGATATCTGATTGAATTTTTTTTAAAATTATGTAGTTTTGATGGTTTTATGCCTAATGTTAAGTACATAACAACCATATATTCCCCGAACTATATATATACAGAGAGAGAGAGAGACAGAGAGAGAGTTGGATCATTTGAGAACTCATAGTTTTCCGATAACTAAAAGTGGAACGTTGGATCAATTATTTGGATTACTTAGATGATCAATGACATATTTGTAAATATGACTATCTTTAGTGGCATATTAGGTTTCTCTAAACATAAACATAATGGTATTATTGGTATGAAATAAATAAATAAATAAATTTGGAAAATAGATCATTTCCCCAAAATCCAATCGATTCTTTTTCTCCCAAAGTCATCGATTGTCTCACTCAACGTCTCTCTTTCTTTCGAAGCTTCATCGGTGATTGTTTCTGTGACATCCCCAAAATCACGGTCATAAAAGACCGATTTTGTTTATGCTTTGTTTGAAAATCAGAGTAACGTTTTAAATAAAAGTGTTGCAGAATTTGTCCCAAAACAAAATATGATAAAGATTTATCAAAAGCATTTCCGTAGAAATTTAATTCATTAAAAGACTTGGGATGTCATGTTCGTACAGATCAAAAGCATAAACAGTACAATATAAGCCTTACTACATTATTTCATATCTACAGGCCTATATCCGTAATCCCTCGTCCAAACATCATATCTATGCTCAAGCGCCACTACCTGTAATACATAAAACTGAGTGGGTCAGGCTTGGGAGCCTGGTGAGCACATAGGGTTTTCAACCCACAATAAATAAGTTTATTAATTTCATCAATCAACAATAACCCGATTACCCGTTCCCATTATCCTCACTTTACGTCCCTAAACACCTATCATAAGGGACCTAGCCTAAGGGTCATCATCGGGACGGACACTATTGCTAAGGGGATTCCTCAGCAATAAATGTCCTAAAGGCAACCATGTGGAGGATGGAGTACACCGGTGAACACATCGTTCACAAACACCTACAAGTTGCGAGCCTGCTAGTGTTCCACTGGACTGTCTAGAAGAGTCTGTGGTCCTCATCCATACTCCGCTAGATGACAGAATCAACAACATCAACATCGAGGCCTCTCATCATTTTATCACACATCACCTATTACATCTACCCATGTTTCACCCCAACATTTTCGTAGATATAAAATACATATACAATTTAAATCATTGAAAACATGTATAAAAACATTCATCCAGCATATATAGCAAGTATTCAGATAATATGCACACATAGCACGTAGTTTATATAAAATACTTCATATCTATGTGTAAGCTGAAAGTAACTATGCACTCACCTGAGTAGGTGGTGACTCAGCACTCGGACAACGCTTCGATACTCTTAAAAGAATTTTCCTTCGATAAAACCTAGTATCAATACCACTAGGGTTTAGTCTAATGATAACCGCGACAAATTAATAGTATTATTATTATTATATAAGCATTAATAACACTCAATATAACTCATAATAATAGCCCAAATAATTATTTTAAGGACATAATAAGATTCCTATAATTATTTGAAAGCTATATTAAAAATTGCGTAAGCGTAGCTCACTTACAACAAATTTTATCGAAAACCGGAACTTAATTGGAGCAGAGTTTCGAAATCGAAAGGCTCTTTTTCTCGGGACTCCGAGAGCCTCGGGGCTTCCCTCGGGAGCTAGGGGTTTTATCTAGGGCTTAGGGGGGTTTAGAGGAGCTAGAGAGAGAAACTAGTGAGAGAAAGAAGGTGGAAAGGTGTGTGAAATCCGGGCAACTTCGCATGCCTTTTATAGGCGCGAAGCCTCGGTGGTACGCTAGGCGTAGCTTCGAATCAGACCTCCAGGTGGCAAGCTTCGCATGGTGCAACGCGGCCTGTTCTCGGATCACATGAAGACCCTTCGTACGCGGCGCGCTCTGAGCTCGGACGCTGGGCGTAGCGAGGGACAACGCGTCACTTATCCGAAGCGGGTACCGAGTCAACAATGGAGGGTCCAGATTGCGACACATCATCGATCGAGCAACAGGTTTCGCAACTTTGAGTCTAAACTTTAAAAATTTGTATCTTTCACATACAATCTCCATTTTTTACGTTCTTTATATCCACGCAAAGGTGGCAACGTACTCCACAACTTTCGTTTAAACTCCGTCAGCTAATTTTGACTCGATTTTAAATTTTATTTTTTTAACAGGCCGGGACGGGATTGGTCCGTTAAATTCTCATTACTTCTTCATCCGACGTCCGTTTTCGCCCATCTTTTTCCCGTTACGCTACTCTTAACGAGATCTTCGATTCTCGTTTAGGTCGTGTCGGCTTAAAATCACTCGATCTAATATTCGAATTTCAGGCTGTACATTGCAAATCCGGAACTTCGAAAAATCATAACTTCTTCATACGAAGTCAAATTTGGTCGTTCTTTTTATCGATGTTCTTAGTTTAACATATTATACGACTTTTGCTTAGAGTGACAAGGCTAAATATCGCTCTATCGTAAATTCACTATTTACGCTTCCCGATATCGTGCCGGTTCTGTCGCGAAACTTCAACGGGTCATAACTTCTTCGTTATAACTCGGATTTCGGCGTTCCTTATTTCCCTGGAATCCTTGTTTCGACCACTACAACTTTATATAAATATATAGGGCTTATCTCACACTTTAATTTTGACGCTTATTTTTATTCTTTATTAATTATACATTTATAATTAAATAATAAACACATAAACACATATAATTCACATAATACTCAAATATTTCATCTTTATTACTTCAAAAAGAGTTACAATAGTTGACCTAGACTATTACATTGACAAATATGCTTAGCCCTAAAACCCGGGCGTTACAGTTTCTAGATCGGATCCTTCTACCTTCCATATCAGTGCCCTCTGCCTTCCAGATCATCGTCAGTCTCCACAACGATCACATCTCATTGATTTCCATGTATTTCCTCCATGATTTAACCACGAACATGGAGGCGTAAACCTCCTCGAGGCAACCCCTTTCAGAAAACGACACCTGTGAAGTTACTGATCCATACAACTAATAACATCCGTAAATCTCTTCACCTTATTCTCTTTGATGTTAGATGTAGATCTATTTTTGCTAGTGATTGTGAGTCGTTGAATTTGATTATCGGTTTGGTCAATCCAACTGTTGGATTGTCGTTAGTTTTCAACAATTTCTATCGATATGCAATTCATGATCTTGAGGAAACGATTTCGATCAATTTGTTTCTTCTTCTCTTTCATTAACAATTGTGTTGGATTTGAATTGATTTTTTGTTGTTGTTATCTGTTCACGAACAATTAGGTTTTATATTTATTTTCACTTATTAAACTTAAATTGATTATGCATATGAAATGAACCGACTACAAGCAATAATTGATTTCTGGTAAACTTACGCTTGAAGAATAATATGCTTCAATTAAATTGATTTCGCATAAACCGAAAATAATTAGGTTTCTATTTCCTACATAACCTAAAGAATTCATGGAATCAATTAGTAATCAATTTCAATGTGATATTGGAAAGTAGGAAAAGTTTGTTGAATGAAAGAGATGTGTTATCTTCTAGAAATTAGTATTCACCATAATTTAGAAACGTTCTTTTTTCCTCATATTGATTGGAATTATTCAAGAAGTTTTGATAAATCATCAAGAAAATAGATAATATAAATACCAAAACTATTATAAATGGTTAATTATGACATTGTTTAAGAGCAACTTTTTGTTGTTTTGTTTGTCTGTATACATTTTATTTTATTATTCATTTTGCTATTCTAACTTAGAACATACTTAGAACATAGTTACAAAATATGATTCTTGAATAAATATATTCATAGTTTCCATGAAATTAATTTCTAAGGTGCAATTTTATTACATTAAGAAATCCATTTTCTTAGTTTTAAAATTGATGACTAAGTTTTGGTGTCATGATTTGTTGAAAATAAATTTTGATGAAAATGAATTTATATGTGAATTACATATGAATCATTCACATGTAAATTATATATGAATTATATGTAATTCACATGTAAATTACAAATGAGTTACATGTGTGATTCACATGTAAATCACAAGTGAACCACATATGAATTAAATGTGTTTCACATGTAAATTACAAATAAATTACATGTGATTCACATGTAAATTACAAATGAATTACACGTGATTCACATGTAAATCGCATATGAATTATGTGATTCATTTGTGATTTCACATATAAATCACAAGTGAATCACGTATGAATTACATGTGATTCACATGAAAATTACAAATGAATTACATGTAATTCACATGTAAATCACAAGTGAATAACATATGAATTACATGTGATTTACATGTAAATTACAAGTGAATCACATATAAATAGAGTCTATATAAAAACATGCATTTTGTGTGAGTGTTATTCGTTATTTTTATTTTATTTTATAGTGAATTTCACACTTGAATCTTAAAAAGATACAATCACATGTGAATATCACATTATATAATCACATGTGAATCTTGCATGATATACACATATGCATTTTTACGAGTGTTCTTGCATTAATAAAAAATTTTAAAATTTTCTTATATATTTGGAAGTATTTGTGGAAAATATTGAAGATGTGAAAAGTGATCAATTGAAGAAAATATGGAGATATTGACAATAAAACATGAAAACTCTTTGAAATTTTGTAGCATTTTTGGTTTTTTATATTTTATTTTGTATCAAACAAAATATTGTACCGTTCTATTTATAGATTAGTAAATAAAAAAACTTTTTTTTATGATTTACTTACGAATATTATAGTATAAAAATATGAATATATACACATACACTTGAAAAAATATGAATACATACACCTAAAACGTCAACTTTTTTGGTTATTAAAACTATAGTTTTTTTTTAATAATAAATATTCAATTTTTAATTTAAAAGTTTATAGATTTTTAAATATTTACTGTTTTTTTTTTTAAATTGCATATTAAAAAAAAGTATTTTTTTTTCATTTTTTTTAAAATTCATGTTTTCTAAAAAAATTTCAAAAACCTACAATTTTAAAGAAAATCGAAAACTAATATTTAAAAAAAAAATCTGAAAATTTGATTTGTTATTTTAATTTTTAGACATTTTTAGTAATATTTAAAAAACTAAAAAAAAATAAACATTAAATGAGATTGGTAAATCTAACGCTTAACCTTTAGTTCTCAGAAAACTATTAGATCTAACGATCCACCTTTTGCATTTTAAAAATATTTTTTCTTATCTACAAAATAAGTGGCTAGGATTGCGTCTCACGATCTCACAAAATTAGACCGTCACATTAACTTATATATATATATATATATATATATATATATATATATATATATATATATATATATATATATATATATATATATATTTATATAACTTTAACGACGCTCAGGAAGTGATAAATAATAATTTATTTTGTTCCATGTATCTTCAAGGTCAACATAAGTAAAATCCCAAAGATAGCTACCCCAAGCGAAACTAACAAAACAAAAAAACAAAATTGGTTTTAATATAAATTATAACTTTAATAAAATAAAACTTTTAACGTAAACAAAATATACCTGTTCCAGAGATCCAAATTCTCAGCAAAAAAAAACCAATCTTGTGGCACCCGATCATTAATTTCTTTTCCCGAAAAACCTTCACACAAAATGTATATCAAACATACTCTAACTGCATCAACGTCGTCAACTTCTAAGAATGTTCGATTTAAAATTAAACGTTTCAGGTCGCCGATTTTCACCAAACTATTGGTATGGTCCGGAAATAGCCGCTCACACAATAAACATCTTTTTTTACTAGTTACTAATTTTTCCGACACTTTTTTCCCGATGATTTTTGGATACTCCCCAAAATTGAAGCCGATTATCAAACAAAACTCTTCCGGCCTATAAACCATTTTCGTATTGCCTACTCTAAAATATAACCGTTTTATTCCATCTGAAGATAAAACAGGGTCCGGCCGGATCTGATGAAGGAACATTTTATGGAACAACAATTCGTCCCTTTGTAAACGAGGGACATCCATCAAATAACCAAATACGGTATCTCTAAAAATGGTACGCCTGACACCATCTAAAACTTCAAATACTTCCCATATATTACCGCCCGAGCCTTTTAAGTTTACAATTCTTTTCATATTGAAAAAACTAAAATCATGCTGCAAAAAAAACACAAAAACAAATTAGAGAACTAAAAAATATTTTGTTTTTAAAATATATGATTATTAACTGCAATAAGTACATAAACAATAATAATTTTAGTAATGCAAATACAAATTCTTAATTAATAATTTATATATTTACGATAAAAAACAATAACATACACATATATAAACAATTTTCCAAGTTATACAATAGATATATTTACGATAAAAAACAATATCATACACAAATATATAAACATTTTGTTAAACAAATTTTCAACTTGAACGACAAATATATAAACAATTTTTATCTTTCTAATTATATAAACTAACATTTTATAACCATATAAACAAATAATTTTTCAAATAAAACGACAACCAAATTAACAATTTTGCAAGTTATACGACAAATATATACAAATTTTCAACTTATACGATAAATACAAACAATTTCTAACAATACTATAAAAAAATTATACTTCAAAAATAAATATATTTGTATACAAATGTTATACTTATACAACAAATATATATACAAACGACTATTTTGCACATACTGTAATTTAACTATTTTTCACTTTATATAAACAATTATACGATAAGAATATACAATTTTTCAAGTTATACAACAACTAAACAAACAACAAAAATAACAAATTGTGAACATTATTCTAACAATTTATTTAACTAATAACTTAAAAAAAATAAGCATATTCTAACCATTTTAGTAAATGTAAAACCACCCGATGCATACTCTATATAGTCTCTACTTGTACATTCAAACAACCACTAACAAAATAGCATTTAAAGTTCAAGTATACTAGAGAAATATTAAAACTATCAAATACAACAAAATTACCCTTTCACAAACATTATAATTTCTATTTTTTTTTACACTAAATAAGACAATAAATAATAAAATAATAAAGAGTTAAAACATTAAAAGAGTTAAATTCTAACCATATTTGCGGGATTGTTGACATAATCCTCCATTTTACTCAAAAAATAGCCTAAATCGCGAAAATAGCCCCAAGATAGAGATGGTTTTTGTGTAGAGAAGAGTGAAGAATGGAGAAAAAAACGTTTATATAGAGAAAATGAGGGAATTTCGCAGATGGTTTGCTAATTTCGCAGATGGACCTTTCCATCTGCGAATGTACAAGTAGCTAAAGCACAGTTGTCCTTTAGCTGCTTGTATATTCGCAGATGGAAAACCCATTTCGCAGATGAGACTATTCCATCTGCGAAATTCATGGTTATTTTTGCAACTTCGGTTTTTTTGGCTATTTTTGTAATGTAATTAGTGTAAATGACTATTTTTGTCATTTTCTCTAATATAAATACCAAAATTATTATAAATGATTAATTATGACAATGTTTAAAAATTGTTTTTAGTGTACGGTAGCAACTTTTTGTTGTTTTGTTTGGGCAAGTTTAAAGTTTATGTCTGTATACATTTTATTTTATTATTCATTTTGCTATTATAACTTAGAATATAGTTACAAAATATGATTCTTAAATATATTTACAGTTTCCATTAAATTAATTTCTAAGGCGCAATTTTATTACATTAAGAAATCTATTTTCTTAGTTTTAAAATTGATGACTAAGTTTTGGTGTCATGATTTGTTGAAAATAAAATATGATGAAAATGAATTTATATGTGAATCATATGTGATTCACATGTAAATTATATATGAATTACATGTGATTCACATGTAAATTACAAATGAGTTAAATGTGATTCACATATAAATCACATATGAATTACATGTGATTCACATGTAAATTACAAATAAATTACATGTGATTCACATGTAAATCACATATGAATTATGTGATTCATTTGTGATTTCACATGTCAATCACAAGTGAATCACGTATGAATTACATGTGATTCACATGTAAATTACAAATGAATTACATGTGTTTCACATGTAAATCACAAGTGAATAACATATGAATTACATGTGATTCACATGTAAATTACAAGTGAATCACATATAAATAGAGTCTATATGAAAACATGCATTTTGTGTGAGTGTTCTTCGATATTTTTATTTTATTTTATAGTGAATTTCACACTTGAATCTTAAAAGATACAATCACATGTGAATATCACATTATATAATCACATATGAATCTTGCATGATGTGACAACCCGAAGTTCGTTCCGTCGTCGTAACCCGGATTCCGTCAATAAAGCCGCTACGTCCCAATTTTTCCGTTAACTTTGTTTTAAATTAATTTAATTGCGACTTCAATTTAAATTTCATAAGTGTCGGGATACATATTAAAACATTAAAATATTTTCTAATTTCATTTAGAAAATATTTAGTTTCATCTAAGTCGTAGTTAGTATCGGGTAGAATTTCACCGTGTCCAAAACTTTGAGCATATATAAAGTTGAGAGAGCCTCATTTGAAGCCTTTTCCACTCTCTCTCTACTTTCTCTCTCTAAAACTATAAATCAAGCCAAAATCATCCAAATCAAGCTCCAAATCATCAAGGTAACTATCATAGCTCCTAGTATAACACCTTTGGCCTTCAAATTTGTGAATTATATGAGAAATAGGACCATTAGCATGAGTTTACGGTCCTAGAACATCCCTAGGCCGTGAACTCACATAAAAGGGGTTTTTGGGCCATAAAACCCTTCCAAGCCTCATTTGGAGCTTAGATATGACTAAGGGACTTATTTACATGGACTTAGAACACCTTTAACTCTTCATTTGGGGCATAAGCATGAGTTTACGGCCCAAGCACATGCTTGGACCGTAAACACCTATTCAAGGGGAGTAAACTCATTTTAAGGTGTTAGTTTGCCCCTAAACACCTCCAACAAGCTTCCATGAGAGTTTAGAACCTTAAAATCCTTCAATAAATGCACCAAATCATACACAAATGGGACAAACTTGAGTTTACAGCCCAAGAACATTCTTGGACCGGAAACTCATCTCCTTAGACCTTAAACTCCTTTTTAGGTGTTAAAATGCCACTTAAACACCTCATAAGCCTTAGAATGAAGTCTAGAAGCAACCACAAACAAAATAAGGGCCTTAAACATGCTAGAACAACCCCCATAGGAGCTTACGGCCGTAAACCCCCCAAGAATGGGTTCTTAGGCCGTAAACTCCTAAATCATGGTCAAATGGTGCTTTAAACTCATTCCATGGCTTGTAGAATTAGCTAGAAACACTTGTAAAGGCCTATGACCACCAAAACATCAAAGAATTGAGTGTGGGGGAGTTTACGGCCGTAAACTCCTAGTTTACTGCCGTAATACCCATTAAATGGTCCATATGTGAGTTTAATCCATTCCAATGCCCTAGATTTGATCCTAGCTAACTTTCCCAAGTGATATAAGGCCATTTAGCATCATAGAGCACCCACCATGAGTTTACGACCGTAAACTCATGGGGAGAGGGTCATTAGGGCCGTAAACCCTCTTATGAGTTTACTCTTGAGGAGTAAACTCCATATCCAAGCCTTATACGTCCTTAGATGTCACCCGGGTCACTCCAAACTAGGGGTGTAAGTGAGCCGAGCGACTCGGGATCGACTCGTTAAAAGCTCGACTCGAGATCGAATTAAACGAGCCCGAGCCGAGCTCGAGCCCAAATATGAGGCTCGTTTATTAAACGAGTTCGAGCCGAGCTTCAGCTAGTGGGCTCGCGAGCCTAAATGAGCCTAAACGAGCCTCTATATATATATATATATATATATATATATATATATATATATATATATATATATATATATATATATATATGTGTGTGTGTGTGTGTGTGTGTGTGTGTGAGAGAGAGAGAGAGAGTGTGTATATATATAGGCTCGTTTAAGCTCGTTTAGGCTCGCGACCTCACTAAATTGTTCACGAGCCGAGCTCGAGCTTCATTTTAAGGCTCGAATCGAGCTCGAGCTTCTTCAAATTAAACGAGCCGAGCTCGAGCTTGGTTAGGCTCGGGCTCGGCTCGGCTCGTTTACACCCCTACTCCAAACACTTATTTTGAAGTGTTTTCGCGTCTTAGAGTGTATGATCTTGTCTAATTAGTGTTAGATACAATTGTGTATCATTTCATATTACATAGGAACCTCA